>NC_142135.1:1320000-1667500 GCF_024610735.1 Ursus americanus | reverse complement strand
AATCAGAGGTGGGGAAACTGAGGCTCGGGCAATGGGAACCGCCCAAGGCTGCATCATGGGCCATGGGCACAGCTCCCTGGTTTTCTGTCTCTGTCTCTGAACACCCCCAAAGGTCCTGGGTGTCCCCCACGCCGTAGGGACAGAGATGTTCCACGTGTCCCTTCACATTAGGAGGCCGGCATGGGCAGTCCCGGGTCAGGGAGGCTTTCAGTCGAAGGACTGCGAGCCGGAACTAAAGGAGGGTGCCAGGCGGCCGGTGTGGCTGGAAGGGGCTCCGGAGAGAGTCGGCAGCACAGCTTAGCAGGTGTTCCCTGAGGACACCCAGCCACTGGTGCGAGGGCCAGGGTGTGGCGCAGAGGGGCCCGGGGGGCCTGGCCCGGCCCCTGAGTCAGGAAGAGCCCTTGACAGAGTCTCGGGTTTAGTGCAGGGCCGTCTGAGTCTAGTGCCCAGGGGTCCTACATGCTGAAACCAGGGCGGCCTTGGGGCGAGAGCTGGCCCCCGCCGAGTCATTATAGCTGGTCTCTACAGCTGGCTGGGCAGAGAGCGCTCCCGAAAGCCTGGCCTGGCCACTGAGCAGAGCTCCCCTGTCTGCAGGGAAGGCCAGGGCTTCGGCTCTGAGCCCTTCTGCCCCTGCTTCTCCCCTTGCCCCCGGGAGCGACCACAGCCCATCTGCAAATCCTCTGACCTCTCAGGCCTGACCCCGCATCTTGCCTGCCGCCCCATCACAACATGGTGGCTGCATGCGCAGCCAGGTGCTGGTGTGGCCATGGGCAGGGGTGCGGACGCAGTAGTCAGGCCTGGAGCTGCGGGTCCGGCTGCCCTTGATGCGCTCGAGAAGGAGGGGCTCTGGGCAAGCCCCCATCCAGCACTCTCCCAGCAGAGGTGCTCCGACAGTTCCCCTCCGCCCCCCATTCCCCCGCTCCAGAGTCCTGAAGCCCTCTGGGCCTCCCCTCTCCTGTCACTTGTCCAGCCAGTGGCCTCAGAGGCTCTTGCCTGGGGTCTGGGGACACACAGAGGGCTCAGGTGTGCCCTGTTGGGGAGATGGGCCTGGTGAAGGAGGGTGGGGGAGGTGCAGGCACTGAGGGCCTCAAGGAGGGGCGCCTGGAGGAGGAGGAGGAGGGAACAGTGTGAGCAGAGGCCCAGAGGTGCGAAGGCAGCACCCTGGCTGGGCGCCCCCCTTGCACCCCTCTCGTCCACATTGGCTGTGTGGCCAGTGGGAATCTCCCCATCTCCCCCTGCAGGTGGAGCCCCCTGAGCTGCCCGAAGACCTGCGGCACTGGGTCGCCTACAACGAGGCCAGCAGCCAGCTGCTCAGGGCCGAGAGCGGGCTCAGTGACGTCGTCAAGGACCAGTGACCACCGAGCCCTGCCCGCCGACCTCACCCTGGGGGCAGTTGCCCTCCCGTCCCTGCCCGCCAGGGACAGAGAGTGCAGAACGGGCTGGCCGGGCTGGACCGTCTCCCAGCTGGAGTGGCCTGCCGCCAGCCCAGCTCAGCCCAGCCCCCTCCCCACACTCAGGCCCTCCCTCCCCCAGCCAGTTATCGGCGCCCCTCTCCCCCACGCCATGCCGGGCACCGGCCGGTGGGGGGACACAGATGCCCTGACCCAGCTCTGCCCTCAGGGTGGAGGTGATGAGGAAAGTGGGAGGCCAGGGCCCTCAGCACGTGGGCTGGGGGGGAATGGGGGATGGGTTTGCCACCCTCACACACATACCCCCTGCCCCGCAGATGAAGCCAGGCTTCCGTGGGCTCAGGTTGGGAGAGTGCTTGGACCAGAGGGACCCGCTAAAGCCAGCCTGAGCACTGGAGCCTGCCTGGAGTTTGAGCGAGCTGCAGGGGTGAGGCCAGAGCAGTCTTGGGTGCAGGGCTGGGGCCTGATTCCAGCCTGGTAAGGAGCTTGAAGGGTCAGGACAGCATTTCGAGGCAGATCCTTGTGGCCAGGGGCGGGGGGGGGGGGCAGGCCCAGGGTGGAGTCTGGGCAATCAGGGCCCAGGCCGACTGGCCAGAGGGCACGGGGCTCCCCTGGGGTGGGCACAGGGCCTGGGGCCAGCGCCGGTCAGATGGCACAGGGTCTCCCGTGGTGGTGGTGAGCTTCCCGTCCTGGTTGGGGCCAGCTACTGAGCAGGGAGCAGAGCAGGGAGCGGGATCCTGCCTGGGTGCCCTCTGCACCTTGCCCTTGCTTGACCGCACCCCTGGGTGCTCATAGGACTGCTCTCTGTGACTATGGGTAGGACCCCACCCTCTCTGGGCCTACAAGACCTCAGTTGTCTGCCCTCCTCCTGGGGTCGTCCTCAGCACGTGCCCTGCTGATGACTTTTCCTTTCCTGCGCCGAGGGGCTGCCTCGCTCTGTGGGCTGGGGCCGGGGAGGGGTCTTCCGGGCTTTGCCTGAGCGGCTCCCTGCCGGGCTCGCCAGGCTACTGGGACACCTGCCACGCGGTCTGCTCCTGCCTAGTCACTTGCCTTCCAGCTGGCAAGGCCTGGGGAGAAGCAGAAACTGGCCCGGAGCACCAATGGTGAGGCAGGGGTGAGCGGGGCAGGGGATCTTAGCTCCCTGGCTGGCTGGGGACACGGTCAAGGCCCTGGGGCTGGGCTTGCTGCTTGCTCGTGTGTGTATTTGCTCAGGACAAGGTGGCCGCCTGCCTATGCCCGCCCCCCCCAAGCCTGTGGTATAGGCCAGAGCTGTGGAGCCTCTGAGCCGCCTCTTTCACCCTGTCCAGGCACCCCACCACCCTCTGGAGCTAGGAGCGCTGCAGCACCCCTGATCCCTTGCCTGCCCCCCACGCTGACGTCTGCCTTATAGCCGCAATGGGAAAGCTGCAATGTTTCGATTTTATTTAAAGAAGCCCAAGATTAAAGGGTTTTTAATGTCTGTGTGCTGGGGGAAGTCCTCATTTGTCAAGGCCTGGCCCCCCAGGGAGGCCGTGGACCACTCATGGCGGCGTTTCCCCATGTGGGGGGCTGTCTAGGCTTCTCGGGTTCCCGTGAACTTGGGGACCAGGTAGGCAGAGCAGGACTTGCTCCTATTACACAGAATGTGGGACCGAGGCCAGCAAGGATTTGCCCCAAGCCCCTTGTAGGCCCTGCTGCTCTCCTTGTCCCCAGCCCCTGGGCGTTGCTGTCCCAGTCTGGGTGGCTGGTGTGTGTTTCTGGCTTGGTCCCAGGATCTGGTGCCAGGATCCTCCAGAGGAGTTTGGGAGGTTAGCCCTCAGAGCCTGGGATTACGGGGGCGAGGTCATGGGGAGGCAGGTGGGGCAGAGGTCAGTGGACCGTAATTTGTAGGGGGGTGGTGCCAGCATAGGGGCCATTCTGCAAGCCCCTCGAAGAGGGTAGGAAGTGGGGCTGCCAGGACGTAAGTCAGGAGAGTGACGGCACGGGCCACGTCGTGCCCTGACCACGTGCGCGGGAGGGCCTGGCTCTGCAGGCCTGGAGAAGAGCGGGCAGTTGGGAAAGTTGGATTTGCAGCGGGCATTTGGTGACGGGGAAGCGATGTGGCCTGGCTGAGGTCATGCGGTAGGCAGGTGGTCTGCAGCCAGGGAGCTCGGCTGAGGTCTCCCGCTTCCCACCTCCCAAGCAGGCCCCGGGCGCCCGGGCTGGCCAAGCTGGGCCTCACCCCTGATCTGAGCAGCTGGCGCCTGGCCTGAAGGGGGCGCTTGGGTATCTGCGTGGAATATCTGTGTCTCTTCGGCTAAGAGGTGTTCATGCAGGTCCCATGGGGTGCATACAGGGAGTGAGGGACCAGGAACAACTGGGGGGGTGGGGTTTGGGGAACACCGCAGCTGTCAGGGACAGATTCCCCAGTGCGAGTGGGGACAGGAAATGGTATGCACACAGTGGGTCTGGGTCCCAGCAGGTGCATCCAGTGGTGGCGGCCAGCTGACACCCGGAGCAGGGGCTGGGGAGGCAGGATGGGTCTGTGCGTCTGTATGAGGGGTTCAGGATGGTCGGGGGTATCTGTGTCCCAGGGGCACTGTAGTTTCTCTGGCCACTCAAGGGAGACACACCCCGGCCAGGTGGGGGCGGGGGAGGGGAGGCTCTCTCGCTCTTTGTGTTTGTAGGAGGGCCAACCACAGAGGGGAGGAGGGTCCTTGCAGACTAGGGCACAGGGCTGGCCCCTGTGGATTACCCTTGGTAGGTATCTCCCATCGTTCTGCATTCTTTCTGACCCCACACACCAACTCCTCGATCCGAAGGCCCCAAGTGCCACCTGCTGGTATGAGCAGCTCCTGTCTCCCCTGGGGCCACCCCAGAGCCTGCCCTCCAAAGGCCACATCTGTGGCCTCCCCAGCTCCTGAGGGGGACCCCGGCTGTGCAGGTCTGGCAGGTGTTCTCAGGCCTACAGACATCAGGGGCTTTCCTCGGGCTCAGGCCACTTGGCTGAGTTCACGGTGGCCGCTCCCACCCAGGGAGGGCCTGGCAGCCCGGTTCTCAGGTGGTGATGGGCAGGGGCGCCCTCTGTTGGCCATGCTGGTGCTGTGCGGAGGCCCTGGAGGTGCATGGGGCCACATGCCTGCTTTCCCCAGGAACGGGGTGTCTGCCGCGCCTCCTACCGGCCCACCCCCTCTGCATCCTGGAAAAGCTCAGAGGCCATATCCCTGTAGCCCCACTGGGAGCTGAAGCAGCACTGTGGTATTGCTCGGTCCCCATGGGGGGTGGCGGCCCTGGCCCCTTCCATCCGAACCCAGGGCCCAGTCGAGGCTCTCTGGAAGGCTGGCCGTAATGCAGAGCCTGGGAAGTGCCCAGCCCAGAGGGCACCAGCGTGCATTTGGGCCTGGAGGGGGGCCATGGCATGCTGGGGTGACGCAGGCTCTGAGGCGGCCAGTGTGCTCTGCAGGCTCCTGGCCCCCACCTCCCTCCAGGGCTGCGGAGCTAGGTCATGACCAGGGCCAGCCGGGGGCCCTCACGAGGGGAAAGCGGGAGTCTGAGGTTCAGCCCCTGGGGCCACTGCTGCCTGCCTGCTGGCTGGTGCTGCTGCAGACCCAGCGGGCCACAGAGCCCAGCACCGGCCCTTGGTGTCCGGGGTGACCTGCCATCTCCTTAGGGTCCATGCACACGGTGTCTTCTCATTTCAGCTGTCCCCAGGGCCAAGGATAAGGTAGGCCCCTCAGGGAGGTGACCGAAGCCCGCTGGCCCAGAAGCGCCCCACCCCACATGCTCCCGGGGAGACCTGGGCTGGGCCGGAAGGCTGCCTGCACATGCACGGGCTCTCTTCCCAGCTTCCCCACGCTGGACTGCGGGGAGCCGGACGTGCCCACCCTTGACTCCAGCTTCCTTCCCGCCCGGGGGTGGGGCGAGGCTGAGGGCAGACTCTGGGAGTGGGGCAGACCTCCCTTGGGCTAAGGAACTTGTCCTGCTCGGAGGTGCCGTGGGACTGGTTTGTAGGAAGACAAACCATTGCATTTCTCCCCCAGAGCCTTTGTTTCCCCTTCTGCAAAATGAGTCCCATCGGCCTTGGATGAGGAGGGCCGGGTGTCCGGAATGGGCCTGACTCAGCCCGGCCCTCCTGAAGGCTGGCTCCGTGGACTCTCGACACCCAGGGAGGAAAGAGGTTGCCTCTGCCTCAGCTTTATTTATTCTCTGCAAGTGTGGGAGACAGAGAGTGGCCCCTGGCAAGGCTCTCACCCTGTGGGTCCTGTGATTAACCTGAGTCTCGGGGAGCTCATGGAAGCATGTGGGTAGGGGTGATCTCCGGTGATGCCAGGCCCTTCAGGGAAGGCCAAGGAGTGTGGCCCCCAGCCTGGTGACCTGCATGGAATTGCACAAGTCACGGAAGCAGCAGTAGACGGGGTGGGCGACCCCTATGCTGTCGGGGTCGGTGGCTATGCAGGAGCTGGCGCAGGAACGGGTCACCATGGGGCTCTGGTTGAAGGGGTACTCTGCCGGGGGTGGGCAGGTGTCAGAGCCTGCCCCTCCCCTGCCCAGTGCCCTCCCCGGCTGCCCCAACCTCCAGGCCCTTGATCCGGCCCTTCCTGACTCCTCCAGGGATACCCTGTGACCCCCCAGACTAATGGCTGGACCTGGGCAGTTGTCCATGCTCCCCCAGGCCCTTGTTGGGGCCTGCAGCGTAGCCTTGCGGGGGGGGGGGGAGCTCCGAGGCTGACGCAGCCCTTGTGCCGCACCACCCAGCCAGGCTGCGGGATGCCCGCCCCGCCCCCGCCCCGGCCCTGAGGACCCTCTGGGAAAGGTGATGACTGTGGACCCCAGCCCCTGTGGGCCGGCCTCACCTGACTCCATCTGCACCAGCGTGGTCTTGCAGGCCGTGGCCTCTGGCTTGCAGTGAGTGATGTTCTTGCACAAAGGGACGGCCGTGGGCTGCTCACACGTGAAGCATTTGAAGGCCTCACCTGGGCGAGGGATGTGGCGAAGCTCCTCACCTGGTCTTGAGACCTGTCTTGGAGGCTGGAGCGCAGGCCGCATACGGTCTGGCCCCTGCGCAAACCCCCAGGCCCACCTGGAGCGCCTCCCTTCCCATCCCTGCTTGGGGGAGGTAGCTCGCCTCGCTGAGACCCCTCAAGGCCCAGGGCTCTGGCCAGCAGACTGGGACACTGCATTCCTCCCTTGAGCCTTGGTTTTCCTGCCTAGAAAGTGGGGCCTTGACCCTGTCCCGAGTGAAGGCTCTAGGGCCCGGGAGGCTCATTTAGGGCAAGGCAGATGAGCCTCAAGGGTGCCTAAGGGGGCCTTCTGCCCAAGCCCCCGAAGGGCCTCCTCCCCGCTGAGGAGGTGGGCCAAGTGCGGCCTAGAGACAGTTCCCTCAAGGGCCACGGGCCGTCCCACTCACCAGGATGCAAGCTGCAGGCTGCAACCAGCAGCAGCAGGAGCACAGCCCTGCACCAGGCCATCTGCCGCGCCAGACGCTGGGAGAGCCGGTGCCCGGGCCACATCTGCGGGCACTTATATGCCTGGGCCACGTCTGCGGGCATGCCAGGGTGGTGGCGGAAGTGGCGTGTGAGTCAGCAGGGTGGCACGGGGCACAAGAGGGAGGTAGTGGGCGGGACAGTGGGCAGGCAGGCGGACCGCATCGCTCACAGGCCCTCGGGGAGCAGGACCCCTCATTGCTCGAGCCTGTCTGGTGCCGGCCCACACGGACGCCACATGGGCACTGAGCCCATTTGGCAGGCCCTGGCCTGGACTTGGGTATCTTTCAAACCCAGCCGGGGCCAAGGCCGGTCTCCTTCCCACCCAGATGTCCTCCCTGTGCCGTAGGTGCCCTTCAGCGCACAGGCCCGGAGGTGGGAGGTCAGGCCAGGTGCGGAGGAGGGTGAGTGCCTGGTGAGGTGTGGGGATGGTGTCACGTGGGCTGGCGTGGGACCCCCAGGCTCCTCTCGGGCTGATGGGGGTGGGGCTCCAGAAAGGCCCTGCAGTCACTACCAGCCGCTTCCCTACAGATGACCTTTAAGCCAAGCCTGAGCTTCCTGGTTTCAGGCCCCAGACAACAGCGTTCTGCCCATCCTCCCGACAGCCTTCTCTGACTCTGTTTACTGCCCACCTCCCACCGCAGGCTTTCCCATGCCCACACCTTTGTCTGTGCTCTGCCTCTCGGTGGGCACCCTCTCTGGTCTCCCATCCTAGCCTCAAATCTTCCCCATGCTATAACGCCCAGTCCAGGTGCCCCTCATCCAGAGGTCTTCCTGGTGTTCCAGACTTTCTAGTTTCTCTGTCCTCTGACAGCGGAATGGGTGGATGGGAGGATGGATGGATGGATGAATAAATGAGTAGATGGATGGATGGGTGAGTGGGTGGGTGAGCAGATGGGTGGGTGACTAGAGGGATGGGTGGGTGGGTGATGTTGGAGGGAGTGGGTGGGTAAAGGACAGTGAATGGCTGGAGAGTGCGAGGGAAGATGGGGTAGATGATGGATAGGAGAGCAAGTGGATGGGTAGGTGGCAGATGAGAGAATATGAGTGTGCTGCAGCCTTGGGGTGACTCCCTTGCCCCTCTAGACTGCATTCCTGTTTGAGGATGAGACTAGGGACCCGGGGCAGTTTCGAGGGCAGATGTGACCTGGCCTTGTGGACTGAGGAAACAATGGGAGGGCCTTGTTTGCAAAGGAAGAGACTGTGGTTGCCGCAGATCCAGTAATTGGGCCTCACGTGGTAGGCGCAGACAGCAGCCGCGGCGGCCCTTCCCCAGGGCGGCCCTTCCCTGGGTCCTGGCCCACGATTGCACCCAGGATGTTGCAAGAGGAGCTGGGGAGTGTCTAGTGTGGAGTCTAACAGATTGAGTGGGTCCCAACCCCGCCTGACCTCCTGTGTGACCAGCCTGCTCATGAATCCCTCTGACCCCCTTTCTTTCACCTGTAAACCAGGCCGAGTGTCCTGTGCTCCAGAGGGGAGCTATAAAGACAAGGGGGTGGGTGGGGACCTGGAGCAGCGGTGGGTGCCGAGAAGGTGGCTGGCGTGGGCAGGAGGGTGACAGACCCTGTGTGCTGTCGGGGGCTGCCTGGAAGGGCCCTTGCTCTGGCTTCAGAGGGGCAGGAAGGCCAGGTGGGAGCAGGGGCCAGGAGGGGTCACACAGCTTTCCCATGTTTCCCTGGAGGGCTCTGTGTGTGTGTGTGTGTGTGTGTGTGTGTGTGTGTGTGTACTGGGTCCCAAGCCAGACTCTAAGGCTCAACCCTGCCACTCTCCTCACTTTTGTGGGAGACGTGAGAAATGCCAGGGGAGAGGTACGATGAATTACTGGACGGGGCCCCCTCCATGACAAAGTCACAGTTCAGGTACAACCCCAGATGGAGGTGTCGTGACAGCACTTGGCCATGCCTGGCCTCCCGAGTTCCCTGCCATTCCCGGAGTCCGCCTAAGGGGCTCTCTGGCGGATGGTGGCCATGCCATGCGGCCACTTGCTGGGCAATGGGGAGTCTGTCCCCCAGGATCTGGCTCGGGACCACAGAGCCCCTGAGACTGAAGGTGTTCCCACAGGAGGCAGAGATGTGGGGTTTCTGGGGTCCCACGGCTAGGGGGTCTTCTGGCCACTGGTCTCCCCTCTCAGGGGCATGGGGTGTCCCGTGCCCCAGGACAGACCTGCTTCAGGTCCTGGCTGCTGCCCTCTGCCATCCAAGGGCAGGAAACCGCAGAAGAGGGGTGAGGGCTGGTTGTGAGGGCTACCTGGACTCAGAGTTAGAGGCCAGTGGGGAGCACCCTGATGAACTAGAAGGAGGGCTTCCCAGCCCCATCTCAGCTTGGCTGGATGCCAGTGCTGTGCACCCCTCCTGGGACTGGGCCAGCTCACCCAGGGGCCCAGGAGAAGCTGCCGGAGCAGGGGCACAGAGAGGAGGGGCAGGTCCCAGGGGGACTGAAGGCCCTCTCTTCTCCTCCCCCTCTCGCCTCCCTCAGGTGGTCCTGGGGAGGGGCCAGCACCGGGCAGGAGGGCTGGGGCCTATCCTTTCTCAAGGACTGGGCCCTTGCTGTGTGTCTCCAGGACCACACGTGTGCCCGCGCACACATGCGTGTGTGTGTGTGTGAGCCTCAAGTCTCAACCCAGATGCAGGCCTGGGAGGCCTCTGGGGACAAGAGGCCTGCCGGTCAGGTGACTCCGGGGAAGATGATCTGGAGGACTTGGTGCTGGCCAAGGCCAAGGTGGAGGGAAGGTCCCCTCTGCCCTGGAGCTTGGGCTGCTCTGGGCACCCAGGGAGTGGGGCTTGGTGGGCCTGGAGAAGGCAGGTGCTGGGTGTGCCCAGCAGCAACCCCGGCCACCCAACATAAGGGGCCACGTCACCAGGGGCCAGGTGAGTGGGCCGTAGGTGCTTCATGGATCGATCCCGGACCCCAGGCCACTCTTACCCTGCCTGGATCTTCCTTCCACCTGGCTTGGCCTGCCCTCCTCTACCCAAACAACCTCTCAGTCACTCAAAGCCTGGCTGTAATGGCCGCCTCCTCCGAGAAGCCACCTGTGACCCCTGCCCTGGAGGTGTGGTGCTGCCCCTGCCTGTGGGGTCCCACTTTCTGCCCCACCACAGTCAGGCCCCCCACAGGGCCCAGAGAGCAGAGCCCCGCCCGGTTTGCTGGCCTGATGACCATCCCTGCCTAGCATGTCTTGGGACATGGAAAGGAGATGGGGCAGCCATGTGGGTGAGGAGAGCCCCAGAGAGAACCCAGAGGCCGGGAGGGGCAGAGACGGACCAGGAGAGGAGAGGCTGAGAAGGGGCCGGAGGGGGACCCAGGACCAGGCGGACAGAGCCAGACTCACGGCTGGAGGCCTTCCCGGCCCCTGGGCAGAGCCGCCCGAAAGGAGATTCATGAGGCCGGGTGCAGGGACAATGCTTCTTCAGGGACGCTCAGGGTTGGCTTGCAGGGGGCGCGGGGGGGCGCGGGGGGCAGGGGTGGCAGGGGCTCTACAAGCCGAGGCTCCGGAGCAGGAGGAGTGCCAGCGCCAAGGCCAGGCTGCGGCCGCCGTCCAGGGCGGGCGCCCCGTCCACGTTGCACAGGTCCGTGTTGCAGCAGGACACCGGCCGGGTCTGGCCGATGCCGTCCACGTCCGAGGGCACACACTTGATGGCACAGGACTTGGTCACCGTGGAGTCCCCCAGGAAGGGGTACACTGTGGGCCATGTTGGGTGCTGGTCAACTCGCCAGCTTCAGGGCCCCCACGCCCAGCCCCGTGACCCCAGCGTGGGGTCAGTCCCTCCGTGACCTGTCCACCCCCTTTCCTTCTGCCGCCATGGGCTGAGCGCTGCCTCTGCGCTGGGGACACCATGACTTGCGCCGGACTCCTGGCTGGATGAAGCAGTGTCCTTCCAGGTGTCCCCAGGCAAGGCAAGGCTTCCTTTCCATTAAAGAGGGAGGAGGGAGGAAGGCCTCCTAGCTTGGACCAAGAGCCGTTTTGCAAACGGCTAAGGTGGTGGATGCAGTCTGCGTAGCTGGCGGGGGGCGGCGGCCCTGGAGGCAGCTCTGACCCTGGGGCCCCACCCTGCCCTCCCAGCACCCGCCGACCTATCTCCAGGGAGTAGAGGGTGGTCGCCCCGCCCCCCCAGCACCCGCTGACCTATCTCCAGGGAGTAGAGGGTGGTCTTGCACATGGTCTCGTTGGCATTGCAGGTGGTGATGGTAACACAGCTGGACACACCAGTAGGCTCATGACAGGTGTAGCATTGCAGGGCCACCACTGGGTAAGAAGGGACAAGGGACGCATCAGGCAGGCCCTGCCCCACCCCAAGCCCGTTATCCTGGAGGCCCAGGTTTGAGGGGGACCGTACCATCCAGGCTCCAGTTGCCCAGCGACCCAAGCTCTGGGAGGACTCAGGAGGTTTGAGCTGTGGTCCTTAGAGACAGAGTGTGCCTGCATGGGCTCAGCCTGCAGGGCCAAGGTGGGGAGGGGACAGCTCTGGTGCATCCGGTAGCTGCCTGCAGGGAGCCAGGCATCCCTTCAGGGTCAGGGAGGGCCTCGGTGTTGGCCCTGATCAGCAAAGAGCAGCACCCAAAGGGCCGCAGTGGGCGTCGGGAACAGACAAGGAGGTGTGTGGAGGACAGGGTAGGCCAGGCTGCGCCTGGGCACCCAAGGTGCCAGGTTAGCAAAGGAGAGACGAGCCACAGCGCAGGGGCCCCAGACAGGTAGGGGGGTGGGCCAGCAGGGGCGGGGGCCCCAGGGTGTGCCGCTCTGTGTCCCACCCACCACGGGATCCTAAGTGGGCCTGCCTGGCGCTGGTGGTCCACACACAGTGAGGCCACAGTCTCCTCTACACTCACTGTGTGTCACTGTGTCTCAGGTTGACCTCACTTTCCCCTCTGGCTGGGGCCCACTCTACGCAGCTCCTTTTCTGGTTAGGTGTGGGGGCCCTGAGGGGCGTCTCCCCCCGTTGTTCTCTCATGCCCCCTGTCATCCCCAGTTCCCAGAGCCTTCCTGGTCTCCCCAAGACACCCCCTGAGGCCTGCCTCCCCCGTGGCCCCAGAACCAGGGAGCACGATTCTGACCATGCCCTCTCCAGCCAAAGCCTCTCCAGATGCCCATGGCGCCCAGTGACCCGCGGTCCCCCAGCTGGCACCCAGAGCCTCTGCTGCTGCCCCAGCCCTGGGGGGCGGCCCCTGTGCTCTCCTCTCCCTCAGCCCAGGGCTGTGCCCTTCCCTCCTGGCTCACCCTCGCTCCCTGCCCCGCCTCTGCTCAGTCTCCCAGCCTTCTTCCACTCCCTGGCCCCCCTGCCCACCCTGCCCCGCGCCCCTCACCGAGCTGAGGGCCGCAGGTCGCCAGCACCAGCGCCAGGAGCACCAGCCGTGTCCCCATCGTGGTCCAGTCCTCACACCGCACCGCAGCACACTGGCCTTTGGCCTGCCCGCAGGGACAGTGGGCACCCGGTGCAGCCGCCCGACCGGTCAGCCAAGCAGATTAGCGGGATTGGGTTTCCTGTGGGCGGCCGAGGTGCAGAGACCCGCCCCCCCCCCCCCGCGCACTGGGGCCCCTCCCACCTCCACTGGATGCCCCATTCCTCTGTGGGTACTCCTCCTGTCCTCCTTGTCCCTTTCCCCCTTCCTCTACCTCCCACAGCCTGGGGTCCCTCCCCAGCCCTGATGGCTCCTCTCGATGATTTGGGGGCTCTCACCTTCCTCTGTGACTCCCTTACCTGGGCTCCCCACCTTCCTTCCTCCTCTGCCTGTACCCCCCACCCTGGTTCCTGCCTCTGCCAGGCACCCTTCCCACTTGGGTCCCCAGGCCCATCTCCAGGGCAGATCCCGGGTCTAGTAGTTCTGGGTTTGAACGCTACCAGGGTGCCCTGCACCCCCGCCCCAGCTCCTTTGAGGTCGTCTTGTGGGGTATATGATATGGGGACAGACTGCCTGGACAACCAGCCACAGTGTCCTCAGAGGCTCTGGGGCGACAGAAAGGTCCTGGATGGAGGGTGGAGGTGGGAGGGGCCAGGGTTGCCTTGGAGACACTAACCCCGTTGTCCACTGGAGGGGCAGGTACACCTGGGGCAGGGCCAGGAAACTGACAGGAAGGCCCTCGCCCAAGGCCCAGATGGGACCGAAGTGTGGCTCCAGCCACTGCCCCCCCCAAACACACACGTGTGCACACGCATGCACACAGGCACCCCCCAGAGTGCCTGCACGTCAGCCTCCCCAGGATGTCCTCTGCCTGTGACCTGGTCACAGCCTCCACCAAGCCCGCAGCTGCCAGAGTGAACCCTGGGGTGGGGCGGGGAGGGTTGTTGACAGGACCCAGGGCCTCATCCTGGGCAGTCAAGGCCATGGTGCCCAGACGCACCTGGGGCCACACTGCAACCCCACCCAACTCCTCCATCTTCTCCCAGAGGATCCAAATCTTACTCCCCCTCCTAGACTTTGCCCCTGCTCTTCCTTTTGCCAGGGATGCCCATCCCTCCCCTGCCCTCCCCCGTCCTGCTGTGGTTGAAATTCTCTGTCTGGGGACTCTTCCCCCAACCCCCACCCCACAGCCTTTTTATGGTCCTTGGCTTTCCTTTGAGATCAGCTCCACATGGGAGCCGAAGGGGCCCGCGCCTCCCTGGGCATGGGGTGGGGCCTGCGGGCGAGGCGCGTGGTTTCCCGTAGCACCCAGCCTGTGTCGGCCATGTCCCCTGCCCGATCATGTGTTCCTCACCGTGGCTCTGGAGACGCACAACACTTACAACTCTACTTTGGGCATAGGCTCACACACTCCTGGCAGCCGCTGACTTGGGCAGGTCCCCTCGCGTGGGCTGGGGCAAAGCAAGCAGCGACCGGGCTTGTCTGATTTCACACCTCACTACGCCACCACCTGCAACTGGGCGCTGATGCTGGATGCAGCTGACCGGATTAGACACCACTGCACACACCCAGCTTCCTTCTTCGGTCTAGCCCAAATCCAAGCCCGCAGCCTGTACCAGCCCAACTCCGTGTCCTCAGACCCAAGGGCCCCACCTGTGCTTTCCGCCTAGAACACACCCCTGGCCCCTGGGCGTTCCTCCTCCTACAGTTTCTGCCGATCCCCCGGTAGCCAGGCTGAAACTTCCTGCAGAGTCGCACCTGTCTTAGGTCGGGAGGAATGTGGCTCAGTCAGCGTCTGGGTGGGCTCTGTCTAGGATGCCTCCATGCTGAGAGGTCTTCAGCCACCCCTCAGTTTTACTAGCAGCCTTGAAGACAGGGCTCGGAAAGTGACCAGGGTCAGGGCTCAGAGTGTGACCAGGGTCAGGACTCAGAGTGTGATCAGGATCATTGCTCAGAGAATGACCAGCGTCAGGGCTCAGAGAGCAACCAGGGTCAGGGCTCAGAATATGACCAGGGTCACGGCTCAGAGTCAGGACTCAGAGAGTGACCAGGGTTGGGGCTCAGAGTGTGACCAGGATCAGGACTCAGAGTGTGACCAGGATCAAGGTTCAGAGTGTGACCAGGGTCAGGGGTCAGTGTGTGACCTGGGTCAGGGCTCAGAGAGTGTGTGACAAAGATCAGGGCTCAGAGAGTGACCAGGGTCAGGGGTCACTGTGTGACCTGGGTCAGGGCTCAGAGTGTGACCAGGGTCAGGCCTAGTGTGTGACCAGGATCAGGGCTCAGAGTGTGACCAGGATCAGGACTCAGAGTGTGACCAGGGTCGGGGCTCTGAGAGTGACCAAGGTCAGGACTCAGAGTGTGACCAAGATCAGGACTCAGAGTGTGACCAGGATCAGGGGTCAGTGTGTGACCAGGGTCAAGGCTCAGAGAATACCCAGGGTCAGGGGTCACTGTGTGACCTGGGTCAGGGCTCAGAGTCAGGACTCAGAGAGTGACCAAGGTCAGGGCTCAGAGTGTGACCAGGATCAAGGTTCAGAGTGTGACCAGGGCCAGGGGTCAGTGTCTGACCTGGGTCACGCCTCAGAGAGTGTGTGACAAAGATCAGGGCTCAGAGTGTGACCAGGGTCAAGGCTCAGAGAGTGACCAGGGTCAGGGGTCACTGTGTGACCTGGATCAGGGCTCAGAGTGTGACCAGGGTCAGGCCTAGTGTGTGACCAGGGTCAGGGCTCAGAGTGTGACCAGGGTCAGGGCTCCTCTGCTGCTGTCCTATCTCCCCGGTAGGCTTCGTCTCCAGCTGCCTGTGGGTGGCCTCTGGGAAGTGTGTGCAGAGCCCCAGGAAGGCAGAGGGGTGTCCTGGCTCTGGCTCACCTGTTCCCCTGTGTGGGGTGTCCGGCAGAGTAGACTGATGGCTCCTAAGCTGATGTTTCTACACGGTGAAGAAAATTCCCCCTGAGGAGCCCTTTCTGCTGTACCTTCCTGAAGGACCCCGATGGGGACGTGCCCTAATATGGGCACCTGTGTACTAGCGGGCGTCAGGCTGCTCCCATCTGGGCTGTGGTCAGTATCTTCCAGTGGGACGTGCCCTCGGAGGCACAGAGCTGGGACACCCGGGAACCCTCGCCATCCCCCCCACGCCACGGGCTCCTTGTCCATGCGATCACCACTGCTTGACCCTTCCAGGAGGTTTGCAGGAAGGCAAAGCTGGCAATGACCTCTGTTCATCGCAGGAAATTTGTGAAAGACCCATCCGCTCTTCAGTGAAAATCGTCAGATGTCCGTTTATGCCTCAAGACTCAGAACCCCTGCCTAGGACCCCTAAGCTGCTTTATTAGGGGGCTCATGCAGCCCTCAGCAGGCCCCCGCGCTGGGAGCCCTGCCTGTCACCAGATCCTCAAGCCGCCAGCAGGGAAGGGACAGGCTCTGCGTGGGCCGGGCACTCCCTGCTGTGCACAGGTGTCTGTGACAGTGCGCGGCCAGCACTCAGCGAAGCTCTCGGGGCATCTGGAGTTGCACGCCTGCAGCCGATTTGCCCTGGGGGGGGTTGCGGTAGCAGCTCCCCCCCCACCCCCCCGCCCCGGGGACAGAGGTTGGCTTCCCGCCGGCCCTCACCCCGTCTTCTCTGGGTGCTGTTCATAGGTTTAAAGGGTACTTTCACTTTGCTCCTTTGTGACTCTGAGTGAGGTTGACTTTCCTTCTCGGTGACAGGGCTGCTCAGGCCCTTTGCTCTTCCTGGTGGGTTCGGGAGTGTTCTTTAGTGTTCACAAGTAATTGCACATGTGGCAGGCATTTCCTACCTCGTCTTCTGTGTTTTAGTGCTGTGTGTCGTGTTTTTTCGTGTATTTCATTTGGGTTTTTGTGTGGTCATGAATCTTTCTCAGTCTGGATTTTCAGTCTTGTTTTTCTCTCAAACGCTTGTTTCTTTGTCCTCTTTTTAATTTGTAACAGCTTTATTGGACGTACTTCACATGGCATACAATTCACCCACCGGAAGTGTTTCTGGTTGTTCACGGCTCCTGCAACCCTCCCCCGTCAGGCCCAGGGAGAAGCCCCGCCCCCGGGCTGCCAGCCCCGCGCACCTGCGCGTGTCCAGCGGCGTCCGCCACCGCTCGTGCGCTCGCTGCCTCCCCGGATTTGCCAGCGCCGGGCATTTCGCAGAAACGCTAGCACAGAGTATGGGGTCTCTGTGAGTGGCCTCTTGCCCTTCGCGTCTCAGGTTCGTGCAGCCGTGAGCGGCGCAGGGGGACGCGCTCCGCGCTCGGGACAGACCAGTCTGTCCCCCCATTGGGCCGCCGGCCGTGCGCTCCTTCCACACTGTCCCTGTTACGAGGGGGCTGCTGTGAGCGCGCACGGAGAGGCCCCTGCGTGAACGTGGTCACCTGGCGCGGATGTGTGCCCGCGGATGGGATTGCCGGCGGTCTCCATCTGCTACGCTAAACTGTCATTTTAACAATCTCTTTCTTTTTTCTTTTTTTACATTTAAATCATTGGTTCAATCGGAATGCCTTTCAGTGAATGGGAATGAGGGCCCGAAGCCAATTTGGTTTTCTCCGCAGGGTGGTCAGCGACGCCCTCCCGCGTCGTGTCTCCCTCCGCTGCACTGGCCACCCCACGCTGGCGCAGGCGCAGTGCTGTCCTGCAAGTGGGCTGGTTGGGGCCGCTGGCGCGTGCCCCCAGCCCCGCAGGCCCGAGGCCCTGCTTGTGCCTTTGTGTGGGCTCACCGTCCGCTGGGACACTGCCCCCCACACAGGGTGGCTGCACCACCGCCCTGGCTTCACCACGTTTTCTTTCATGAGAGCGTAGCCAGGGTAAGGACAAGGAAAAGGCCGGGCGCTGTGCCTGGGGGTCACGGGATGGGGAGGAGCCATGCGCCCTGGTTCCGGGGTCCTGGTCCACTTCGCAGCAGGGGGCTGGCTGGAACCATGATTAAAAGTTTCGCAGCGTGTGGAGCTGGGGTGTGGGAGTGTGGGTGTGTCTGTGTGTGCGGGTGTGGGTGCGTGCACCTGTGCATGGGTGGGGGAAGAGCCGCCTCCAGCCTCACCCTCTCACGTGTCTGCTCTGTTCCTTCCATCCTCCCCTTTCCAGTTCCCCCAAGGGCCCCTCCCTGTGCCGAGGGCCCCTCCCCCTTCCTCTGACCCGCCCAGGGCCACCTCTAGTTCTTCCGACCTCCTGCTCTGCACTGGGGCGCTCCTCGGGGGGCCCCCCCCAACCCTGGTGCCCCCTCTCTGCTGCCTGGAGAGCAGCGTCTGCTTGGGGGTCCCAGGGCATCTCTTAGCTCTGTGGGGGGCGGGGGACAGCTAAGAGGGAAGGGGAGGTCAGTCGGTGTTGCAGAGGCTGAACTGGCAGCAGACGATGGACACATGAGGGCCAAGGCCCAGGGTGGAGACGTCCGGGCAGCCACTGTAGCACGATTTGGTCACCAGAGGCAGGTCAATGACGCTGAAGGGGACTCCTGGGGTGGACAGAAGATAAACAGGGCAAGCTCCCTGAGGCTCTGAGCTGCCCGTGCCCCCTGCTCCACCGGCCACCAAGGCAAGAGTCAGTCCCCAAACTGGGTGTAACTGGCCCCCTCTCTCGGGTCCTCTCCTGTGCTGAGGTCAGTGAAAGCTCCCCCCGCCCTGTTCCTGACTTGCTGGGAGCCTGGATCAGCTCTGCCCCCTCTGAGCCTGGGTCTCTTCTCCCGGGCAAGGAGGGCACAGCTGGGGTGCTCACAGCCACACATATGCACACACAAGGGGTGGAGCCCACCCCACACTCCCCTACTCACGGGTGGCAATGCTGACACAGTAGTTGGAGCCCCAGGGGCATCTGGACGCATGGAGGCACCCTCCGAAGCCCTTGCACTGGTGACAACTCAAGGCTCGGGCTGCGGCCGCGGGTGGAGGGACAGGTGGGTGGACACACAGACAGAGAGGGACACAGGTGTGGGCAACGCCCACCTAACAGCACCCTCTATTCCCACCCTTCCCATTCTCAGGACTCTAGGCCCTCATCCTGGTGTGCCCAACCCCTCAAGACCTCCCAGACAGGGGGGTGGGGAGAAGGTCACCATGTCCCAAGCCTCAGCCCGGGGCTGGACAAGGTCCTGGCACTCTCCCCTGCCATCCTGTGGGACTGCTTTCCCCAGGGTGAGGGTGGCCAGGCCCAGGGCTCCAGCGGGGTCGGCTGCAGCTGGGGGCAGCTCTTCTGAGCCTGTCCGTCCAGGACAGCGCCGGGCTGGGGGGCAGGATGGGGTCTTCCCGGGCTCCCTGTGTCTCCCCCCAGAGGAGTGGACGAGCAGGGGCCTCACGCCGAAGGAGTTAAGGGTTGGGGGAGTTGGGATGGGGGGAAGGTGGTGAGGGCTCCCTAAGATATGGCCGTGCCCATTTTCACCTCTGTGGGGCCTGAGCAGGACCCCTTAGGCCCTCAGGCACCTTGTTCTGGTGGCTGCCATGGTGGGGCCTTGGTGGCCTCCGTGCGGAGTGGGAAGCCAGGGGGACAGAAATGCTGGGCAATGAAAGGGACAGGAGGGAGGCTGGCACAGTTCTGTCGGACGTTTCTTCTATGAGGACAGCCTGGAGGCTTTGAAATACTAAGTTCATTCCATCCATGTCTGGCAGACCTGCCCGTCAGCCCGTCCTTGAACATGGGCCCTGTGCCGGGCTCTCTGTCCCTCTGCCGCCCCCCCCCCGCCCCCGCCATGCTTCTTGCCTTGAACTTCCTCCCTCTCTCCCTGCCTCTCCACCTCTGGTTCCTGCACTGAGTGCTTCTGTCCAGGTCCCGAGCCACGGTGCCCGGGCCTGCTCTGGCTGTCCGCACGTGCAGACACAGGGCCAGGGGGACGAGCACGCACGCTCACCACGCGCAGGCTCGGAGCCTCAGGACGCTTGTGCCACAGTCCAGGGCAGTGCACTCACGCCCCCCTCCCCTAGCCGGTCCTCCGGGCCTCTGTGAGGCTGCCTGAGCTCTGCCATCGCCGTTGTCCTGGATCGGCCCCAGATGAGCACACTTTCACACGACGATGCACCACACACTTTCACCAAACCAGTGTGCACGGCCACACACATGCACACCTGGGCAGGGGCACGTGGCACCTCCCGCTCGACCCCTGGGGTTGTGGGTGGCCTCCTCCCAGAACCACAGAGTGGGTGATGGAGACGGGAGGTCTCCACCATGGAAATGTGCCCGCCATCAGCCTCGTCTGCCGCCCCACAGAGCAATCTGAGACCCACAGGTGACCAGGAAAGGAGACAGCTCATGTTACAAAGCCCACCCAAGCTGCTTGAAGCCGCCCTCACGTCAAACCCCACGATGGTGTGGTTTTTAAGCTGCGTATGCCACCTAATGGACAGACCGGGGAACGTCACCAGGAAAGCCCCATGAGAAATGCAGTTCCTGCCTCCCGCTCTCCTCTGGTCATCCTCCCAAATGCTTCTCTGCTTTGCCCATGCTCTTCCTTCTGCCTTGCAGGCAAAACAGGCCCCAGCTCAAATACCACCTCCTCCAAGCAGGCCTTCTGGATTTCCAGGCAGAGTTGATGGCTCCTCCTTTGACATGCCCAGCTGCTGGCACCTCTGTCCCAGCCTGGTGACAGTGTCCCTGCCCCCATGTGATCTTGCTCAGGGCTCCCTCCCCATCCCCAATGCCTCCAACGTGAAGGACATGGGTGGGGTGTTTCACCCAGTCTTCCGCACCCCCAGAGCATCTTCCTCCGTACCTAGTGGGGCTCAGGAGAGCTTTGTGGAAGGAAGGAAGGAAGGAAGGAAGGAAGGAAGGAAGGAAGGAAGGAAGGAAGGGAGGGAGGGAGGGAGGGAAAGGAAGGGCAGTCAAGTGGAAGGGCTGTGGGTGCAGCTGACCAGGCTTGTGTCCTTTGCTGGCTCACTGTGCAGAACACAGAACACCTCCCACACTCTGGACCCCGTTTGTTCGCTCGGCAGCAGGGCTAGCGTGTAGACTGGGGGACTGTGCATATAATGGGGAGCAGGGAGAGGACACCAGCAATGCTGTGGCATGTGGGGCTTCTGTGATCCGCTGGACCTGGGCTGAGCCAGGGGAGGGAGGAGGGGTCTGTGGTGGCCACCCCTGGTTGCCACCCAATCCCCGTGACTTAGCCCTGGTAGTGACAAAGGCTTTCCCCACCCCTGTCCATCCACACTGATGACCCTGGGGCAGTTCTTCAGGGTCGTTGATGAGACCTGGGCCCTGAGCCTCACAGACCTTCCCCACTGAACAGAGAGCCTACAAGAGCCCCGGCCTGGAGGAAAGTTCCTGCAGGTGGGACAGCGGTGGATCCCAGACAGTGCTGGCTGGAGCCTGACGCTCATGCCCGGGCTGTCCAGACACTCCCTCTGTCTACCTCACTTAGGGCCACTGGCTGTGAGGAGGGTGCTGACCCAGATGTGAAGACAGAGGCCTTGCCAGGTGAGGGCTGGGGGAGTGGGGCTGGTTGCGTTTGGATCAGGGGTCCCACTGGTTTTGTTCAGGCCTCTGGGTGGGTGGATGGAGACGCCATCTCACCCCGGGTGCAGTGGGAAGATGATGAGGCCAGGTGTGGGCAGCCGAATTTGAGGGAGATGACCCCGAGAAGCCCTTAGGCAGGGATCTGGTCCAATGGGGCTGGGGCTGGACCAGACGGGGCCAGCGATAGCGGATGTGGGCACAGCCGAATACAGAAATGGCCAGAGTGAGGAACTGACCCCAGAAGGAAGCCTGAGCAAGGGAGAAGAGACCTGCATCCCAGGAGGAAGCGAGTTAGGAGGGGCCAGAAGAGGGTGGTCCTAGGAAACAGGTCCAGGCCAGGGAGAGCTGGAAGAGCAGCCTCACACTCGGTGGCGGGGCGGGGGGGGGGGGGGGGGGGCGGGCACTGTGAAGTTGGAGAAGCCTGTGGAGGTGTTGGGGGGAGAGGGGTGTCAAGCAAGGGGTAGGGCGCTGGGAGGTGGGTGGCCCTTGCAGGGACAAGAACAGCATTGAGGGCTTGGCTGATGGGCCTGTGGGTCCAGGAAGGGGTCGGGCGAGGGGAACTATTGAGTGCGGTCCACTAGCAGATGGTAGGAGGTGGCAGGTGGGGAGGGTGTAGCCCCCCAGAAAGGGGGTGGAGGGGGCAGGAATTGGGCTTCCCCGAGGTGAGGGGCCACAGCCCAGGCCTCGGTGGTGGCTGGGGCTGGGGGACCAGCTTAGAGCAATGGGGGAGGAGGTGGCCCCTGGACTCACCCAGCTCCAGGCTCAAGGCAGCGGCCAGCAAGAGCCCAAGGAGCAGCCGCATGGTCTCCTGGGGAGAGGCTGCTCCTGGGTACCAGGCTGCCCTCTTATACCTGCTCCCAGCACCTGCGGACTCCGGGGCCTGACTCACCGGGCGGCTGACTCAGCCAAGAAGCCAGGCTGGGGCTTGCCCTGCCCCCAGGCCTGAGGGCAGGCCCAGTTTATCACGCAGTCCTCTTTCCTTATGCATCAGGGTGCAGGGTGGGGATCACGTAAGCCCACCCGGCACAGGGCGGACCCTCAGCTCACAGCCTCTGTTTTCCTGCGTGGAACTGGACCAAGTTATGGGCCCTGAGCTCACCATTCCCCTCAACAAGCCCACAAAGCTTAGGGCCAACGGAAGCTGGAGTCCTCGGCAGCACCGACCCCTGGAGTGCTCGTGACCGGCTACCCCGTGCCGAGCCAGAACATGTGTGTCCTCAGCGGTCCTGCCTGTGAAATGGGCCTTTGTCCAGAAGCGGCAGTGCTCATACTGCACGGCCCCAGCCCTGTGGCTGTTTGCCCAGTGGGGGAAGTGGGGAGAGCAGAGAGATATTTAAAAGGGGCAGTCCCATGATGGGTGAGAGCCCAAAAGGGCACACGTGAGAGCAGAAGCTAGACACGCTGGGTGATTTGCGAGCCACACCATTCTGCCAAAAGCTGGCGGGGGCTGGGGCACCGTCGGGGCAGCGCAGGGGGCTGTCCGTGGGGCGTTGGCCCTGACCACCCGCAGATCCCTGTGTGTCTGCTCTGGCTGCCCTGTGGCTTTTGCCCACCACTGTCTCTGGCAGGCTCCTTAGGGCGGGGGACTGGGTGGATTCAGACCCTGCTCCCAGGTGGAGCCTGAAAGCCGGGGTGGAAGGTGGGTTCCTGGGGTGCCACCTCCCTCCCTCCGCCAGCCCCCACCAGCCTTCTCTAGGGACTCCTCTCAAAGGGAGCAGCTGGGTGACTTGGCCTGCCTCTTTCCCCTGGAGCCACAGGATCCTCCCGCCTCTCCTGCTCGCTCCCCTCCCACGGATTGTCCCCTTGCCCTGTGCCAGCCCTGGCTCCAAGGGCAACTGGATGAGCCAGGGTGAACTAGAGTCTGAGACCGACAGAGCCGGCATGACCAGCCGCACCAGACTGGAGAGGGGGAGCTGAGCTCAGGCCGCGGTGGCTGGTGAGGATGGAGAGAAGGGCAAACGTGTTTATTCATCCATTTATTCACACACTCGAGACACTGAGGGGGCCTCTCTGAGGTGCACCGTGTGAGCAAAGGAGGGAGCCCTGGCCTGAAGGCAGATTCTCATGCTGGTCAAGGTCAGGGTCAGGGCTAGGGGTTAGCATTAGCTGCCAGCAGGGGCATGGCCCTGGAAGTGTGCAGACCTTGCAAGTGGCATGGAGGGAAGAGGGACCACCCATCGATCCATCTGTCTGTCCATCGGAGGCCTCCTGTGTGCTAGGCCCTGGGCTGGGCACGTACACTCACAGCCTTGTCCATCCTCCCGAGGCCACTATCATTCCCGTTCCCATTCACTCTCATTCCCATTTTATCAATGAGACAGCTGAGGCTCAGAGATGTGAGTGATGACCTCCAGGCACCCCAAGTTGTAGGAGCCAACAAAACTCACTGAGTGGGGCCAGGAGAGAGAAAGAGGCGTCCCAGTTTCTTTGTACCCTTTTCAGAGGTAAGATACACGTTTAACAAACAAATCAGCCACTGCAAAGGGAGATGGGGCTGTTGGTCCAGCCCCCCCTGCCCCCCACCTGGCACCGGCCACCACCTCCCTGGTACCTCGTGCACGCAACGGGCCAGGCTGCCCGCACAGCTCGGGAGCGTCCTTCGGCTGCAGACCCTGACCTGCGCCCCCAGGGTCAGCGCCTGCAGCCCCAGCTCCTCCGCTGTCTCCGAGGGCACCCACGGGAGGCGGCACAGCACAGAGAGATGTTCAGGCTGCTTCCAGACTTGAGCGCCACGGAGAGCCTCGAGGAGCCCGAGCATCTCTTCACATCGAGGCGGTACTCGGCTCTGTTGGATGGATCCCCACAGCAGACATGCCCACTGCCTGCTGGCAGCCTGGAGCCACGGGCCTGGCCCCTGTGCCCTCCTCTACGACCCCAGCCCATGGCCCGGGACACAGAGACAGGGCTGGTTGCCTGGCCGGGGGCCTCATGGCTTCTCAAATCTCTGGTTCCACTCTTCTCCTTCTAGAGCTTTCCTGACCCGAAGCTCTTATAATTATTTCACAGGCTCAGACTGTTTTCAGTTTATAAGCCCCCCTCCTCGGCTTCCCCGCCCCGGGCTCAGGGATGCAGCGTCGCAGCTGGTGGGAGAAGACTGCACAGCGGGGCAGGGGCGTGGTGGCTGGGCAAGGCCGTCCCACTGTGCCTCAGCTTCCTCACCTGTAAAGGGGACATGATAATGGCTCGAACCTCGCAGGGTGGTCATGGCGTGCTTGCGGCCGGGGCACAGGGAAGACAGAGGTCAGCTCCCATCCTTCTCAGTGCCGTCCCCACTGGCACTGCCCTTGGAGTCCAGTGTCATAGGCTTCCCACTAGGGGCCGGCCCCGTATTAATTGAGGGCCTCCCGAGGGCTCTGTGCTGGATTCGGAGGACAGCCCAGCCAGCCAGGGGCCTGTGGGTGGGGTGGGTGGCATGGTCTCGCGGGCCAGGTGCAACGTTGTGGCTATTGGACTCGGACCAGGTCACAGTGGAGGATGGCAGATGGGGACAGAAGGCAGGTATAAGAAGCACCCCCATACTGCGGCAAGCCCAGCTCCCTGTTCTCAGTGGCCCCAGAGCCCACAGGTAGCCAGGCAGGGCTCTAACTTCATCATCCACCGAGGGGAGGGAGGACTGATCCCGTGCTCCTCCCAGCTGTGGCCTAGGACACCTGCTGACCCAGGACAAAGTTCTTACACAAGCAGTTTAACAACTGCTTCCAAGCCTCTCCCATTGAGTTAGGTGGCCAAGGGTGGCTAGGGCTGGGGCCCACGTCCACCCCTTCTTCCAGCTGGCTTCCACGTCCAGAGGCCTGTGCTGGCCTTCCGGCCAGCTTTGTGGGGGAGCTGGGTCACTTCCCCAAGGCTGACCGCTCCTGGGGTTCCTGATGGACCTGTGGGAGCTCAGGGCTGGGGTCTGGCTTCCTCCCAGCCTCCCCTAGAGAAAGGCTCACACCGGATTGGGCTTCAGGGTGTTGGAGACACCCAGGTCTCCTGTGGGGACTGAGCTCTTGACCAGACACTCCTCGGGGTACAACTCCCTCCCACCCAGGATGAGGCCCGTCTTCCTGGACCTTTTGGGAGGTCCAACCAGCTCTGCCTGAGAACCCCCACTGAGGCTCTCCCAGGTTCTCCCAATCCCTTGAGCTCTGGAAGCACTGGGTGAAGCTCTCAAGTCAGAATGTCCAGCACAGGGTCCTCTGATGAAGACCATGCTTTGGGTCCACGGGCTCCTGAGTTCCAGGAATAATCCCACCACATAGGCATTTGCCACAGTCCTGCCAACTTAGGCCCAGACAGTTTGGGACACTGGTCACGTAAGGCCTCAGGCCCTGTGTGACCTGGGGCACAAGGTTGCATGCCCAGTGTGGCCTCATTGGAAGGAAGACCAGTGTTTCCAGGGCCACCCTTATCCAGGATGGTCTGTGCTGGGCAGACTCTTGTTTCCCAAACCAGGCCAGGGATGCGGTTCACCTAGGCTGGGTACCCTTTAAACAATGCCAATTCTTGGGCCCTTGGGGTCCCAATGCCCCACTGGGTTGGGGGTACCTGCAGACCACTCCTTGAATCAATGGAGCTCTTCAGCCCAGGGTGGACCTCTCTCTCTCCCCTCAGGCAGAGTCAGAGGGTAGAGGGTCCTGCGGAGACCCTCAGGCTGATGGGCTCAGCCTTTGGGGCCAAGGCCAGCTCTCATTCAGCCAGGCCTGTAGGCCAGAGCGGAGGGGGGCCAGTTGGACGTGAGTGTGGCCAGTGGTTATTGGGATTGGGGTTGCAGAGGAAGTCCCGGGGCACGTGTCTGGAGGGAGCCTGGCCGTCTGCATTCCGGATCCCACCTCTCGCAGTCGCTGTCCTGGACGGACTCCCAGGATCCCGCCCCGGCTGACTCGGGTGGGCACAGTCTCTCAGGTGCCCACTCCGGCTCAGCCCCCTCCATCAAGGGGCACACTAGGGCTGAAGACCAGGCTCTCTCGGCCCCACCCAGCTCCCTTCCCTCCCTGCTGAAAATAGCCCTGGGATCAGCCAGCTCTCAAGCTCCACCAAATATAGCCGCCTGTCTGCCCTGCCCCCAAGCGCTGCCAGCCTCAGGCCAGGGTGGGGAAGCGGGGCAGGTCAGGGACGGGCAGAGCAAGAAGGGAGAACCTCTAACCAGGCCTGGGGCTGGGGGCCTGAAGGACCTCTTTTGGATGAGCTCACCCCCAACCCCCCAGCCAAGGGCCGCCTGGATCCACAGGGCTTCCTGGCACTCCGACCTGGGACAGCTGACAGGGACAAAGGCCTTCCTCCCACGGCCCTTGGTGCCACACCTGGCCTCAGTCAGAGGCACACAGGCAGCCCTCCTGGCCCCCCAGAAAGCCCTTCTTCCCAGGACGGTCCTCCAGCCATCCTGGGTCCCTATTTTCCCCTGCGCCTCCACACGCTTACTGGGCAGACCGGGGCAGGCTCTCGCTCCCAGAGTTGCTGGAATGTGGTCCAAGTCTCCCTTCACATCAGTGGTCCTCAGCCCACCGAGGACCCGGCTAGCAGCACACTTTGTCAGACGCCCTCGGGAGGGCTGATGCCACATCAACCTTTCGAGAATGGAAGGTTGTGATCTGGGAGCAAGGCCCAGGGCGGTGGGCACCGAGTCCCTCTAGAAGGCCGTCCTGGGTGTGGCTGAGCGGAGGGGCGCTGGGAGCGCAGAAGGTGGGTGGGGTGTGCAGGGTGAAAGGGTAGGGCTGTGCCTCTCAGAACTTGGTCCTTGAGTGCGTCTGGGTGGGGGCGGGGTTTAGAGCAGACCCCAGAGGGCAGCCAGGAGGATGGCGGCCAGGCTCCCGGGGCCGGCGAGGCCGGCGCTGTTGCACAGGTCATACTGGCAGCAGGAGGTGGTAGAGGCGTGTTTGGAGTAACCATCATACACGGTCTCGAAGCAGCTGGGCACGCAGGACTTGCTCACCCTCATCCTGGTCGGGGTGTAGTCTGCAGAGGGGAGGCAGGCGAGGACCCCAGGTTGGCCCCCCCTGGCGGGCGGGGCCTTTAGGGCAGGGTCTGCCTCAGCCAGTTGCTCCCAGAGAGAATCCTAGGGCAAGTGGGAGCCTCCCTCCTCAGGGTCCCACACTCCCGGGGGCAGGGAGGAGCACCCCTCGGGCTTCCCAGGCAGGGCTGCTGGGGGCGCCAGTGGACTCACAAGTACGCGTGGTCATGCAGTAGGTGACCATGGCCGGGCAGCGCATGGGGTTGAAGCAGTTCTCTCCATTGTAGGCGCACACGTGGCAGTCCAGGGCCTGGGCTGGGGGCCGGGGGATGGGGTGGGAGCTGGATGGGGGTCCCAGAGCAGGGAGAGGCCCCTCCTCCAGTCCATCAGACCCCAGGTCCCATCACCTTTCTTGGAGCAGAACAGCTGGACGGAGAGGTGGTTAGGCGTTCTGGCCTCCCTCCCCGCTTCCATCCCACCTGCCACTGAACATGGGGCTGTCCATCCTTCTGTCTCCATTCGTCTTACCCAGAGGAAGGCCCACCAGGGCCACCAGGAACAGGGTGAGCAGGGGTGCCATGGCTGGAGGTGAGAGGACAGAGTGGGCGTGGTGAGGTGAACAATTCAGGCTGGGGCTGGGGCAGGGCACAGAGGCAGTCAGACGACCCCTGCCATCCAGGAGCTCTTGGTTTACTGGAAGAACTGCAGCCCTGCACAGAGGGGGACAGAGACAGGTGGTCACCACAGGGACTGAGGGACCCCAGGGGACCTGGACAGAAGAGCCACCGAACTCAGGGTGTCAGGTCTCCTGGAGAAAGGAACACAGAAAGAGATGAGAAGGGAGCAGGGTGGGGGACATTCCAAGGGGAGAGACTGGTATCTGCAAACACAGGAGACCTGTGGTACAGACTGAAGGGGGGATGGTTGATGCAGGGGCCCTATGGGAGCCTGACACACCGCCCCTCCTCACCTCGGGCCCTGAGTGCGGGACTGCGCCCGGCGGTGGGTCTCTCCTCACTGCCTCCCCTCCCCGTTGCTCCTGGTGAGGAGGGAGCAGAAGGTTGGCTGAAGGCAAAGCGTAAGCTGGGCCCCTGTGACCTCCCCCCACCCCCACTCCTGGGTGGGATGTGTGACGTTCTTCCAGGAAGCTCCTACTTGTCGAAATGTGATTGCTTTACTACGGGGGAGGGGGGGGACCCGAACTTGACAATGGCAAGGCCTCCAGTGTCTTGTAGGTCCTCTTTAGCATATGAAAGGTCTTTTGAAAACCTCCCTTTCCCTTACCTCCCCCAACCCCATGGTATAGAATCAAGTGCTCCTCACAGCCCCAGTTCAGCTCTTTCTGCTGGGGGGGGGCTGTCCCCCTGCTTAAATAAAAGCACCTTTTTGCACCAGCGACAGCTCAAGAATTCTTCCTTGGCGGTGGGCTCCAGACGCCACCGTACCAAACCTCGCCTATATTCCACAACCACATCACTGGGGTATCCCTGAGCGGGTCCCCCACTTCTGCTCCTTTCAGGGCCCAGGTGGGGGCCGCTCTCCCAGGAAGACCTCCAGAGCCCGGCCCTACTTGGGCCTTTCAGGTCTGAGTCCCTGGCCGCAGCGGGAGCTCCCGGCCTGGCTGAGCTCTGACCCCGCGGCAGGGGAAATGCGCTTTGGGGGGGGGGGGCGGTCTTGGGCAACTAACTTCCCAGTTTCGATAGGGTGTTTGGGATGAAGACGTCCAATCCCTGGTAAGGGGTGGGGGAAAACTGGATTACGACTCCCCTCCGCCCTGCGGGGATATTCGGGGGCGGTGGGGGGTGCTCAGGGCCCCACCCCAGGGGGAGTAAATTATACTCCGCCCTTCCCCGGAACATCCAACCGACCCTTCTTCCAGGACCCGTCTCCCAAGAGTCAACTTCAGGATGCCAAAGGCCACAGTGAGGCCAGGCCTGCGGCTCCAGCGCTTCCCGCCCCCTCCCGGAGAGCCCCGCCCCAAAGACTGCGGTCCCCAGCAGAGGGGGAAGGTTTCGGGGTGACCTCAACCGTGACCTTCAGCACACTGTACCCCCGCTGCGCCCGGGACTCACCCGCGGCAGCTCGCCGACCCCTCGATCTGACAGCGCGATGGTGCGGGCGCCCCGCGGTGACCACGCTGCAAAAGCCCTCCGCGGCCTTTGCCGCTGGAAGTCACCGCCGCGCGTGAGCGCGTCACTGGAAGCCCTGCCCCGGCCCGCCCCACACACGCCCCGGAGGCCCCGCCCCGGCCCACCCAAACCCTCCCCTGGGCCCCGCCCCCGCCCCGGCTCCTTCCAGTCTCCGCCGCGGGTCGCGCCCCAGCTCCGCCTAGTCTCCGCCCCGCTCCGGCTCCGCGGTCTCCGCCCTCGCCCCAGGCCCGCCCAGGCTCCGCCCCCGCCCCACCCCACCCCCTTCCTTCCTCGCTTCAGCCAGCCCGCCGCCCACCTGCATCAAAGCCCGGACGCGGCGTGGCGCAGATGGGTACCGCGGAGTGCTGCCCCGCGGCGACACCCACGCGATCCTCGGCTGCACGCGCACCTTTCAGGAGCTTTCTCGGCGGGGTCTGGCCGCGGTCACCCGGGCGAATCCTCTGCGTCTCCCTGTGCTCCGCCTGCTTCTGCCGGATGCACTTCGCCCTCTCGCCCACGCCGTCTCGCGGGCCCTATTTCCTGAGCCCAGCTCAACCGAGGTGCTGCATGCCGCAGTCCCGGAGCGCAGGACCCTGGACCCGGCTCCCTGGGTCCCCACCTGGCCGCGCCTTAGATGCCGAGGGACTTCCGCATTGTACCCAGCATTTCTGGGCTGCAGTCCCCACACCTGGTCCCATCTAGAAAAGTGTAAAGGCAAGCCTTGAAAGGGTCCCACTATTTCATGGACTCCCTCCAACCATAATAATGTCAAAATTAAATAATTGTTTTTACTTATGTAACTTTACTTCACCATTTAACTTTTTGTTCTGTTTTAGGCAAAATTTAAGATTTTCATGAGCCCTAAGTTTTTCATTTTTTCCCTAATATTAAAAAGAAAACACAACATTCTCTTTGACTATAAAAGTTTTTGTTGTTTTTTTTTTGTTTGTTTTTTTGGTTTTTTCTTTAAAAAAGATGCATCATTTGGGGCCCTAGGCCCTGAGCCTCCAGAGGCCCCGAGGCAAGCTCTCTGAGCAGCCTGGGATGGCTGGTCACCCTATTTGCCAGTGGTCACTGAGATGCCCCATGTGCCCCAAATATTCTCACCCTCATGAAGCTCGCACTCTAATGGAGCAGAGAGTAAACACGTAAGTCAACACCAGAGCACGTCACCGGCTTCAGCGTCAGCCTATGATGAATTAATGAGAACTGGGTTGACCGCCCAGCCTTAAGCAATCAAAAAAGGGAGAATAAATGAAACAGTGTTTTTTGGACATTGCATCACAGGCTGGCAGAGGCAGGGATTCTGGGGGAAGGGACTTCACAGAAGGGACTGCAGGCCTTACCACTGGGGGACCAAACAGAGCCCACGCTCTGCCTGATGGAGGAGACAAGTGGAGAGTCAGGGAGGCCAGGGCAGCTGGAATTCACGGGGCAGAGCTCCAATCGAGGAGAGCTGCTCAGGAGAGAGCTAGGAGGTGAGCAGAGGGAGCTGGTGAGAAGCAGCAGGCAAAACAGTATCCAGAGTCACATGGGGCTGGGGGTTTGCCTGTGTGCACCAGGAGCAGAGACCTTAAAATATGGGGTCACTGGGCAGCGTGCTCAGGAGGAAATTGCCTTAATTGTGGGGACTACTCACCCGGATTACAGATCACACCTGGTCCCACCTAACGAAGCCTAAAAGCAAGTGTTGAGAGGGTCCAATCCTCTCTGAGTAATGTCACTGCACCCTAAGACAAAACTCAAAAAAAGAAAACAAGCCAGCATCCCACAATGTAAAATTCACCTAATTAAGTGCCTGACACCCAACTGAAAACACCATCAGGCATGCGGAGAAGCAGGAAAATGTAACCCGTGGTGGGGAGGAAAAAATCATTAGAAACAGACCCACAAATGAGACAGCCGGTAGTGTTACTGAGCATGGACATTAAAACAGACACCATATTTCCTATATTCAAGCAGATAGAAGGGAGCATGACTGTGTCGGGGAGCCGCCAGAAATAAAAAAAGTACAGATTGAATTTCTAAAGATGAAAAATGGGTCTGTGATGAAAAACACACTGAGGGGGGGTGATTAGCAGCCCACTCGAGTCTCCAGTCAAAGATCAGTGGGCTTGAGCCTAAAGCATCAGGCAGAGGATGCCAGGGGGACAGCGTAGGGGGAGCAGTGTGGCCGCAGCTTCCGGTGGCCCTGTGTGTGTGTCCCTGGAGGCCCAGAAGGAGAGGCGAGGAAGAGAAAAAATATTTCCAATAAATAATGGCCACATTTTTCCGAATTTGTTGAGAACTATAAACCCACGGAACCCAGGAACTCAATGAACCTTAAGCACAAAAATTCGGAAGAAAACCAGGCCAGAGCAGGTCTCGAGGCAGGTGCGGAGAAGCAGCGACAGAAAGGGAACCCTGAGGGTGCGCCAGGGAGTGCGCGCAGCGGCCAGGGCGAGCTAGCCACACAGAGAGGCGACCTCCGACCCCCCCAACCTAGGCCGGAGAGTGTAACAGCGCGCCCAGCAGCGCTGGAGCGTCTGAAAGGGCAAGGGGCACGGAAGGGGCGTGCGGGGGGCATGGAGAATCCCCTCAGGGTGGCATGCAGGGGGCGTGGGGAGCCCCAGTAACCCCCACACTGCCCACCCCCCTCCATCCCCCATCTCCCTGCAGAAAGAAGGTAAATTATGCCTCTGGGACACATGTCTACACAGAGGAGTGGAAACAGCAGAAATGGGAAAGATAAGGTACTTTTTTCTTACTTTGAAATTACTTTAGAGCAGAAGTAGTAACACTCTGTTAAGAGACGTTTAGCAACTGCAGAAGTAAACTGTATGACAATGGTAGCCACAGTCCTGGACAGAAGGGGGATGCACCCTTGTCTGTTTATTTCCTACAGGTGAGCGGGAAACACAGACTGTCATGTTAAAGACGTGCACTATAAACACTAGAGCAACCACACACACACAGAAAGAGAATGAAACGCAAAATCAAAGAGCTCTACCTGATAAAGCAACAAAGGAGATAAAATGGAATCAGGAAAAATTAAGCTGTGGGTCAGAGAGAAAGCAGAGGAAGAGGGAGGGGGGGAAGCTCGGGGGCCAAGGAGAAGACGATGGCAGGAGAACAGACTCAAGCCACCTGCACCCAAAACGCCACTCCGTGGTCCAAGCCCCAGAGAGAAGCAGAGCAGAGCCAGCCCGCCGTTCTGTACGGACCCAAGCAGGCTGACAGTGCAAGAGAAATACTCACGTTAACACTGAGGAAAAGACAGCAAGGGTGGCCGCAGTCATACCGGATGAAGTGCCATCTAGAGCAGAGACTGTAACCAGGAAGGGAGAGGAACATTCGGTAACTGGAGACGGGTCGGTTTAGAGAGGGGCAAAGCCATCCTAAATGTTTGCGTTCCTGGCAGTGGGGCTTCAGAACACACCGTCGCCGGCAGAACTGAGGAGAGAAAAAGGAAAGTCACGCTTCCAGTCGGACTCAAGATCAACCCTCCTTACTCAAGATCCAAGAGCAGAAGTGGACAACGCCAGCAAGGGCAGAGAGGACCTGAGCAACACCACGAGCGGCTCAATGTGCGGGGAGCCCTATGCCCGGCAGGGGTGGGGACGGGGACACAGAGCGTTTCCCGAGACAGCCTGTGCTCTGGGCCGTAAGACAAATCTCAGTACATTTACCAGGATTGAAATCATATGAATGGTTTCCTTAGACGACAGTGGGATTAAACCAGAAATCAGCCACAGAAAAATATGTGTAAGATCCCCCAAATATTTCGACACTGAGCAACGCATTTCTAAACAACCATGGGCCAAAGGAGAGATCTGAAAGGAAACGAGAAAGAATTTCCAGCCCAATGGAAGTGAAAACAGAACACAGCAGAGTTAGTGCACGGCCACAGCAGGGCTCCGAAGGGCAGCGTCCTCACTAATGCTCACATTAGGAAACCAGAAAGCCCCCAGCACAGTGAGACTAGAACAAGAGCAAAGAAAACCCCAAGGAAGCAAAATAAAGCGAAAAATAAAAATAAGAACCAAAAAAAAAATCAATGAAATAGCAAAAGAAAAACAATAGGGAAGACCAGTCAAGCCAGAAGCTAATTCTTTAAGAAAATCAAAATCATCTTTAAACCTCTGTGTAGACTGATCAAAAAGAGAAGAGATAAGATGAGCCACAAAACAGGAATGAGAAAGGGGACATCAGGACAGGCTGTGACAACATTACATCAATGTGTCCTACAACTGAAATGACTCGGGTCGGGCCCCTCGTAGACACGGGCCCGAGGCCCACCCGACAGGAAATACAAATGGATTATCCCTCTGTCTTTTGAAGAAATTGAATTTGTAGCTAAAAATCTTCCATAAAGACAACGCCGGTGAATTCTACAAAGCATTTATTTATTTATTTATTTATTTATTTATTTATTTTAGATTTTCTTTATTTATTTGAGAGAGAGAACATGAGCGGGGGGAGGGGCGGAACGAGAGAAAGAGAAGCAGACTCCCCGCAGAGCAGGGAGCCCAGTACGGGGCTCAATCCCAGGACCCTGAGATCATGACCCAAGCTGAAGGCAGACACTTCAGCGACTGAGCTCCCAGGCGTCCCTACAAGGCATTTAAAGAAAGACACAAACTGACACTCTCCCACCCCTTCTGAAGAAGGAGGGCTGTGCCCACTCAGCCACCATCCCTCTGAGACTAGAACCAGACACAGACGTTACAGGGAGCCCACAGCGGACCAGGGTCTCTCCCGGACTTAGCTGTAAAAGTTACGAGCAAAAGTATAGCCAACAAATTCAATAATAGAGAAAAGGAAATATAACATGACAAAGCCCAACTCCGGTTTGGCCTTGAAGATCGAATGTGATTCAACGTGTCCACCCGACCACCAACTGCACAGATTCGGGAAGAACATTTGACAAAATCTCACGTCCATTTCTGGTTCAACCAACCAACCAACCAACCAACCTGTCAGCAAACCAAGAGCAGGGGAACTGCCTGAGCCTGATGAGGGCACCTACAGAAATCCCACAGCTCATCTCTTTGGTTTGTAAGACAGAGCTCGGGCCGCACCAGCAGGAGCAGAGCAGGCGCCTCTCGTGGTTCTCGCTCCGCGGCCGCTGGCGGCCCAGCTGTGTGACAGAGCAAGCCAGAGACGTAAAAGACACAAAGATCAGAAGGGAAGTAAAACTGCCCCTGGTTTCAGAGGACAGGACTGTTCACACAGAAAATTGGGGGGAATGTACCAAAAAGAAACCCCCAAAAAAGCCAACTCAAGAAAGCTCCCCCGGACCTGTGTTGCTTTAGCAAGGTTACGGGATAAAAGGTTAACAGGCAAAAATGTATTGTATGTCTATATTCTTAGAACCAACAACGATCATTGAAAATTGAAAAGACCCTTTACAAATAGCATCCCACGCAGCACTGTGGGATGAGGTTGACGAAAGATCCCTGAGTCCTTTCGGATTGCATTGTACCGAATTCTGGAAAATGTGGGCTGACGTGGAGTGTTGGGGGGGTCTCCAGGTTTGAGCGGTCACCAGTAACACTGCCACGAACAGAGCAGATCCGTGGTTGCCTGGGCGGGGTGCACAGGGAAGGACGGAGGGGCCCGGGCAGCGGTGCGGGCAGCTTGGGGGGGAATGGCCGTGCTCAGTGTCTTGATGGTTCCGTGTGCGTGAAACATGTTAACTCTCACTGCCTCGGACGCTCCAGGTGAGTCCCAGCGCATCGTACCCACGTGTACCGTGATGAAACCGAAAACAGCGTGTCAGATGGTGAAAAAGCTATGCGGAAAATGGAGGGGGTGGGGACGGGGCGGGCCTCCGTGCGTGGGCCACACGTGGGCAAACGCCTGGGACACGGGTGCGTAAGATGGTGGCGCCGTGCGAGGCTCCCGGGACGGGGAGGCGGCCGCGAGCGGGCGGAGCAGGCCCTGCGCTCAGCAGCTCGGGAAGCAGCTCTCGCCTTTCGCCAGGGTGCTCAGGCCACGTGGGGCCCTGCTCCCCCTGCTCCTGGCTGGGCCCCACATCTCCGCCATCCATCGGCCATGCCCCCTGCGGGGGCCACCACCAGCCAGGGCTCCTCCTTGCCTGCACTCGAGTTGGGGCTCTGTCTGACCCACAGTGAGGCCTGAGAGCATGATGACTCGCGAGAGGCGGAGCCCGCCCCCGGAAGCCTCCTGTCTGCCAAGGAGGGGGGAGGGCTGCTTGCTTGGGCACCTGCTGGGTTCTGGGAACTCCCAGAGATGCAATGATTCAGATTGCCCCGATCCAGGTAGTGGGGCCCCGATCCAGACAGCAGGACCGAGGTAAGTTTACCTACCTTGGGTTGACCCCGGCCAGGTGAGCTCAGCGGCACCTTTGGCCAACCCTCCCAGGGCGGAGATGGTATGTGTTTGTCTCTGACCACTTGGGCTGGGTGCCAGAGAGAGCACGCAAGCCTTCTGCCCTGTGCTTCTACTCACCCCCCCGCCCCGGAGCAACCCCCCTTCTGGGGCCTCAGAGAGGTTTCCCGGGGTGGGTCGTGTCTCCTCTGAAGGTGAGGAGTGACAGTGGCATTTCAGGCTCCGTGCATGATGCTGGGGCTGGGCCCGGGTCACAAGCCCCAGGAGCTGGACGGACAGCCCCTCCCCACACCTGCACCCTGGAGAGCAGAGGCACAACCACGCTGATTTTCAGGCATTTATTCCCATGTAAGTAGAAAAATAAACGGAAACCCAGCAGAATGAATGTCAGATCAGAAGGGGTCAGAGTGCCTTCTGTCTCTGGCCTTCCTGCTGTTCAGGGAAGTACATCTCTTGTCTTGGGGGAGGGGGCCCCAGACCCTCCGAGGCAGTCCCAGCCCAGCCCGGGGCATCCCAGCCTCCCCGCAGGGTGCTGGCGCGGGAGGGGCTGCGGAGTCCCGGGTCAGGGAGAGGAAGGGAGCCGGTGTGCGGAAGTCCCCGGGAGAGGGATGGGGCGGTCACAGGCTGGGGACCGCGATGAGGGCGAGGAGGCTGAGGGCCAGCGCCAGGCCGAGTGCAGTGCTGGGCAGCGGGGTGCGGGCTGGGGCGCTGCTCTGTAGACTGCGGTTGCACAAGTCGTCCTGACAGCACAGGGTGGCGGCCGCCCCGCTGCTCACCTGGCCCGGCAGGCTGTGTGTCGGCGTGCAGGACTCCGCACAGTCCTTCTCCACTAGGTTCCCCGTCAGGGGTTCCACTGGCAACACGTGGGCGCGGTCAGGCTGGGCTGTGGCTTCCGACCCCCACAGCCCGTGCAGCCGGCCTCCATGGCACCCCAAGTCCCAGCTCCCGGCCCCACCCATCACCGACATCCTCCCGCCAGCCTTCTGGCCACGGCCCCCCGACCCCCGGGGCACCTGGCCCTGTGCCCCCTATCACTCACGCTTGGTCCTGGTCCTGCAGTAGCGTGCGCTGGCCGCGCAGTTCTGGGCTCTCTCACAGTTGGTGGAGCTGGAGCAGACGTGACACCGCAGAGCATGGGCTAGGGGACGAAGGACACAGGCAGGCGGGGGTCGCTGTCTGGACACAGCCCTCTGCCACCCTTGCCCTAGACCGACCAGACCCCTCTGAGGCCCTCAGGCCCTGCCGGGGCTCCTGTCCTACACATGACCTCCGGGGTCCTGAGGTGACAGTCCTCAACCGCTAGGACCGCGGGACCCCTCCTGCCCAGAGGTGGTGCTGGGCCGGGCGTGTCCGGAGAGCGGGTGGGAAGGTGGCTGGTGAGGGTTACACTGGGGACCCTTTCCCAGGAGCTTTGCAGAGCTCTGGGACTTGCAAAAAGCAGCTCACAGCCCACGAGTACTGTCCCCCTCCCCAGAGCCTGTCCCCAGTGGGCAGCGATGGTCACGAGGACCTGAGGCTAAGTCAGGGCAGGGGGCTCAGCTTGACCACGCTGAGCTTGCGGGAGGAGGGGTTGCCCTGGGGACAGAGGGTCAGGGGCTGACTGACCCGGGCGTTGGTCTTTCCCAGGTGGTGGTGGTGGGGGGCTTCTCAAGACGGCTCCCCGCCGCTCTCTCCCCCTCTGTATGTTGGATCCCGGGGCCAATTCTGAGATTCTCTGATTCTGCAATATTTTAAGTCTGATTCCACTAAGCTAGATGTGGGTTCATTTTGTTTTAAATTCTGAGTCTGGCATCCGGGGAGTCCCAGATGCTCTGAGCGCAAAGCCCAGGACTACAGGCTTCCCGCGGGTGTCCCTCAGGTCCCAGCGGTCCGCCCTGCCCCAGCCCCTCACCCACCTGGCCCGGCGGCCACAGCCAGCGCAACGAGGAGCAGCAGGGCCGTCTTCATCTTGGGGCGTCTCTGGGAGCAGTGGGGGCCCCTCCTCTCTGGAGGCCTTATAGCTGGGGCAGGTGCTGGTGGGAGGGGTGAGGGTGGGCAGCGAGCCAGGCACCGGCACTCCACCTGCCCCACCCTGGCTGGCCCACACCCACCAGCCCCTGCCCCCTGGAGGGACCTCCACCCCTGGCGGCCTACCCCCCAGGGCAGGGGTCTTCCGTCCCCCGTCTCCGGGCTATGGACAGAGGCGTCAGCTGGCTCTGCAGCTCACTGCCTTGTCTTCCTCTCTCTGGCTCCGGCTCCGGCCCCGGCTGTCCTGGAGGAGAAGCAGCCTTCATCCTGCTTTGGGACCAGGCCTCTCCATCTCTTGCTCTGGTCCCTGAGGGCAGTGAGCTCTTCCAGGCCAGGGGCGGTGGGTGCTGGGTAGATCCCCCCAACTTCACCCTCTTGCAGTGCTTATGGAGAGGGGAGACTTGGCCCCTAAACACAGGCACTGCCCTCTTCCCCGAAGGGTTTCCTGTCTGCTTGCTGGTCCTGGGACCTTCCTGCTGCTGGGTTGTGTGGGTGGGCCCAACAGAGGCCTCCCCCTGACCCTGTCCTAGCGGGCCACGCTGGCTGTGACGGTGAGTCGGGCCAGAGCACAGAGCTCAGCGCTGGGCCTGTCCCCGCCCCATCCCTGCAAGCACTGGAGGGGCAGGGCCCGCTACAAGGAAGGTGGCCCTGGGCTGGAGGGAGGGCAGGGGGCAGAGCCAGGCTACAGCTCTTGGGAGCACTGTGGGCTCAGGCCGGGGAGATCTGGGAGCCCTTGGCCCTTCCTCCCAGCATGCCCTGGACAGGCCAGCTCCCGAGCGGGGCCTCACCTGGGCGGGCTGGGCTGCGTCACGGTGCCAGGGGTCCAGGGAGGTGCTGCCTGACACTCTGGGCTGCCCTCCCTAGAGATGTTACTGGACCTGGTGGGATCTGGCTGGAGGTGCAGGGATGCTGTGAGCTCCTTCCAGGACCCTGGCGGCAGGGAGGAGGGTAAGCAGAAGCCCCCGAGGCAGCCTCCAGCAACATCCTGAGCCTATCCCACGGTCTGGTCCCCGGCTCCCTAGGCCTTATTTAGGGGAGCCGGGGTCTCTCTTGACAAGCAGGTAATATGCGGGACCTGCTCCTTCACCCAGAGAGAGAAAGTCACTCCAAGCTCTGAGGCCTGGATTCATCAGGCACAGCCCTTCATGGGCAGGTGGAAGGAGGACGCCCCAGAGGCCTCGGGAAGCAGGACGTAGGGCTCGGTGACAGGGTGGTGACTGGCATGGGAGGGTGGTGGGAATGACAGGTGGGGAGGGGTGACTCACTGAGGGGCATGGAAGCTACTAGAAAAACAGGTTTGGGGGATTGGATTTCCTACAGGGCCTGGTAGAGCTAAGGGGTCCAGGGGTGTTGGGCAGACCAGGAGTGGAAGTTTGGGTGTCAGGCTGCTGGGCAGCAGGCTCCCCTCACCTGAGGCTGGAGGGACCCCTGCAGCCCTGGCTCATGTCAGGGGCACCTCAGGCTTCACTGTGGCCATGCGCCCTGCAAGGAGGGACAGACACCTACCGAAGCGGAGGTGGTAGCTGGGTTCTGGTTCCGTGGCAAGAAAGCCTTTGTCTCTGACAGGACTGCCAGTGAGGAAGTGGGCTGCCTGCCGAGATGTGAGCTGCCTGTCCTGGGGGTTTGCTTCTAGCAGGACCATCAACAGCAGCCTCAGACACAGTTTACTTGTGCGAGAAAGTGGGCGATTCCCATGGCAGGAGCTCTCGGAGAACCGGGAGTCATCGGAACAGTGCAGTCAGGGAGGGCTTCCTGAAGGTGATGACCTGATTGCCCTGATCTTGGAGGCAGATTTTAGGGGAGAGAGGAGCCGTCATTGTCCCTTAAGTTGGCCCCCTTCCAACATCCTTTTACTGGTGAAGAAATGAGGTTCTGAGGGGGCCCTGCTGGTGTCAGCCCATGACACTTCTATGTCACGTGGCCTCTCCTCCTGTCCTCCCTCATCCTCTGGAGAAAGCTGCCACTCTCCAGAACCCAAGCCCTCTCACCCAGTCCCTGGTGCCAGCCAGGTCCCTGGACCTGATGGTGCCAGAGTGTTGGCAGCAGAAACAAGGTCTAGAAGAGGCCTTGCAGGGGCGCGGGGCTGGGAGTACTAGCACCCCCACCCCTCAGCCCTGCCTGCTTCCTGAACTCAGCGGGCCAGGAAGCCAGGCGCCAGGACAAGTCCAGACCTCTGCTGCCCCGTGCTTTTCTGGCTCATGCTCCCCCAGCCCCTGCCCTGCCTTCCCACTGCTCCCGAGGGTCTTGGCCTTGGAGTAGGGGAGGGGTGGGAATCAAGGCCTAGATCATGGGGCTGGGGTCCCTGGGGTCCCAGAAAGGGGGTGAGGGGGACAGAGTGGGAAGCGCCCGGCTCAGCGCAGACAGTGGCCACTCTAAACTTTCTGAAAATGCAGCCTGGTGGTCCCTGGGCCTTGCCTTGGGCTGAGGGTGGGCACCGGGATGGCAGCTCGGGTTCCCTCCCTGGAGGCGCCCCCACACCTTGGGGCCTGCTGACCAGGCCTTTTCAGTTTCCAGGTGCATCCTGGGCATGTGCTGGCCGGCTGCACACAGGGACGCCCAGCAGCGCCCGCCATGGACCATGCACTTGGGACATCACAGAGACAGATAGGAGAGACGGGGCGGCCCACAGGACCCCCAGATGAGCTGGGGAGATGGGGCACAGACAAGTGGGCCCATGTGAGTGGGAAGCCCGAGGAGGCCAAGGGATGGGTCTCCTGAAGGATGGAGCAAGGACAACGGGGTGGGGACCTGGGTCTGGGCCCGGAGGCCTTGGGCACGGCACACCCCTTCTTCCCCACAGGGCTAAGGTGACTACCCCATGAGTCAGGCGGTGGAGGGATACAGCGTCGTGCTGCCCCGGGGGAGGGCTTGCCTTTTCCCTCCATTTGCAGACCTGCAAACACAGACAGGGCCTCCCTTGAATGACACAGAGGGTGCAGGGCCTTGCCCAGGATCACCCAGCCCACCAGTGGGAATTAGAGCTGGGCCTGCCCTCCTCCCCCAACTCTGTCCCTGGCTGGCTGGCGGGGGGCTCTCACCCCACGCCCAGGCCTCCCTACTCCTCCTTCCCGCACAGGAGAGCCACCCCCCTTCACAGGGCCACAGGCCTAGACACAGGTCTCTCTCAGCTGCTTCCCAGGGCCTGGCATGGCCCCACCTGTCTAGATCATCCCCTGGGACCCTGGCCATCAGTGTGTGGCCTCCCTTTCCTGCTCTGCCAGAGCGCAAATCCAGCACACAGCCACGTGGGCAGCCCTTCCCTGCCTTGGGGCATAGCGTGTTCCCCGGGAGTGGCTGGACGGGCGCCCCGGGTTCCTGAAGGCCAGGAGAGATACACCGGTTCTCAGGCCTGGTAGGCAACTCCCCTGAGAGAGGCCCCACAGGATCTCTGCCCGCACCAGCACCTAGCACCAGCACCCAGCACCCGCACCCAGCACCTGGCACCCGCACCCAGCACCCGCACCCAGCACCTCACCTGGCACCCACACCAGGCACCCGCACCCGGCACCCAGCACCCGCACCCAGCACCCAGCACCCGCACCCGGCACCCGCACCCGGCACCTCACCCGGCACCAGCACCCGCACCCGGCACCCGCACCTAGCACCTGCACCCCACACCTCACCTAGCACCCGCACCCAGCACCAGCACCCAGCACCCGCACCTAGCACCAGCACCCGCACCCAGCACCAGCACCCAGCACCTGCACCCAGCACCCGCACCCAACACCCGCACCCAGCACCCGCACCTAAACGTCTGGCATGTGCCCTGCATATCAGTTTCTCTGGCTTCATGACGTGGAGGAAGAGAGCCTGCAGAAGGGCATGGGCACAGAGCCACAGAACCACCACAACCTTGGGGACCTCATAGTTCCAAGGGTGCAGGCTCCCAGCAGTGTGAGCTTACAGAGCATGGAATCCCAGAACTGTGGGACCAAGAATCTGAGAAGCAAGTATCCTGTAGGGGGTTTACTCGTTGCATGCGAGGAAAGCTCCCTCTAGGGTTCTAGAAAAGGACAGAGTGTTTGTGTTCATGTTCTATCCCTAGGTTCTCTGCTCTGCCATGCTGCCGCTCAGTGCTCCTCCTGTTGTAGCCTGAGCTTGTGGCTCTAAACCCTTGAGCTCCATGACGGCATTGGGTGTAAGTTCCAAGGTAGTGAACACCTACCACCTATGTAATCCATCCATCTATCTGTTACTTATCCATTCATTCATCCATCCACCAGCCAGCGAGCCAGCCGTGTATCCATCCATCCATCCATCCATCCATCCATCCATCCATCCATCCATCATCTATCGTCCAACCATCCATCATGTACCCATCCATCCATCTACCCGTCCATCTACCTATCCATCCATCCATCATTCATCCATCCATCATTCATCCATGTATCCATCCACTCACCCATCCACATATCCATCCATCCATCCATCCATCCATCCATCCATCCATCCATCCATCCTTCTATCCATCTATTCATCTGTCCATCCATCCATCCATCCATCTATCCATCCATCATCCATCCATCCATCCATCCATCCAACCACCCATCCATCCATCTATCCATCCATCATCCAACCACCCATCCATCCATCTATCCATCCATCTATCCATCCATCATCCATCCATCCATCCATCCAACCACCCATCCATCCATCTATCCATCCATCATCCAACCACCCATCCATCCATCCATCCATCCATCTATCCATCCATCATCCATCCATCCATCCATCCATCCATCCATCCATCCATCCATCCTTCTATCCATCTATTCACCTATCCATCTATCCATCCATCTACCTATCCATCCATCTATCCATCCATCATCCAACCATCCATCCATTCATCCATCCATCATCTATCCATACACCTTGTGTGTCCATAGGAGATAGTTACCATGATGTCTCTCTCTCCTGTCCCCTCTTCCTTTCCCATTTACATGCACACCTGGCAAGAGAACACAGTAATTCTCAAAGACTGTGGAGTGAAACCCAGTGGGGGCTCTGAGAGCCTTACATCTGCAAGTGGTTGGCAGGCAGCTCTGGGACTTGCGACACCCAACATGCAGACATGCTCTTTTTACTTAATATTATATAATCAGTTGAGGGTGGCTTTGAGAGGACGTCATTGATCTTAACCCTTAAAAGTTTGTGCCCTGTTGGTCTGTCTGTCCGTCTCGGGCCACTAGTACCTCTTACACAGAGCAGTGTAAATTCCTTTCCTCGACAATCCCTAACCCTCTTTTGTCCCTTGTCCCTTGGGAACAACAAGTGGTCCCTTGTTGGGTCCTGCCACTCTTTAAGTCCCACTAAAACACTGCCAGGACAACCAGATTTAAAAAACAAAAAAGATTTTTTGGAAGTAGCTGGCGAAGTTCTCAGATGGGGACTACTGTCCTCCCAAGAACATGTGGGGGAAGGTTTCAATCTCTCAGCGAGACCCACATTTCAGAGGTGGGCAGCCTCTTTCCAACCCTGCATTTTATAGACAAGGTTCCTGGCGCTTGTCAGGGTACAGGGTAATGGGAGCTGGCCGGGCTGCATCTGCATCGGCCAGGCAGCCTGGGGACGAATGGTGCGTTGTCCTCACATGGCCTAGATGCTGAGGCCCTGCTTGTCGGGGCCTCAGGCAGCTGCTGAGGCTGAATGTGGAGCAGCCCAGCTCAGGCACTCCCTGCTCAGCCTGCTGGCCTTGGGGGCCTGGCTTTGGCACCCGGCCCTGGTCTGGGGGTTGCATGCTGTTGCAACCTGCTCTGGGTGTGGGGCCAGGCTCCCCAGGGCAGGGAGTGGGTCCTAAGCTGGGCCCAGCAGGGAGCTCATTACCTACAGAGCTTAGGGGATCATTTCACCCTGGAAATATTACGTAAGAACGGAGAAGGGCCGCTCCTTTGGGAGCAGGGGAGGCTGGGGGAGGCCCAGGAACCCCCCAGAGCTGAGCGCAGGCCTGGGGGCCAGCCCCAGCTGTGACCCCCAGGGCACACAGAACCAGGACGGAGGCCACCAGGCTGGCCACCATGGGGCTGCATGCTGCCATGTCGGCCAAGCTCTCAGCTCCGGCTGCCGCCCTGCCTTCCTGCCTGTGCTCTCAGCCACCGAGGAAGAACGGGTCAACGCCCGAGTCTCGGCTGTGGCCCCACACCCACGCCACCCCACAATGCTCTTCCCTGAGGCTCCAGCCTGGCTTCCCTGTCCTGCTGCCCGCCCTCAGGTTTCCCGCGGCGGGGGCCTCCCTGCAGACCCTCCAGCCCTTTCTAACCTCTGGGCCTTCGTACCTGCTGTCCTCACGGCCTTCCCAGGGTTGGGACCGCAGCCGTCACCTCCCCCTCTGAGAGGCTGGCAAGCCCTCCAGCACCCCCTCCCCCACAGCCCTGGTAAGGACCGTGGGCCAGCTCTGGTTTGCGAGCTCACTCCTCGTGAGCCGCGGGCACTCTCCGAGTGTCTATCGATCTAATGACCCTGGTGCAGCCGTGGGGGGCGGGGGGGGGATGCGGCAGGGGTAGAGAGAATTCAGGCTCTGGGGCGGACCCCTCGGCCAGCCCAGAACTGAACCCAAGAAGCTGTCAGAGCCTCGGTGTCCTCTGTAGCGAGGGACAGTAATGCCCTCAAGGGAGCCGTCTGCCGCCGCACCCCGACTTCTGACGCAGAAGCCCCGGGAGGAGGAGGCTCTGGGTCACCGTGCGGCACCCACTGTGCTTTTCCGTTGCAACTTGTACGGGTGGGACCTGCCCTAGAGAGAAGGCTGGTCAGACAGGAGTCAAGGGAGGGAATCTCCACACTCCTTAAGAAAAGAAACCCAACCTTCCAAGGCAGGGTGGGGTGGCCCGAACCTGAACCCCAACTTTGCTTCTGAGAGAGCCACTTCACACGGACTCCATGCCGACCTCCCCCTGGGCCCCGGGAGCCCAGCAGGCCTGACCACGAAGGAAAATTGTACCGGAGGCTCGGAGGGGCCCCAAGGGAATGCTGACGTCCTTGTTTGCAGGCCGGGCCCCCTCCGCCACCCTGTCTTCCAGGGTCTGCCGCTGCAAGCTGCCAGCAGGCAGGCATCCGCCCACCGGCCTGCGTCCCCCACGCCTCCGGAGCACCGCGCTCCCGCCAGAATGGCCGCCTCAGGACTGTCACGGGCGCAGGGCGCCCACAGCCGGCCAGGCTCACAGGCACGGGGGGGGGGGGGGGGGAGGGGGGGAGGGGGTCGGGGGCCCTGCAAGGCCAGAGAGGTGGCCGCTGGGAACAGGAACAGCCTGGGTCCCTCCTGCAGTGCAAGGCTGGGCTGTGGGAGGGCGGATGCTGGGGGGTGGGGTGGGGAGGTCGGGTGTGTGGGCTGCACATCTGCAGCTTGGTTCCCAGAACCGAGGCCCACACCCAGCTGGGGAAGTGCCCGCCATCCCTGGGCCCGTGGCCTTGGCCCTGAGCTGTGGGAGCTGAGCTCTGCCAGGCAGGTCCCCCGGGAGGGCGGTGAGGGAAGGGAGAGGACTCGGGGACTGTGTGGGGAGAGGTAGGCGGGCCAGGGCAGGGCCCCACAGGCTAGGAACAGGAAGACCCCATGGGAGCTGTGGGCAAGGGCACCCGTGTGGGGTTCCGAGGAGAGGCCCTGTGCAGAGGTGAGGGAGGAGAGCTGGAGCCTCTGGCCTTGTCAGCCAAGAAGAGCCCTGGGTACCCGGCTGGGCCCTGACTGGGGGTGCAGGATGGTGGGGGCTGCGGGGCACACTGCAGGGCTGACCACGGATGCAGGGGACCCCGTGTGAGCCCCTAGGTCAAGGGGGCGGGAATGGATGCTGCTTCTGGGATTCTGAGTGTGCTCTTTCCTCTCTGAGTCCACGTCTGGAGAGTGTCCCATCCTCCATAAACACCCCCTGCCTGCCTCTGAGGTGCACCCCCCCCCCCCCGATTCAACACCTCAGAGAATGGGGACAGGACGGGACATGCAGCTTTATTCTCCTCTCACAGCTCCGGGGGCTGGGCTGGCTGTGGGCACTTCTGCGGGAGGCAGTGCGAATGGGTGCCCCGCACGGATCCCGCCCCCACAGCGGGCAGCCAGGGGGCCAGGAGCAAGCCTGCCTTCACCCGGCAGGGACTGAGGGTGGGGGTGTGGCGGCTCCTGAAAGCCCTCACCCCATCTCCGGACTTCGGCCCAGGGGCCTTGTGAACGACGGCCCTGGGGGGGCCTGGGAGCTCTGCCAAGGCGCCTGGCTCCCAGGAGGCTCCCCAGTGGGTTCGGGAGGCATGAGTATGCCCACTGAGGTGTGAGTTAGCCCTGGGAGGAGTGGGGGGATGCACGTGGGAGCACACGAATGGCCGGTTCGGGGGATGCCCAGGCCTCGGGCCCCCCTCCCCTGGGCACTGCAGCTCTGGGCACATGAGGCTGGTCAGGAGGAACCCCCAGGAGAAGCCCCTGAAATGGGGCGGAGGGTGCCAGGCAGGGTCCAGGTGCCCTTCCCACTGCCGGGTGGCCAGGACCCCAGGAAAGGGCAGAGGGTCCCTCAGAGGTGGGTTCCCTAAGGCAGGGGGAGAGCTTCGCTCCTGGGGGTAGGCGCTGAGGAGGGGGCTGGGTGTGGCCTGGGGGAAGCAGGGAGGAGCGCCAGGAGGGACAGGGGCTCTTCTTGCCAGCATGCCGGTGTGCGGGGGGGCTGTGTGGGCTGGAAATGCCTGGGAGGGGCCAGGCGAGAGCCAGGGTCGGCACGGCCATGGCGGGCTCACCAGGCCGCACGGAGTAGCGGCCACAGTAGACTGGCCGAGGTGCTGAGCCACAGGACCCCGCGGCCGCCCGCCAGGCCCACGGCTGCGCTGCGGTTACACTGGCTGCCCTGGCAGCAGGAGACAGAGAGGGTGCGGCCATCCGAGGACATGGTGCTGTTGGGGCACACCGGGGCACAGGACTTCATGACCAGGATGCCACCAGGGTTCGCTGTAGAGAGAGGGGCGAGGGCCCATGGCTGGTGTGCTCGGGGTGCCCCCCGCCGAGCCAGCCGGCACGAGGCAGGCCCGCAGCCCCGGGGCCACCAGCACCCCTGGCACGACCCGCTTCCAGGTCTCCTGGGGCACGAGCGTGAGTGCCCAAAGAGCCTTTTGCGGGTGGGGGCAGTTCCGTGACACCCGTGGATCTGGGGAGTCCTGTCTCCCCCCGAGGCCTGGCCCCTCCGGGACACCTGTGGTGGGGAGTGGCTCAGTAACCCCTGCCCCAGCCCTTCCCTCCGACAGGTGCCTGGGCTCCCTCCGGGCTCTGAGTTTCAGGGTCTAGAGTAGGTGGCAGGCCCAGCCCGCACCCCGGCCCCCTTCCTGGCCCTGGGAGGCAGGACACCTGTGTGACCCATTGGCTCGGCTTCTGCGCCTCCGCCTGGGGACCACTGAGCCCAGGGTGCCAGAAGAGCCCGGCGGGCCGCGAACGTGAGCTACTACCCCCCACCTGTGACTCAGAGCGTGCTCGCCGCTGCGGCCCTGCCAGAAGGGGACCTCACGGCAGGCCCAGACCCCAGGCGGGGCGGCCTGACCTCTCTGGCTCGGCTTCCTCATCTGGAAGATGGATGACCAGGGAAGCCGCTCTGAGACTGTCTGGGGATCAACTAAGTTCATTTGCGCTCGGCCCTGGAGCTGTGTGGAACAAACTCTCTTTCTAGGCTAGGTAGTCAGCAACGGCGCGCGGGGCCGCGGGCGGGAGCCGCCAGCGCCAGGAAGGACGGAGCCCTTCTTGGCCTTGGCAGAGCAGAGGGGCAGACGGGCGGCAGCCAGACCAGGAGGGTGTCAGACGGCCCAGACGAGGGCCTCAGGGTGGGTGGCAGGCCCCACCCCCTCAAGAGCCACCCCTGTGCACATCCCCCCTCCCACAAGCGGACACCGCGCGGCCCAGGAGCCAATGCTTCAGTGAAACGTGATGGTTGGTCAGGACCCTGTTCAGTATTTATGGATAAAATGGAATGGGGGCAGGTGTGGCCCCGAGGCTCCAGGGCCTGGTGGTGGTCACGAAGCGTGGCCCCCTCCTCCCCAGCCCAGGCTCTTCCCTTGAGAGACGGGATACAGGCCAGGCTTGGGGGTGCTGAACCGGAGGGCGACTAGCACACGGGGCCTGGCGCGCAGAGGGTGCCGTGGCAGCCCCGGACACGTGCTGTGGTCAAGGCAAGCCCCGCTTGGCGCTTCGCTGTGAGGAGGCAGTATGGGCCCCCACACCCCCCCCCCCCGGGATGGCCAGCAGAGACCCAGTATGTGCTGCCACCCCCACAACCCGCTGGAGGCGCCTCGGTGATGCAGGGAGCCCGTGGGAGTGACCACGCTGCCACCTGCCCACACCGGGACTCACACCAGCCACGGGTCCCCCAGGTGCTGCTCCAAGATGCCCTCTGCCTCCCCCCACCCACATAGGAGGGCCTGTGTTCACCACTCCCTCCAGGGAGCACATCTTCCCCCTTGTCATCCAGGGCACCCCGTTAACTGCTGTGCCATCAGCACATGTGCTGCCCCTGGGGGATCCACTCAGGGAGCACTGCCTGGCCGGACACGTGGATGGACAGATAGACACAGCAGATGGTCCAGGAGGAGAAAGCAAGAGGGGGGATGAGGGTGGGGATGGCAGGTCGGGGGGTCTAAAGGAAACCCCCATTCCGGGGACGGAACTGTGGGCCCTCAGGGCGTGTGGTCCTGTCCAGGGTCTAAAAACTGATGCTTCAGGGGCAAAGGGAGCCCATGGGGGCTCCTGGCATGCTGGGGACCACCGGAGAGAAGCCCCCTTAGCCCCTCCGCAGCCCTCCCACCCACCCCCTCACGTCAAGGTCTGTGGTTTTAGGGCCCCTCCCCCACTCACGCAGCGCAAGCCAGAGAAGGGTGGGGGTGCACAGCAGGTGCTCGGGCTGTCTGCCAGGTGACCCAAGGGGAGCGTGGCCTGGCTGGGGCCCCTGAGAAAGCCACACGGTCCTCAGGCAGGGTCCTCCTCTGCCCAATGTCCTGCAGGCATTGGGGGGGGTTGTGCTGCTTCCTTGGGGTCCCTGGGCTGAGCGGGGGGGGGGGGGGGCAAGTCGAGCTGTGGCCCTGGGCCAGACACCATGTCTCCTCTCGTAATAAGGGGGCTGAGACCCCTACGGCAAAGCCTTTGTAATCACCCAGGTTTATAGGGAGCTGGGGCCCCCGTGAGGCTGCCTGGCTGCTTTGCCGGTGGCAGAGTCCCTGCTCCAACCAGGGAGTCTGGGGTGCTGCCGGGGCCCCACAGACAGGACGCCCGCGGTGATGGCGACCTGCAGGAGGGGGGTTCCTCGTTCCCTCCCAGGAGCCCAGGGCCTCCTGGACCACACACCGCCCTCTGCGGCGGACCCAGGTCACATCAGGCCTCCGCCTCTCTCGGGGGCTGGGGGGGGACTTCACAGCAGCTTCCAGGCCTCCCCTCACTTCAAGCCCCCACCCTGTCCCTGCTGTCCCTCCAGGCCAGCTTTCCCACTGCCCTGTCCAGCCCTCTGGGACCCAGTCAGGTTTGCCACTCCTCGGGGTCACGGCAGTCACTGCACCTCCCGCTCCCTGCTGTGTGACCTTCTACGGCCCGCCTGCACCCTGACCCTGCCTGTCATTGTCACCATCACACGCTACCTGGGTGCTCCAGGCCCTGGCTCAGCCCCTGATGGCTCAGGGAAGGAGCAGACCCACAGAGGGGATCCTTGGAAGGCTCAGGGAAGAGAGAGCCTATCCCATGGGGTCAGAAGAGGCCAGCAGCCAGGGGAGTCTGGAGGAGGCGGGTTACAGGTATGGCAGGGTGACAGGCCCCCGGAGGGAGGCTCTGGGTCCCGCCAAGACGCCAGAGGCCAGGCGGCCCTGCAGGGCTGTGCCCGCCAGGTCTTCCAGGGGCCAGCCTCCCTCTATGCCTCGTCTGGCCAAATCCCTGCAGGGCCTGCTCCCTCCCTCCTGCATCTCCTACGTGGGCTCCCGTGGCTCAGGCTGGAAGGCGCGGGGTACTCACTGGCCTGCGTGATCACGCAGTACTTGTCAGTTGGGGCGCACTCCACCAGAGACTCGCAGTCCTTGTGGCCGCAGCACACATGACAGTGCAGGGCCGGGGCTGGGGGGGAGGAAGCACAGGCCCCTGTCAGTCTGGGCCGGGGAGGGGGCGGGGAGGGGGGACCCGGGAGCCTGGGCCCGGCTGCCCGCCGCAGGGCCACTGCCCAGCTGGCCCTCTCTGTGCCTCGTCTTCCTCCCACTCTCCCTGCAGAGGTGCTCCCCGTCCCCTGGGATGGGGCGAGAGACTTGCTGGTCCAGAGACGCCCCCCACGCCGGCTGGGCGCCGTGCCTGTGGGTGTCTGCCTCCCGGGGGGAGGTGTGTGTAGTGGCAGGTTGTAGCCGGGGTGTCTGCAGGCTGCCCTGGGACGGAGGAGACAGGCGGGGGGCAATGCAGGGGAACTAACTGGGGCAGGAGCTGGGCTCTGCTTCTCGCTGTCCCTGCCCCTCTCCAGTGAGAGTCCTCCCTATTCGATGCGACTGAGCGCAGCCTTGCTGGGAGATGGCACGACACAAGCAGCAAGCACTGGCTCCTGCCCCAGCCTCCTGTGCTGGGGCTCCCAGCCGGGACCGAGGCCGGGACCAGAGGACCACCATGCCCCCGAGCTTTGCACGCAGTGGACACTAAGGGCTGTTTAGGTAATAGGAGGCACTGGCCCTGCCCCTCACGTGGGACCTGCCTGCAACTCCCACCCTGGACTGATCAAAGGGGAGTCTACAGCAAAAGGCCCGGGTCCTAGCCAGCCCCCACATGCAGTGTGACTGGCCCCAGGTCCCAACAACGAGGAGACCCTGCAGGACCCCAGGGGTGGCCAACTGAGGTACAGTAACCCTGAGTGGGACGGAGTGGAAGGTACAATAGACACTTTGTGGGACACCTGGCCCAGAGAGAACTGGGTCTCAGCACAGGGCGGGGTCCATCTGGGAAGGCTTCCTGGAGTGGGTGCCCCTGGAACCGTGACAGGGCACTCGGGCCGGTGGGAGAGCCAGGAGCACCTTGCCCAGGATGGAGGGATCTGTGCTGCCAGAAAGGGCACTGTGCATGAGGTCTGGGGGCCTGTGGTGTGCTCCGGGCAGGGCAATGCCCGCTCTGATGTCAAAGCTGGCACCTGAGCAAGGGGGTGCCTTCAAAGACCCTGCCCCCTGTCTGGAAAGTGAGGATGCTTGTGGCTGAACCACGGGCAATCAAGGCAAGATCAGACCCCAGGCTCAGAGGCTATCTTCCCACCTTAGGGTTCTGGAACCCCCAAGAAGAATAGGGTGTCTGGGGTGACCCCTGGCCGTTCCTATGGCCCTGTCTGCAGCTGAGTCCTGGGTGCTGGTGGGGGCAGGTCCTAGGTTCCCCTGAACAAGAACTTTATAATGCCTCTGCTTCCCCCTGAGGGGTTGGAGAGGCCCAGGAGTTGGGAGGGCTCTGAGTGGAGCCTCAATGGGGCCACGCCAGCAGCTGCTCCCCACCTCTGTGCCAGCCTCTTCCGATAGGCATCTTGTCCTCTGTCCTGTCCCCAGAGCCAGCCTCAACCCTTGCCCAAGCGTCCCCTCCCTCTGTTTCCAGCCTCCCCAGACTGGGTCTGGTCCCCAAGGTGCCTCCCTCTCCGCCTTCCCCCGAGGCTGAAGGCCCCACCTCCCCCACCTCCACTCGGGGGACGCTGAGGGGCTATTATCGCTGGGTGCTAATTACTCTGCTGATAATCACAGGCTGTGCCGCCCCCTCCCTAGGCCCCACTTCCGGAGGCCCCCAGAGCCGCAGGTGCTCTTGTTCAAGGTCACACAGCCAGGTCATCAGCTAAAGCAGAGCTGGGGCCAGGAGGGAGTGACCAACTCATTTTCCTGGTTTCAGCGCGAGAGCTCTGCCTCCTGAGAACGCCCTTTGTCCAGGAGCACAGGACAGCGGTCACCTGGCTGGTCACTGGTCCCACTGCCAGCCCAGAGCTCTGGAGACTTAGGCTCCCCCACCGGGTCTTTCACCCCACGGGAGGCAGATAGACCAGAAATTGTGCGCAAGGGGACACAAAGGTCTCCGGGTCTGGCTGGTCAAGGAGCAGCCGTGAGAGCCCCCCCGACCCCTCCAATGGAAGCCAGGCCCGCCCAGCCCCCGCGTGTCCCCATCCCTCCCACCCAGGTCAGTGGCCCTTACCCAGGTCAGCGCACAGAGCAGCCAGAAGCAGAGACAGCAGGAGTGGCCTCATTGTGGGGCGGGCACCGGCTGGGACTGGGGAGCTGCCTCCACTGGGTGCCTTTATACGACCGCCTTCCTGGCGGGGCTCGGACCTAGTAATTTAGCTGGAGCCGAGCTCAGGGCAGCAGGGCCGGCCTGACTTATGCCTGGGCTTCCCTCTGCCCCACCCCCAGGGCTCCAGGGGTTCTCAGAAGGTCACCTGTGGGGGCGCCTGGGTGGCACAGCGGTTGGGCGTCTGCCTTCGGCTCAGGGCGTGATCCTGGCGTTCCGGGTTCGAGCCCCACATCGGGCTCTTCTGCTGTGAGCCTGCTTCTTCCTCTCCCACTCCCCCTGCTTGTGTTCCCTCTCTCGCTGGCTGTCTCTATCTCTGTCGAATAAATAAATAAAATCTTTAAAAAAAAAAAAAGAAGAAGGTCACCTGCGTCCTCTCTCTGCCTGTCTCTCTGTCCCGAACCATTGGCCTCCTGGTCCCCACAGGTATCATGAGGCCCCAGGTCAGGCTGGGGAGAAGGAGAAGGAAAGGCATGATGGTCTATGGGTAACAGCCTGCTCTAGGGGCCTGGGGGACACAGCCCTGCCCGGGGTCTTCCGAGTGAGCGCAACCATTTCTCCTGAGCCTCTCCCTTGGGCCAGGGCCATCAGGGAGTCACCAAACCCCATCTGATGGGGACACTGAGGCACTGTAGGCTGAAAGTTGGCTTTGAACCAGACATCTCAATTTTTGTGTGCACACAGATGACATGGGACTCTGGTAAAATGCTGGTTCTGGGTTGGAGGCCCAGGCAGGACCTGAGACCATGCATTCCTAGTAAGCTCCCGGGTATGCGGTGCTGCTGGTCTGCAGGGCCAACCAAGCGGGGACTGGCAGAGTCAGAGGGCCAGCCTAGCCTCTCAGGCGGCCCTGAATAACTGCCCACAGGCCTCCAGGCCAAGCTTGGGGGACCACGGATGACAAGGGTGCCCTGGGAGGATGCAGGGAATCGGCTGCCCAGAGTAGGTTGACGCCTTGCTGTTTCGGGGTCTGGCTAGGGTCCCAGAGGCTGAGGTAGGAACTCACACCTCCTGCCTTCCCAGGGCCACCAGCCTCTCTCTTCTGGCAGCTGGAGTCCCTTCTCCAGGGATCACAGCCACCCTTCTAGGTGCCACTCTGACTGGGCCACCATCTGCTGAGACACCCGCAGGTAAGCACCAGCCACATGGCCCCACAGTGCCTGGCCTCCCCCATGTCCTCCAGCCTCTCTGGCTTCCCCTCAGCCTCTCGAGTGAAACCACACACCTCCGTGTCCTTGTCCAGGCCTGGCCTGATGTCCAAACACCCTTCTCCCCTTTCCTTCGCCAGCAGAATCATCTTTGTCTAGAACATTCTTAGACCTGGTATTCCTGTCTGTGCCCACCTGGAGCCTGTGTCCAGGCGGGGCCGGGCCAGGCTGCTGGTACCCATCCCTAGACACAAGGGCAGCAAAAGATGGTTGGTAGTGGGGGTGGGAGGCAGAGCAGACACTCAGGCTGGGAGCCACACGTTTGAATGTGGGGCCTTTGCGGTGCGGCGAGGTTCAGACCCCAGGCTGGGACAGGCTGTTGGCACAGCCACCACCTAGCAAAAGTGCCAAGGAGCCTGGCATCCAAACACACACTAGACTCAGGTTATTCTGATAGTGTGTTTGTCGATGATACCTTACGCTCCTTTTTTAAAAACTTCTTTTAGAACTTTCACAATTTTAGCCACACAGGGTGTGAGGCCTCATTTGCCCCAGCACCCAGAAGATGGGGGTGGGCTCACCCTTCTCAGGAACCTGCTTACAGGGCACCTAGTGCAGCAAACGGACAGCTCAGGTCACAAAGCCTGGAATTGACCCACATCCAAGTGCTAAGATTGGAGGGATACCCGCTGCACAAACTCCGTGTACACGCCATGCCCTCTGCTTCATTCAACTTCCTCCACTCCATACTCCACCCACTCCCTCCACTCCATCCATCCCCTCCACACCATCCCCTCCATCCCCTCCATCCACACCATCCCCTCCATCCCCTCCATCCACTCCATCCTCACCATCCACTTTATCCACTCCATCCAATGCATCCACACCATCCACTCCATCCACACCATCCAATCTATCCGCCCCACCCCCTAAATCCCTCCCATTCACTCCATCCCCTAAGTCCCCTCCATCTACTCCATCCACACCATCCAAACCATCCCCTCCATTGTCACCATTCGCCCCATCCACTCCATCCTCACCATCCACTTTATCCACTCCATCCTCACCATCCACTCCATCCTCACCATCCACTTTATCCACTCCATCCAATGCATCCACACCACCCACTCCATCCTCACCATCCACTTTATCCACTCCATCCTCACCATCCACTCCATCCTCACCATCCACTCCATCCTCACCATCCACTTTATCCACTCCATCCAATGCATCCTCACCATCCACTTTATCCACTCCATCCTCACCATCCACTCCATCCTCACCATCCACTTTATCCACTCCATCCTCACCATCCACTCCATCCTCACCATCCACTCCATCCTCACCATCCACTTTATCCACTCCATCCTCACCATCCACTCCATCCTCACCATCCACTCCATCCTCACCATCCACTCCATCCTCACCATCCACTTTATCCACTCCATCCAATGCATCCACACCATCCACTCCATCCTCACCATCCACTTTATCCACTCCATTCACATCATCCACACTCTACTTTCCATTCAAACTACCCACTCCTACCTGACCATCTACTCTGTCCACCCATCCACACCACCCACTCCATCCATCCCATCCACTCCATGCACTCTGTCCACTTTGTCTCAATCCATATATACCACCGCATGCACTCTATGCATTCTACTCCATCAACTCCTATACCATTCAATATACTCCACTCCATTTACCCCAGTCTTCCCACCTTCATCTCCCCTCTGATCTTGGTGACCTCCTCTAGCCATGGCCATCATGGTCAGTTGGACCTTGCTCAGCAGTCCCTGGCTTCCTTGACCAAACCCCTGCCCTGCGTGAAGCTGTCCTGAGATAGGAACTGGACCCTGAGGACTGAGTTCCTTCCCAGACTCCACCTCATCCTCAGCTCAGGCCTGAGAAAGTTCTTTACTCTGCTTCCAGGATTGGAAGGGCCATGATATTGGAGCACAAGGCAGGGGGCTGGCCCTAGATCCTGCTCAGAGTTCAGTGGGGAGAGGCCAGGTGAGTGCTCAATGGCTGATAGCATTCTCCAGCTCTTTTAGCAGGGCCCTGCCTGGGTTCCAGGGCAGGGGAGCCCCTCCCTACACATGCAATCTGTCATTGCCATCTTAGGTGACTCTGACTACAACCCCTCCTCTCAGTGACTCTGCTTCTCACCTTTCTCCCACCCCCAGCATCCAGGTAACCCTGCCTGGGCCTTTATGCCTGTCTGAGTGTGCAGCAGAGCTGCTGTGGGTGGGAGAGAGCCTGGGACCCTGGGGTCACCTACCCCAGATAATAAGCAATCATTGGTTCCAGCAGCTCTGATTCCTACTGACTGTCAGGCTCAGGCCCTTGGTGCAGGGGTGCAGAAATGGGAGGCTGAGTGTGGGGGCGTGGCAGACCTGCACTAGCAGAGATCAGTTAGGTAACACGATGGGGATCCCATGCACAGCCTATTTTTTCAATGCCAGAGACTGCTGCCTGGAGAAGGTAACAGGTGGGCTGCATTTTGAAGTAGGGGTGAGGAGAAGAGGACTCTTGAAAGTGGAGGAAGAGCCAATGCAAAGAAGCCAGCCAAGCCAGGGTAATGGGTCCCCAAAACTCTCAGTGCAAGCAAAGTTGGCTAGATCTTACCCAGGGGGCACAGCATTTCTCAAATTGGGGTCCATATTCCTGGGTTTCTGTGAGTATGACCTCTAGTAAGGTCATCTGTGAAATGCTGAACTTTGTGCATCTTAAAGGGCCTTTGGGGCAAAGATTCTTCAGCCTTATGGGGTAGGGACCCTGGGAAGGACCTATCTATGTGGGGAGCCATCCCTCAAGGAAGGAGGGACTCTTCCCATGGGAAAAGCAGGGAGGACAGGGCCTGTCCTGGGCTGGGGTGGGATGGCTGGCCCAGGTGCTGGCGGGGGAGGTGGACCCACCCCTCATTGAACTAATTGGGCATCTGAAACTTTACAAGCTGGGTATTCTCCAATTAAAGCCCAGACTCCCACCCCAGGCCACAATTAATGCATGGCTTCCCTCTCCTGGCATTGAACTCCACTCCTCAGAGTGACTGAGAGGGAGATGTGGGATTTCCTGTCCCACAGGTGTGCAGGGCAGGTGAGGGAACTGGGGCAGCAGTGAGGCTCTAGACTAGACACCCAGCATGGACCTTGCCAGCCCGGAAGAGCTTGACCCCACCTTCCTGGAAATGAACTTGACCTCTGTTAGGAACCCCAAGACCTCCACACGAACCAGAGGCAGAGTCCTGTACCTACCTCCCCCTCCCTCTCTCCTACCCTTCTATTGGCCCCTTCTTTCTACACTGTTTCTTACCCATCTTCCCTCCTGTTCTGGCAGGGAAGGGAGGAGCACCCAGAACTTGAACTGAGGCCTCTTGCTGTCAGGCAGGGACTGGAAAAGGGGTCTCCTATGCCTACACTAACCAAGGAGTGCCCTGATCTTGGTCACGCCCTAAGCCCTCATCATGTTCACTCCCTGAGGCTTGACCCTGGTGAAGGGGTTCAAGACAGCCCCCACCCCCACCCCAGCAGAAAGTACCACTTTGGTATGTGGATTACTTTGAGCTGAAGGCACTTGAGACCCTGCAGTTTCAAGAGAAATTTTGACCCTCCCTGAACTACATAGAAGAACCTAAATTGGGGGTCTTTCCCAGAATAAGGGTTATTAGCAGAGATAAATTTTATCTGAGGGACCCATCTGTATGGCAGGGCAAACATCTAATTACCAAGCATCTGCTCTTCTTATTGCCCTGTGAAATGCATCTTTTCCTTCTGAAACCCCAGACCCCCTTCTGCTGAGTTCAGAATGACACATATACTTCATTTTTCTATCTTTGGAAGTTGCATGTCTATGTTGATTCCTTGTAGTACGCCTATTAAATTTGATTTTCTCCTGTTAATCTGTCTCATGTTGATTTGATTCTTAGTCGAAACAAGTTAGGAGGATCTTGAAGGGGACAGAAGTTCTTGCTCCCTGTGAAGGGGGCGAGGCATTCTTGCCTGCAACCCCTCTCACACACTGAGCCCCTATCCTCCTCACACTTTGAGCCCTGATCATGTTCACACGCTGAGCCTTGACCCTGTTCGTAGGCTGAGCCCTGACCCTGGCCGTAGAGATCAGAAGCTGTTCTACAACCAGAGTGTGGGGAGAAGCAAAGAAAGGCCAGCTTGCTCTGAGGGCGGAGCAGCAGTTGGAGGGGTCAGGATAGCATGACTCTGAGTGTTTGGAGCAATAAGTTTGATGTTCTGAGCTGTTCGGGCCCCTGCCCTTGGTCAGTCTTACCTCTTTCCTCCCTGCCCCTGGCACTGCCACCTTCCTTTTTCCTACAGCAGGGAGAATACCAGCTTCTCTGTACCCATCCTGAGGGATCCCAGCCTCAGGGTTTGGGGTTCTCTGAGAGTGCACACAGAAACACAATGAGTTCTTGTCCAGGCATGTCCCAGCTGGTCCCTTTGAGGGGAGGGATGGCAGGGGTGGGGGGATTCCCTCTGGGTGCCAGGGCGGGGGGGTTGATCCAGTTCTGGTCTGTCTGGACAGCAAGGAGCCAAGGTGTAGGGACACCCGTGTTGCTAGGTATGAGCAGCTGATATTTTCCAGGAGGGCAAGATGGCAAACTGGATACACAAGGGTGTCCCCGCTGCCGGCATCCCATCCCGCAGGACGCACCTGTGATAGCCCGGCCTGCCCTCCCCTGCAGGTTGGGGCTGAGCTATGCGCGGGACCCCACAGCCAGCTTCCCATAGGAAAGGCCCTGGCAGTGGGCCAAGAAGGGGCAGAGAGGAGCTCACTAGCCAGAGCAGGGGCCGAGGTGGACGAGGAGGCCGTTCTAGGGAACGTCTGCATGGGAGCAGCTCCCTTCTCTGAGCAGGACACCCTAGGCTTCTGCTCGAGCATCCTGCATGGACATCATGGCACTCTTTGGGCAGAGGCTGGCCACGGGATTTTACGTGCCATTATCCTGTTTCCTGTGGTGCCAAGGGATGGTGTCCTGAGCACGCTGGGAAGGCGCACACACGAGTCGTGTCTGTCCACAACGCCGGCTCTGTTCAGTCATCAAACAAGGAAACATCATCATAAAGCAGGTTCAGGATTCCAAACTCAGTGACATTTCACTACGTGATTAACACAGCACAGAGCAGAACACAAGACGAGCCACACAGCAAACAAGATAACAGGGGGGTCGGGAGTTCAGGAACCAAACATGAAGTCAGTCTGTGGGCGGCGGCTGAGATGAGGTCTCAGGCCGGTCCGGGTCAGCTCTTGGCACTTACTGCTTCTTATGTTCAAGCAGGGAAGCATCTCGGTCCTGTTCGGAGACCAACCAGCCAGAGCCATGGGCAGCAGCTGCGTTTCTGAAGTGGTCAGACTGAGGGGGTCTGTCTGTCTACAGGGGTCAGGTCCGAAGAGTCTGAGAGTTTGCTGCAAAAATCCTCCCTTTTTATTTATTTTTTGTTTTTATTTTTTATTTAAATTCAATTAATTAGCACATAGCATATTGTTCATTTCAGAGGTAGAGGTCAGTGATTCATCAGTTGCATGTAACACCCAGTGCTCATCACATCAGTGCCCTCCTAATGCCCATCACCCAGTTACCCCAGCCCCCCACCCACCTCCCCTCCAGCAACCCTCAGTTTGTTTCCTAGAGTTAAGAGTCTTTTATGGTTTCTCTCCCTCTCTGATTTCGTCTTATTTTATTTTTCCCTCCTTTCTGCTATTATTCTCTGTTTTGCTTCTTAAATCCCACATATCAGTGAGATCATATGATAATTGTCTTTCTCTGACTGACTTATTTCACTTAGCATAATACCCTCTAGTTCCATCCTGTCATTGCAAATGGCAAGATTCCATTTCTTTTGATGGCTGAGTAATATTCCAGCGTATATGCAGACCACATCTTCTTTATCCATTCATCTGTCGATGGGCATCTGGGCTCTTTCCATAGTCTGGCTCTTGTAGACATTGCTGCTATGAACACTGGGGTGCAGGTGCCCCTTCGGATCATTACATTTGTATCCTTGGGGTAAATACCCAGTAGTGCAATGGCTGGGTCGTAGGGTAGCTCTATTTTTAACGTCTTGAGGAACCTCCATACTGTTCTCCAGAGTGGCTGCACCAGCTTACATTCCCACCAGCAGCGTAAGAGGGCTCCCCTTTCTCCACATCCTTGCCAACATCTGTCGTTTCCTGACTTGCTAATTTTGGCCGTTCTGACAGGTGTGAGGTGTATCTCACTGTGGTTTTGATTTGTATTTCCCTGAAGCTGAGTGATGTTGAGCACTTTTTCATTTCGGTCATAGGCCAGATGAGCACGGAGTGCGGCTGGAGACCAAGGAGACAGGAGTGATTGACTGTTTTTCTCTGGGGACTCACTGAGGAGTGGGGCCCAAGCTTTCAGCTCCAGGGTGGAGATTGGGAGGCCGCCATTTTCATTCTCATCCTCTAAAGCTGCATGGAAAGACTTCATGGAAGAAAAGCTACGGAGAGCAAACCAGAGGGGATTGCTTAGCCTGGCCCCTTGCAAGGGCGGTGCAATTCTACCCAAGAATCAGCACAACAGGCCCCTCCCCCAGAAGATCAGCAAGAACATCCAAGTTTACCATCAATGAGAACCGCAAAACTCCAGCGCTAGGAGAACACAGCACATAGAGTTCATGGCTTTCCCCCCATGATTCTTTAGTCTTTCAACTTTAATTTTTAAATTTTTCTTTATTTTGTTCTTTTTTTCTTAAAATTTTCTTCTTTCTTTTTTCAACCAACTTCTTATTTTAACAACTTAATTTTTTTAAATTTTTGTTTTTACAGTTACATTCTATCCCTCCGTTGCATTTAATCTTATTTTTGTATATATATAAATTTTTCTTTCTTTAAAATTTTGGATTCAATTTCTTCTAACAGACCAAAATACACCCAAAATCTAGTGTATGGCACTGTTCTGTTCACCTGTCGGATCATATTCTCTCTTTTTTTTTCTTCTTCCTCTTCCTTCTTTATTTTGTTTTTGTTGTTGTTGTTGTTTTGTTAAAGTTTTTTTTTTATTTTTCATCTTTACAGTTACATTCTATCCTTTCAATGTATTTAATTTTATTTTTGTGTATATAGGTTTCAATTTCTTTATACTTTTGAGATGTAGTTTCCTCTAACAAACTGACCAAAATACACTCAGGAGATAGTGATTGCTCTGTTCTGTACACCTATCTTTTTGCTGTTGTTTTTTTTCTCTTTTTTTTTTCTTGTCTTTCAATTTCCATTTTTACAGTTACATTCTATCCTCTTATTGTATTTAATTTTATTTTTGTACATATATAAGTTTTTCTTTCCTTACAATTTTGGGATCTAGTTTTCTAAAAAAAAAAAAAAAAAACCAAAATACCCACAGAATCCAGTGTATTGCTCTATTCTGCTCACCAGTCTGATTATATTCTCTCTCTCTCTCTCTCTCTCTCTTTTTTTTTACTCTCTCTCTCTTTTTTTTTTTTTTTCTGGCTTCAAGTCTCTTCTGATTTGTTTAGTGTATATTTCTCTGGAGTCATTGTTGCCATTTTAGTATTTTGCTCTCTTGTTCATCTATTCTTCTCTGGGCAGAATGACAAGATGGAAAAACTCATCTCAGAAAAGAGAACAACAGGCAGTACTGACTGCCAAGGACCTAATCAATATGGACGTAAGTAAGGTGTTGGAACTAGAGTTCAGAATAATGATGATAAAGATACTAGCTGGGCTTGAAAAAAGCATGGAGGACACTAGAGGATCCCTTTCTGGAGAAATAGAACTAAAATCTAACCAAGTCATAATAAAAAAGGCTATTAATTAGATGCAATAAAAAATGGAGGCTCTCGCTGCTAGGATAAATGAGGCAGAAGAGAGAATTAGTGATACAGAAGATAAATGATGAAGAATAGAGAAGCTGAGAAAAAGAGAGATAAACAACTACTGGATCTCTAGGGGAGAATTCAAGAGATCAGAGATACCATAAAGTAAAACAAAATTAGAGTAATTGGGGTCCCAGAGGAAGGGGGGGGCAGAAGTTTTGTTTGAAAAAAATTATAGCTGAGAACTTCCCTAATCTGGAGAAGGAAACAGGCATTCAAGTCCAGGAGGCACAGAGAACCCCCCTCAAAATCAATAAAAATAGGTCAACACCCGGACATCTAATAGTGAAACTTACACATTGCAGAGAAAGAGAAAATCCTGAAGGCAGATCAGGACAAGAGGTCTGTAACCTATAAGGGTAGAAACATTAGATCAGCAGCAGACCTATCCATGGAGACCTGGCAGGCCAGAAAGGACTGACATGATATATTCAGGGTGTTAATGGGAAAAATATGCAGCCAAGAATACTTTATCCAGCTAGGATGTCATTCAAAATAGAAGGGGTGATAAAAAGTTTCCAGGACAAATAGAAACTAAAAGAATTTGTGATCACCTAACCAGTCCTATAAGAAATATTGAAAGGGGTCCTCTAAGCAAAGAGAGAGACCAAAAGTAAAAAAGACCAGAAAGGAGAAGAGACAATATACGGTAACAGTCTCTTCACAGGCAATACAATAGCACTAAATTCATATCTTTCAATTAGTACTTTCAATTACATTACTCTGAATGTAAATGGTCTAAATGCCCTAATCAAAACACACAGGGTATCAGATTGGATAAAAAAGCAAGACCCATCAATATTCTGTTTGCAAGAGACTTGTTTTATTTTATTTTAAAAAAATTTTTAATAATAATTTTTTATTATGTTACGTTAGTCACCATACAGTACATCCTTAGTTTTTGATGTAGTGTTCCATGATTCATTATTTGCGTATAACACCCAGTGCTCCATGCAATATGTGCCTTCCTTAATACCTGTCACTGGCCTGTCCCAATCCCCCACTCCCCTCCCCTCTGAAGCCCTCAGTTTGTTTCACAGAGTCCGTAGTCTCTCGTGGTTTGTTCCCCCTTCTGTTTACCCCCCCTTCATTCTTCCCTTTCTTCTCCTACCGATCTCCCTGCTATTTCTTATGTTCCATAAATGAGTGAAACCATATGATAATTGTCTTTCTCTCCTTGATTTATTTCACTTAGCATAATCTCCTCCAGTCCCGTCCATGTTGCTGCAAATGTTGTGAAATCATTCTTTTTGATGGCGAGTAATATTCCTTTGTATATATGGACCACATCTTCTTAATCCAGTCATCTGTTGAAGGGCATCTTGGCTCCTTCCACAATTTGGCTATTGTGGACAATGCTGCTATGAACATTGGGGTGCATATGATCCTTCTCTTCACTACGTCTGTATCTTTGGGGTAAATACCCAGTTGTGCAATTGCTGGATCATAGGGTAGCTCAATTTTTAACTTTTTAAGGGCCCTCCACACTGTTTTCCAAAGTGGCTGTACCAGCTTGCATTCCCACCAACAGTGTAAGAGGGATCCCCTTTTTCCACCTCTCCAACATTTGCTGTTTCCTGCCTTATTAATTTTTGCCATTCTAACTGGCAAAAGGTGGTATTTCAATGTGGTTTTGATTTTAATTTCCCTGATAGCTAATGATTTTGAACATTTTTTTATGTGTCTGATAGCCATTTGTATGTCTTCATTGGAAAAGTGTCTGTTCATATCTTCTGCCCATTTTTTGATTTGATTATTTGTTTCTCGTGTATTGAGTTTGAGAAGTTCTTTGCACATCTTTGATACATAGAGATTCATTTTAGACCCAAAGACACCCCCAGATTGAAAGTGAGGGAGGAGAGAACCATTTGTCATGCTAATGGATATCAAAAGAAAGCTGGAGTAGCCATCCTTCTATCAGACAAATTAGATCTTAAACCAAGGACTGTAATAAGAGATGAACAAGGACACTATATCACAATTAAAGAGTCTATCCAACAAGAAGATCTAACAATTGTAAATATTTATGCCCCTAACTTGGGAGAGGCCAAATAGTAACAAAATCAAAGAAACACATCGATAACAGCACAATAATAGCAGGGGACTTTAACACTCCCCTCACTGAAATGGACAGATCATCTAAGCAGAAGATCAACAAGGAAATGAGGGCTTTGAATGACACACTGGACCAGATGGACTTCACAGATATATTCAGAACATTCCATCCCAAAGCAACAGAATACACATTCTTCTTGAGTGCATATGGAACATTCTCCAGAATAGTTCACATCCTGGGTCACAAATCAGGTCTCCACTGGTACCAAAAGATTGGGATTGTACCATACATATTTTCAGAGCACAGTGCTTTCAAACTGGAACTTAATCACAAGAGAAAATTTGTAAGGAACACAAATACATGGAGGTTAAAGAGCATCCTACTAAAGAATGATTGTAGGTGCCCCTACAATGTCTTTTCTTGATTAAAACTCTCCACAATGTAGGGATAGAGGGAACATACCTCAATATCATAAAAGCCATCTATGAAAAACCCACAGGGAATATCATTCTCAATGGGGAAAAACTGAGAGCTCTTCCCCTAAGGTCAGGCACACGGCAGGGATGTCCACTATCACCACTGCTGTCCAACATAGTACTAGAAGTCCTAGCCTCAGCACTCAGACAAAAAAAAAGAAATAAAAGGCATCCAAATCAGCAAAGAAGTCAATCTCTGTCTCTTTGCAGATGACACGATATTATGATATTCTACGTGAAAACCCAAAAGACTCCACCCCAAAATTGTTAGAACTCATACAGGAATTCAGCAACTTGGCAGGATATAAAATCAATGCACAGAAGTCAGCTGGATTTTAACACTAACGATGAGACAGAAGAAAGAGAAATTAAGGAATGGATCCTATTTACAATTGCACCCAAAACCCTTAAGATACCTGAGAATAAACCTAACCAAAGAGGTAAAGGATCTGTACTCAGAAAACTACAGAAAACTCATGAAAGAAATTTTGAGGAAGACACAAAGTAATTGAAAAAATCCCATGCTCATGTATTGGAAGAACAAATATTGTTAAAATGTCTGTGCTGCCCAGAGCAATCTACACATTCAAAGCAATCCCTATCAAAATACCATTGACACTTTTCACAGAGCTGGAATAAATAATCCTAAATTTGTATGGAACCAGAAAAGACCCCAAATAGCCAAAGGAATGTTGAAAAAGAAAACCAAAGCTGGGGGCATCGCAATTCTGGACTTCAAGCTCTATTACAAAGCTGTAGTCGTCAAGACAGTATGGTACTGGCACAAAAACAGACACATAGGGGTGCCTGGGTGGCTCAGTCATTAAGTGTCTGCCTTTAGCTCAGGGCGTGATCCCAGTGTTCTGGGATTGAGTCCCGCATTGGGCTCCCTGCTCCACTGGGAGCCTGCTTCTTCCTCTCCCACTCCCCCTGCTTGTGTTCCCTCTCTCGCTGGCTGTCTCTCTCTCTATCAAATAAATAAATAAAATCTTAAAAAAAAAAAACAACAGACACATAGATCAATGGAACAGAATAGTGAACCCAGACACGGACCCTCAACTCTATGGTCAATTCATCTTCGACAAAGGGGGAAAGAATAGCCAATGGAAAAAAGACAATCTCTTCAACAAATGGTATTAAGAAAATTGGACAGTCACATGCAGAAGAATGAAACTGGACCATTCTCTTACACCATACACAAAAATAAACTCAAAATGGATGAAAGACCTAAATGTGAGACTGGAATCTAGAGGAGAACATAGGCAGTAACCTCTTCGACCTCAGCCACAGCAACTTCTTGCAAGACACATCTCTACAGGCAAGGGAAACAAAGGCAAAAATGAACTACTGGGACTTCATCAAGATAAAAAGGTTTTGCACAGCAAACGAAATAGTCAGCAAAACCAAAATACAACCAACAGAATGGGAGAAGATTTGTGCAAATGACATATCAGATAAAGGGCTAGTATCCAAAATCTATAAAGAAGTTATCAAACTCAACACCAATAGAACAAATAATCCAATCAAGAAATGGGCAGAAGACATGAACAGTCATTTCTCCAAAGAAGACATACAAATGGCCAACAGACACATGAAAACATGCTCAACATCACTCAGCATCAGGGAAATACAAATCAAAAGCACAATGAGATACCACCTCACGCCTGTCAGAACGGCTAAAATTAGCAAGTCAGGAAATGACAGATGTTGGCGAGGAGGAGAAAGGGGAACATTCTTACACTGTTGGTGGGAATGCAAGCTGGCACAGCCACTCTGGAAAACAGTGTGGAGGTTCCTCAAAAAGTTAAAAATAGAGCTACCCTACGACCCAGCAACTGTAGCACTATTTGCCCCAAAGATACAAATGTAATGATCCAAAGAGGCACCTGCCCCCCAGTGTTTATAGCAGCAATGTCCACAACAGCCAGACTATGGAAAGAGCCCAGATGTCCAACGAGAGATGAATGGATAAAGAAGATGTGAGATATATATGTATATATATATCTATATATCTATATCTATATCTATATCTATATATCAGAATATTATGCAGTCATAAACAATGGAATCTTGTGATTTGCAATAGTGTGGATGGAATGAGGGTATTATGCTAAGCAAAATAAGTCAATCAGACAAAGACAATTATCATATGATCTCACTGATATGTGGAATTTAAGAAACAAGGCAGAGGATCATAGGGGAAGAGAGGAAAACATGAAGCAAGATGAAACCAGATAAGAGACTCTTAATCATGGGAAACAAACTGAGGGTTTGAGGGGTGAAGGATGGGGTAACTGGGTGATGGACATTGGGGAGAGTATGTGTTGTAACGAGCACTGAGTATTGTATAAGACTGATGAATCACATTCCTGTACCCCTGAAACAAATAATATATTATATGTTAATTAATTGAATTTAAATAAAATTGAATTTAAATAAAATAAAATGAAAGTTCTGATTTTGTGTTCCGCAGCTCTGTCGCTTTCTGGCAGCTGGCTGAGGGAGGCTCCGTCCACCCGCAGGTTATCTTCCGATATAGCACGCAGATTCACATCCCCGCACCTCCCACCTCGCAAAAATGGTCACTTTTTTACTTGTAGAATTGCAGCAATTCTTTTCTCAGGTTTCTGGTTGATTTCACAGGTGTTCAGAGTGACTCGATAACTGTCTAGCTGAATTTCAGGTACCAGACGAAATTAGGGTCCCCTCCTTGTCCACCATCCTAACTCTTCCCCAAATCCTCCCCTCTTAAAGGCATTTAAGCGGTCTTGGGCCCCTGCAGACGTCCTCTGCTTCTCCTGGTTGTCAGTGCTGGGGTGTTGTCGGCCAGTGAAGGTCTCAGTGATGTCCGGTCTTAGCTGCGATGCCCTTAACTGCTGCGTCATTGCTGGACACAAGCCACTGCTTGACATGAGTGACTCCGTCTTGCTCTCTACAGATGGCTATGGCACAGGCATGGCTCCCGCCTTCCAGCATCCAGGTCCCTCTAGCACCTTCTGCTGGCAAAGCGGAAATGTGGCAGGCAGAGTGGCAGTGGGAAGCTGGGCACAGAAGCCAGCAGCATGGCCCTGAGCCCTGACTTCACCACCAGCACCCCTCCTGCCACTGAGGACAGGCACGACTCAGGACTCCTTCAAGCCACCGGGAGCAGCGTGGACCGATGCTCCAGCCAAAGACGACAGGAAGCTTGGGCCTGGCCAACATCTCAGAGCATCCTCCACCCGCCTTCCTGCACCGAGGGCAGGCTTGGCCATTCCTGCTCGCTCCTGCTACTCTTTGCAGCCTCAGCCCCGTGTGAACTCACACACCAAGCACACTCAAAGCGGCCAGCCCCCACCGCACCCCTCTGCCCTCTGCTGCTTCTGTCACACGCACAGCACACAGGCTCACACACTATCACACACATGTGCACACTCATGCATACACATGTCCACACACATACGGATATGTGTACAGTGCCCCACTCCCACCCCCCACATGCACACAAGTGCTCACATGCCCCAGTTCACCGGCTCCATCCCGCTTCCTGGCCTTCAGGGGGAGTCGCTCAGCAGGACCCCCACCTCTCACGGAACTGGCTGTCCTTCACGGCTGGCAGGCTCTCCTGTGGACATTCTGGGCGCCCTGCATGCTTCCCACATGACCAGCTTGAAGGGCAAGGGAGGGCGGGTGGGAGGCAGCCTCCCTGTGCTGGGAGGACACCCTGGGGACCTCCCCACGGTGGCAGCACTGTGTCAGGGAGGCCTGGTCTTGGTGTCCCCAGAGCGGCCAATCCGGTCTTGGCTGTGTGGCCTCTCCTTCCGCAGCTTCAAATTCTTTGTCAGTAAGATGGAGATAAGGTGCCCTCCCCAGGGGCAGCTAAAGGGGATAAAGTGTGCACCACGTCCGGCCCAGCCCGGAGGCAGGAGACGGTGTGATGGTGAAGAGGAGCGTGGTGACTCTGGGGCTCCAAGGCATGGGGTTGGCCTCAAGGCATCAGGAAGACAGAGGTGAAAGGGACAGGTTGCAGAGGGGCCTGGTGGGGCCCATACAACGGGAGGAGCGACCCAGAAATCTTCTAGGGGTCCAGAGAGGCAGGCCGCGAAGGGGACCTGGGGACACGAAGGACGTGGAGCCGGTGACTTCAGGGCCATACCCCTCACCAGAAGACAAGAGCGGGGACAGCGGAGACCATGCTGGCTCAGGACCCTGGGCCTTCGCTGCTGGTCCAGACCTGGAGCTCACACTCTTTTGCCAGGTAGGACAGGGTCTGGGCGGGACTGACACGGCCGCCTTTCCCCAGGTGGGAGGATGCCAGCAAAGGTGGCTCCGAAGGGGCTTCACAAAGCCCCACACTGGTGAGCTCAGGTGCCCCCCAGCTGACCAGGGAAAAGCCAGTGGCTCATCTGTGGGCCTGCACCCCCGGTCTCAGGATCCCAGCTCTCTGCCTCATGCTCCACACCACGCTGCCCTGTTTGCACCCCCACCAGGCCCACTCTGCAAACAGGGGGCACCTCCCCATGCCTCTGGTGTCCAGCTTGGCTCCTGCCACCTGGCAGGCCCTGTGTCCTTATGCTGACTCCTGGAGGAGCACGTCTGGGCCCCGGAGGAGCCAGCTGGCTGCCTGGAGGCTGGGGTGCCCTGTGGGGGGCACCACCTTGTTGGCTCTGCTACAGAAGCCTGGCCAATGGGCAGGCTGGGGCAGGGCACCTCGGCCCCCTGGACCCCAGCAGGTATCAGTCTGCACACAGGAGACAGGTGAGGGAGGACTTGTCCAACTGCAGATAAAGAGCCCCCCCTGAAGTCATTTAGTCATTCATTCCACAAATATTTATTGTGCCTCCCACATGCTGGGCATGGTGCCTGCCTTGGTCCACAGTGGCCTTGGCTGAGACTGGAAGGGCCAGTGGTTTTCACAGGAAGGAGGGTCCTGGGGGTGGTAAGTGCAGCCTGTGGCAACAGGGAATGGCTTCTTTTTTTATTTTTATTTTTTTGAGAGTATTTATTTATTTGAGAGAGAGGGAGCAGCAGACTCCCCACTGAACAGGGAGCCCAATGTGGGGCTTGATCGCAGGACCTCGGTACCATGACCTGAGCCAAAGGGAGACGCTTAACACATTGAGCCCCCAGGTGCCCCAAGGGAACAGCTTCTGCATGTGCTTCCCACTGTCCTAGGTAGTAGAGAAGACCTATTTAAGAGATCCTCTGGGCTCAGGGGGCAGGAGCGCCTGGCTCCCACGCGTGGCTGTGACCTCCCTGCAGCGAGGCCTTGGGCAAGCTTCCTGCCTTTCTTGCCTCATCTTTCCTGCAGGGCCCCCTGTGCGGCTGGCCTCGGAAGGCACTGCTGAGTTCTAATGAGACGAAGCATCCGTGCGCACCTGTTCCCTCTGCCTCAGCGCCCTGTGTCCACGCCCAGCTCCAGTGCTGGCACCACACTTCTCGGCCTAGGGCTTGCTCCTGGCCTTGATCCTTGGATCTCAGCAAGGTAGGCCAGCAACGCCAGGAAAATGGATGCCCCACTCAGTCCCTGAGGCACCCCCACTCCCTCGGCCAGGTGGGACGGTCGAGGTGAGGTTTTACACAAGCACCACGTGATTGCCGTGGGAGGAGCCCGTGGCCCGCAGCGGTGACTGGCTAAGCGATGCCTGCTCTTCCTCGTCTCCCCTAGAGCTGTCCTCTTCCCTCCTGAATGAATCTTTGGCTCTCCAACCCCCACCTCGGGGTCTGCTTCTAGCGGAGCACCAGCTTGGCGCCTTCGGCGGCCGGCACAGTCGGTCCACCGGCAGCGTCGACAGTGACAGTGAGCACCCCAGTAGTAGCCGGCACTCTTGGGGAGGCTGCAGGCATCTGCACAGTAGACCAGACATCCGGCCGCATGTGGCCTAGGAGCCAGGAAGCTGTGGTTGGATCTTCCCTAGGCTGCTGAGTCCAGGAAAGCATCCCCACGCACAGCCGAACCAGAGACCTCCCCACCAAGGGAGCCCTGTCTCCCGAAGCGGCCACGGCCGGGCAGGCCTGGGTTGGAGACCTCAGGGTCTGGTCTGAGCTCTGGCAGTGCTGCTTTGTAGCTGGAGGGCCGAGCGTGGCGCTGAGGCTTAGGTCTCCCGAGGTGGGTTTGGGGGGGCTTCCTCCAGGCTGGCCCTGAGGGTCAAACAGTGTTTGGGCGGGAAATGCTGTTTCACCTATAAAGTCTGGCCATCATCCCAGAGCTCTCAGAGCCCAGAATTCTCCAGGAAAGGTGTGTCAACACAGGCATCATGACCTCTGGGAAGGGGGAAAATGTCACGAAGACTGCGACCCTCAGCACCATTAGCTGGAAGGACTGATCCAAGGGTATGGAGGGTCCAGGGACCTGAAGCAAAAAGGAATCATCCAGGGGGATATGAGACAGAAAGAAAGGTGGGGGGGAAGAGAGGGGCACCCACCAGAAGAGGAGGAGCACAGTGGGCAGGAGGGGAGCCCCTCAGGGGTGCACTGGTGAGAGCTGAAGGAGCAGCTGAGCGCGTGCCTAAGTTTACTGCCAATTACACGCGTACAGAAGACACGTAGCACGCCAGTCACAAAGAACAGTGAGACACGCAGTACTCCTCGCGGCCCCTCCGCCACGGCCAACAGTGAGCCCAGAGTGCCTTGCTGGGCTCTCCTGCAGCACAAGGGAAGCACCCGTTCTGACCCCAGGGCTGACTGGTATTTGTGTCCATATCGAAGGGTAAGAGGACATGGAACAACAGAGACGTCACATGTCGGGCTCACTCATCAGCGCTGTCAGGGAATTCTCTGTGCGAGTGGATAATGGTTTTCAAATTCTAGAAGACTACCTCCCCCATTTTTGGGCCACTCGCAGCGCGAACAGCCACAGACAATCACTTCTGCGTGATCAGCGTTTCTCTGCCACTTTCTGAAGTGTAAATAATCCACAAAATGATATGTTGAGACATGCTTTTCTCTGATAATCTGCTGATTTCGTGGTGTGGACCGTCCCCTGGCTGACCTCTGCTGCCAGTGCAGCGCCACCGGGCGCTGAGTGGGGAAGAGGCGCACAGCGGCCCCGCCACGTCGTGGCCCCACCGCCAGCCACAGCGGGCAGAGCCCCCGCAAGAGACTAGATGACGGTCACATGTGGCAAAATAATCGGAGATGGTCAGTTCTGAGTATCACCTTTGTTGTAATATGATCTATGAAATTGCAAGGTGATATAATTTAACTTGACATATGACCGTCCTTAATGAAAGCTCCCCAAATTCTTGCTCCTAGAAAGCCTGTTTCCTCTTTACATGGTGTGCCAATTACTAAAAATAGCTCAGCTCTAGAGGCCCCGCGCCTGGCTCTGCAGACCCCGCTTCCCAGGCCGGTGCCGCCATGCGAGGCTCCGCCGCTAGGGGCGCCAGACGGAGCGGGCGGCGCAGCGGGGAGGGAGGGACGTGCTCCTTCCTCTGCGCTTCCAGCCTGGCGGCCCCGCGGGACTCTCCTCTCCGCCGCTGTCCACCCCGCTGCCGGTTTTTTCAGTGCAAAGCTTCGTCGCGCAGGGTGTGTGTCCAGCCTGTCCCTCCCCCAGCCCCGAGAACCCCCGCCCGGATTCACCCCTCCTCAGGGTCCGGGTCCAGCCCGTCCCTCCCCCAGCCCCGAGACCCCCTCCCGGATTCACCCCTCCGCAGGGTCCGGGTCCAGCCCGTCCCTCCCCCAGCCCCGAGAACCCCCTCCCGGATTCACCCCTCCGCAGGGTCCGGGTCCAGCCCGGCCCTCCCGCAGCCCCGAGACCCCCACCCGGATTCACCCCTCCGCAGGAGTCTTCGGAGGAGTTCCATGGGGCCACCCACTCCTTGGAGCTTTTAATTTTTACTAATCCCAGCTTCTTCACTTTAACTCCAGCGCCAGGAGCGTAAACTCCCTGGGCTAATGGTGTTTCCCTCCTGTAGGGGGTGGCAGCCTGAAGGCCAATCTAGCAGCTTGTTTTTATAGGACCTGTGAGCTAAAAACAGCCTTTTATATATTTAGATGCTGGGGGAGCTGGAAGAATCTTTTGTGGAAGTTGTGTGAAATACATCTAAATTCTAACAAGATCTCTGACCCCTTTGTAAACCATGCAAAAACCAAATAACACTTTGATCTGAATCAGTTCCCTCCTGCCATTGGTATCCAGTTTTGTCTTACTTCCTTTGACCTTCCAAATAAGGAATTATCCTTGTGCTACCCAGTTGAGGTTTGCTTTGATTACCCACATGTCTTAGTCCTCTCATGTCGCTGCAACAAAATGAGGACGGAGTGGGTTGAACAACAGATCTCTTTCCCACAGGCCTGGAGGCTGGAGTCTGAAGTCCAGGTGCCTGCTGACTCAGGTTCTGGTGTGCACCTGCTTCCTGGCCTGCAGACAGCCCCCTTCTTCAGGTGGCAGGGAGCCAGCTCTCTGGTGTCTCGCCTTCTAAAGATACTGATTCCTTTGGCTCAGGGCCCCACCTTATGACCTCATGGCACCTTAATTACTCCCTTAATCCAAATACAGTCACACATGACATTAAGATGTCAACATATGAATTTTCGAGGCACCACAGCTCAGTTCATAACACCACATATTAAAATCACTTTTCATGATACTTTCTGTCTGTGACTGTCCTCTCCTTAAAGAATGTTTACTGGGTATTCCTTTAGTAATGACTGATCAGTGGGGAGCCATTTCAGGTTTGTTTGTTTTATCAGAAAATATCTTTTTAAGTATTCAATTACAGGCTAATTTCTGATTATTTTCTCTTTCGCTTTGGAAGTAAGAATGCCTCATATTCTGACTTCCATATTAAAGTTGGGGTCCACACAAAGTATAATTGCTCTTCTGTTTTAAACGTACCTTTTCTCCTGGGCAGCTTTTAATACTTCCCGTTGGTTTTGAAATCCTGAAGTTTTACTCTGAATGTGTCTCAGTGCAGATCAGTTGTGATTGCTTGATCTATCTCTGTCTTAAATCAGTTTTGAAAACTCACCTGTTACTTTTTGTTTTAATATTGCCTGTGTTCTATTCTGACTCCCTCTGGAATTCTGCCTAATTCTGTGTTAGACTTTCTCCTCTTTCCACATGTTCTACGCTCTTCTTTGTATCTTCAATCACTTTCTATCTCTGGGCTGCATCGTAATAACCGTTCCGCTGGGATTGCACTTTTGTATTCTCCCTGTATGTGTAACCTGTTGTTTATCCCTCAAGTTTGTACATTCTGTGCTTATTTTTCTCATTTCTGGAGGTTCTCTTTAAGTTTTGTTCCTTCCTTCCTTCCTTTTCTTTCTTTCTTGTGTGTGTGTGGCCCACCTAATATTTCTTCACTCTAACTTGTTCTTTCCTCATGAGAAAGCAAGGATCCTGAAGGCAGCTGCCAGCTCCAGAATGCTGAATACATATTGTCGTGATTCAGTTTCTTTTTCCCTTACTTCTTTCTTGATTTTGTCTATGAAATGTTCAAAATTGGCATGGCATACAATTGAAAACTATTTTAAATATTTTTTATTCAACATTTTCAAGTTTTATAATAGGAGGGTTTTAAGCTATCTATTGAGGCATATTGTCAGGTAAAATTTCTATACTCCTTATGTTCTCCTTGTATAATACGGCTGAGCTTTCTACGTTACTTCTGGTTGTAGTTACAACAGTGTACTAGTCCATGTATGTGAGGTTTTCGAGGTTTAATGGGCAAACATTCAGTGTGTCACCATAAAGAATGATGTCGTTTTAGGATTCGGGAGGTAACTTTTATTAAATGACTGAAATTCTCTTCTATTCCAGATTGTTAGCAAATCATCGGTGAATGTTGACGGTCATAGGGTTCTTACCCCGGACTCTCTGAAGAGAGTGCGCGACGCCCTGTGGAAGGATGGAACCGTTCTCACCTTGCCGGAGGAAGCCGCGCTGGCTCAGAACCTATCCATTACTTTACTTCGCTCGGCCTTGGTCAGCTCACACTTATCTCTCGTTCATAATTATGTCGCCCCCCGGCTTTCTTGGGCCGTTCTTCTCTCGTGGTGGTGTCCGTTCCGTAAAGACGAGGAGGTGGTAGGAGGTTTCTAAGTGCTTGGGACAGAATGACGTTTCAGACAGGTGGACGTGCTTGTTCGAAGACGCAGAGGCTGCAGAGAGCCTGTGTGTTCAGGAAGGTGCCAGCAGCTGCACGTGTATCGATCAGGAGAGAGGACCCTGGAAGCCTCCGACCGGCAAGGTTTGAAGCCTCGACTCCCGAGCTCCTCCCGTGGGCCCTTGTGTGACGCCCCGAGTCCGGCCGTCGGAGGACAGGGACTGGGAGCTCGTGGAGCTTCAGAGAGATTTGTTCCCCTTGGAAGACTGCTTTCTAGACTCAAGGTGGACCCTCAGCCTCTCTTTCTTCCAGGTCTGAAAGCCGACACCTAGGTGCTAGGACTCGCGGGCGCGCGTATCCCGGCGTGGGGGCTTCGGCCACCTCGCAGCGATGCTGCCTTGCCGGAGCCAACACCCCCACCCCCCCGGCCTGCGCTCCCAGTAGCAGCGGCACTCAGCGAGGAGCGTCTACCTGGCCCTGCTGCCGGCTCCCTGACCCAAGTTCCCGATGTTGGACGGATGCACAGACCGGTGAGCCCACACACCTGTGCCAGGTGTTGGGCCAAGTCCAAGTTCATTCTACAGAATTCCTCATGTTCCGTCTCCCAGAGTCCGGGCAGAGGAGCCCAGCGAGAGCAGCCGTGGTGCCGCCCCCATCGGACCAGGGCTGTCCCTGGGATGCCTTCCCCCCACCCCATGCTGAGGGGTCCTTCACTCCTGGGTGTCTCACGCCCAGATCGTCCTGTCTTCCCACTGGCCCGGGGTCCTCCCAAGGCCAGGAGCATCCGAGCACTGCTCTCCTCGGGGGACGCTCGGGCTCCCCTCCACCAAGTCGGAAGCCCTCAAAGGCCAAGGGGAGGAGAGCGGGGCAGCAATACACAGTGTTACAAGGCTTGTGTTCAAAGAGAAACACTCGTGAACGAGATCGCGGTCAGAGGCTTTGGACTTGCTCCAATGCAAGCTGCGGGCCATGGCCAACGGGACTTGGTCCCCACCCAGCTACCCTAAGGTCCCTCGAAAGTCAGACCTGAGTTCACCAGCGGAAAACGAGTTTAATGCAACAGGTTCCGAGCACGCGCAGCCAGTCCGCTTGCTCTGTGCCGTGGTGCAGAAGGCAGGGCCCGAGGCGTGCTCTGCGGCTCACGGCAGCCTGAGGCCCCCGCACCCAGAGGAGAGCGTCAGGAAGAGCACCAGCCAGGCACTGCTGCTCCCCGAGGCGCTCGCGCTCCCGCCTTGTCTGTACCCTGGCTCTGGGAGGTCCGGCCCCCCTGTGTTACATAACACCCCACGGCAGCACCTTATGTACAGAAAAGGCATAGGCTTTAAGAGGACAAAGGACTTGACTATCCGATCCAACGATTCCTCTACAGGACAATACTTGGAGCACTGCTTTGAAACGTAGAAGAGACGTGGGTATACTCCTAAGAGCAAATACAGACAGAGAGAAAGGAATCGTGTGAATTGAAAGCAGCGCCCAAAGCACTTCCTGTCTGTACCTGTCCAACCCTGACCTTCTGGTGCCCCCCGCAGCCCGGTCCCAGGGCCGTGGTTAGAGGCCCCGTCCGTCTAGGAGGGAGTCAGGAGACAACACCGAGGAGGAACGGGGCAGGCCTTTGTGTTAGGAGCTGCTATTGTGGCTAGGGGTTGCCTTGCCTACAGAGTGGCCATGAGATGCACCCCCCTCCCCGACCCCGCACCCCCTTCCCCAGCCCTGGCCTGTGCATGCCTACCGGGAACCTGGGGCAGGGCTCTCCCTGTGGGAACGTACAGGCTCCTAGGCCTCAGCATCTCGCTACCAGGGAGCACAGGCCTTGGTAACCACGGGACACACAAGGGAGCTGGACCCTTCCCTATCCGGGCCTTTGCCAGGGGCAGCATGGCTCAGCACTGGCTGCGGGGCACTCTTCTGGCCTCACCGCATCTGCAGTTCCTCGTGCCCATCACCTCTCCCTAGGAGCTTCTTGAGGTCTGCGTGGGGCGAGCGTGAGTCCTAAGCCTCCACTCTGCACCCCACACATTTCCGGGAACGTGGGCGGGACCGCCGGAAGTGGCTGCCAGGCTGCATCTGAATTCCCCAGCCCTGACCACGCCACCGCTGGGTGGTGCTGGGCCTCCGGACGCCTCTGGGGTGGGGACGGCTTCGTGTGGCCAGAAGTTCTGGGGTGATTTATATGCGGCAGAGCGATGGTCTCCAAACATTTTAACAGCACACACATTCCTTCCAGAATACATGGTAAGCCCACACCCGATTATGTAGCTCTCTTGTCAAAGCTATTCTCCGCGGGACAGGTGAAATCATTAAAACTTCATTCTTCACTTAAAAATGAATGCAAATAGCGACGCATGGGTGGCTCAGTCGGATGAACGTCCGACTCCTGGTTTCGGCTCAGGGTGATGTCCGGGTCCTAAGATCGGCCTGGCGTTGGGCTCCACGCTCAGTGGGGAGTCTGCTTGGGACTCTTTCTCCCTCTGCCCCTCCCCCTGCAGGGGCACCTATCTCTCTCTCTCTCTCTCTCTCTCCTCATAGATAAATAATTTTGTGTAAAAATGGATACAAATAATCCCCTACTACGTTCTTCCTGCACCCCACTATTTCCCCTTGGCCAACTCTTGGCGGTCTGGTCTTCCATGACTTGGTCTCCTCGGCCACCCGCTTTCAGTCCTGATGGTCTCAGGACCTTGCTCTCCCGTTTTTTAAAGGTCACTTTTATATTAGCTATTCCCTGTTGAGACAATCTGGACAGACCCCGATTCCTGTTGTATGTACGGACCCGCCTGTGAAGCCCAGCATGAGCTGAGATACTTACTCACGGCAACAGAAGAACAAAAATCAACACCCTGGTTACAGTTTGCCTCCCCGGTGCAGGCGAAACTGTTCTCCATCTCACATACGTGACACCTCAGTGCTGCGGCTGAAAGGAGAAATAAAAACAACGTGGAAAGTTCCAGTCTCCTGTCCTACCAGATGAACACCCACCACCCTGTCCCTCCTCCAAGGAGGACAAAACCAGTGGGTCGCAAGTCCCTTGTCTTCTCTCCTGGACTTCCCTCCTCCTCCCCCCGGGCTGTGCCTCACTCACACACCCACACTCAGACACATGGCACGGACATGTACACACACAGACACGCACCAGTGCACCCAGACCCCCATACCCCCAGCCTGCGCACCCACACCTGCCCTCAAGAGCACCCTCCCCACACTCACACACACACTCACACACAGACACACACACTCAGACACTCACGTGCACACAGACACGTGAACGCACACACTCTCACGTGCACACACCCTCACACACGCTCACGCACTTACACATACAGAGAAACACACTCACGGACACACACACACACACTGACCCACACACTTGGCATCTCACCTCCAACGGCTCAGCAGATTTGCCATCTGCTCTCCCGGGCCCTTCCTGCTCACCTTCCTGGGCCAGCGACACCCTCCTCGACCCCTCTAGGCCCTGAGTTCTGACCCCTGTACAGTAGCCCACTGTTGGGGCTGTATCAGGGCAGGACCCGCTCCCGGGAGAGAAGCTGGTTACCCTCTCACAGCTGTTTCAGGTCTATGAGATAGCCTTGCAAGATCCCATGACGACCAGGCCAGGCTTGGCTCCCAGCCTGACATCTCCCAGGAAGGCAATCTGAGGGGACACTGAGGAGACAGCAGGGTGCTAGGGAAGAAACCAGGATTCCAGCCACTCCTGCCTGCTCTTGGTGGGGGAGCCCCAAGATGAGAGGCTCTCGCATTACGTGTCCAAATCCACAGGCTGCTCTCCTGACCCTCTCTTGCTCCCTGATGCCCGGGCTTTCAACAGGCATGTTGAAAGAGGCCGCGGCAGTGTCCATTACGGGTGGCCCACCACGTCTGCCGACACATTCTGGCCTGCTGTCTTCTCCCAGTCAGGAGGCTGAGGGGCCCAGACTTACCTTGTTTTCCAGACATGGTGCCATTTGTCTCCACCCGTGGCAGGTCCACGACCAGGAGCAAAGCAAGGAGGATCGTCATTTCCAGCCGTGCCTGGCCCTGGACACAAGGAGTGGGGCCACGTGCTCAGCTCCGTGGCTCCAGGATTAGGCCTGACTCTCTATGAGCGCACCCCCATGGGTCCAGGGGAGGCAGCATGGTCTCTCGGGGAGGGTGCACACCTACTGGCCCACCCCCTACTCTGGTAACCCAATTTATGCCCGACCATCCATGCCAACCAGATCCCAGGTCCAGCGCCACTCACCCTCGCCCTGACCCCAACCACTCCAGGCCCCACTTCCTGACACCAACCCCGCCCATACCCCACCCCACTCACTACAGCAACTGAGCCTAGGCCTGGCCCTATGTGCCCACACACCAGTTAATAGGCGAGGTAAGCCATGGACATTTATTGAAATGATCGGTATCTTTGGTGTGAACTCCTTTAGAGACACTCTCTGTTATGATTGTTACGTATGTTAATCATAATACACAGTGGGCTGGTCTTTATGTGATGTGTTGTCCCGGTTCTTTTTAATATTTCTTTGGATAGTTCAATTTTGTATTTTTGTTTCAGTTTTACCTTATACTTAGATCTCTTGGAACAGCTTTCTTTCTCCGCATTTTCCTATTTAAGTATTTACTTCCTAGTTGTCACTTTTCAGCGGTGCCCTTTCTTTCCCGCTGATCACCATGATTAATAATGGCCGTTTTGTGTAACCAGTGAGCCTGTTCTCCTTTCCTCTCTCTGCTTATCTCATTCTTTAGTTTCATTATCTCTGCCTCATCCCAACAGACAGAGGAAGACAGAGGATTTAGCCCTCCGTAGTCGGAGCTTGGGGCCACCACTCCCAAAAGGAAGCATTGCCGAAATGAAAGCCAACCACATTTCTTAGCCCCTCGGAGAACTGAGGTCACAGAAGCGACAGTCCCAAATCCGGCAAGCCAGGTGGACCCCGACAGGCCACCGGAAACACGCTTACCCGGAGCCGAACCTGCTGGGGCTGTACAGCGGTAGGAGCTCGTACATGTAATTTTGACCACGTGCTGCAGGCTGGGTGTGAACAGCAGTCCTCGGGAGTCTCCTGCTCTCACAAGAGTCCACATCCAGCCCCCAGCACTTGACCACCAAGCCCTTTCTTTTTCTTTTGGAAAGAAAGCAGCTGAAAGCGCCAAAAACACACCCTCCATCTAGGAGCAATGCGCAGGAAAGATGGGAGATGTTCTAACAGGAGACAAAAACGAGGACACTCAATGATGTGAAACCTAAGGGAACTAGAGCTACAGCAAACATTACACGGAGTCAACTCCCACGGCTTGGTAACATGGATCCTCACACTCAAGGCCTCCTTACAGCAGCTCCTCTGAACCAGCTCCACACATCCAGCTTCCAACCGGAAACCTAAGGCGTGCCAAACGCCAAGAAAACGGTTTGAAGAGGGAAAGCAAGCATGAGGACAAGACCTATATAACAGCGACGTCACGGTCATCAGAGAGGCATGTGACAGAACTAGGACTGGGACACGAAGAGCACCAGTGGAAAAAGCAGATGGCACGTGAGAACAGGTAGGCAACGTGAGCATAGAGACGAAAACTCTGAGAGTCAAATGGAAATGCTACAAGCCAAAACCAGTGTGGCAGAGATGTGGAATGCTGCAGACGGTGCAGCAATGGACTCGACATACTCGTGGAAAGACTCAGTGAGCTTGAAGACAGGTCAGTAGAACGCTCCCCAGCCAAAACACAAAGACAAAAAATGATGAGAAAACAGAATAGAATATCCAAGAACTGTGGGAAGGTGTTTTTAAGTAACATACAGGTAGCTGAAAGACAAAAAGGAGGAGGAGAGAACAGCACAGAAAGAATTGCCTGAAATATCAATGGCTAAGGGCTTTCCAATGCTACTGACAGACATCACTGGGAAGACTCTGGAAGCTTAGAGAACACAACGGGTACCAGCACCAAAACGAACAAAGGGGAGAGCGCACGCACACACACACACACACACACACACATACACACAGACAAATTACCTACACCTAGGCATGTTCAAACCACAGAAAATCAAACAGAAAACTTTAAGGAACCTGTGCAAAGGAACAATAAGGGGGAATTACAGTGAAACCTCACAGCAGAAACCATGCAAGCAAAGGGAGCATAATAAACATGTCAAGCGTTGGAAGACAAATCCTGCCCACATAGAATTCTGTACGTGGAGGAATTATCCTTCAACGTACAGCAGAACATAGTTTTGAAAGAGTATGTAACACGTAACATACACTTTGTCCACTAATGACTTCAACTTTCTTTTAGTGTCAAGTCTACAATGAAATATATCCAACATGTTTGCCATATAAAATACCATCGTGTCTCAAATATCCAAATAAATAGAAACTAAAGTATACAATAAAAAGAACTGCGAGGAAGATCTTGATATATTTATCGGCACGTTCTATACCTCCACACGTTTTTAAATACCACAGATGCACTGAGAGTGTTGACGCTCCCTGCACATCAACAGAGAGAACAGCTCCTCAGGGAGGGTCAGCATCCACCAGCCACCTGCACGCGCCTCTGGGCTCCTCTCCCCACCTGCGTCTGCATCCCCGCCCGGCAGGGCAGGGCCCCAAGCTACTACACCCAGGGACTGGGGAGCAGTAGGCGTCTCCCTGCACGAAGTCTTCATCACTCGTTACTTCGTCTTGTGGGAAGTCCTCCCGCCTGCTCTCCATCAGGCCGTGCTCTTCCAGGACAGCCAGGTCCTGGGTCTGCCTCCACCTGGAGCCCACCCGAGGTCCCTGTGCCCCCAGATGCTTCTCCTTGTATATTCGTTGACCCCGAGCTCAAGAGCAACTTGGGGAAAGTGCCTGAACATTGTCTATCCAGATATTCCCTGCTCCTACCAGCCTCTGGACAAACGTGGGGGGATGGGGGCGACCACAGTGTGGAAGATGCCAGAAGCTCACTTGCGCAGAGGCCATAGTACGACCCAGGAAACTTCTGCCACCCCCTCCCCTCCCCTCCCTATGGAATCAGGTGACCCCAAAGTGTGGGTGGGGGAGGGGCCCCCCCACAGCTGAGCCCAGACCCTGGCACTCTGCTCCAGGATGGCCCCCCAGGCACCGGGCAGTGCTGCTCTTGCGGCGCGGTCTCGCCAGGTGGCTTGGAGGTTTCGTGTCCAAAAGCACTCGAGAAACTCAGAGTACCTCTACCTGAATACCGGCACCAAGCAAGAAGTGAGTCCCAGGGGAAATGGAGGAACGAGTCCTGTTTGCAAATTCACACCCTTGCAACCCTCACAGCCGCCTCCCCAAGCACTCTCAGCAGAAGATGGAAAGTATTTGGGACAGCGTGGTAATGACGAGGTGACAAAACACAGCCCAACATGGAGGGCCCCAAGGGCCGCGGAAGGAAAGGCAGGCTGCACCGGTATTTGTTAGGAAAGGTCCGAGGGCTGGCAGCCCAGGGTCTCGTTTCCATATTGGAAACTGAGAAAGGGGCATCAAATTCAGCCCGAAGAAAGAGCCTGAGAGGAGGAAGCGCGGAGCCAGGGGAGAGGCGTTTGGGGAGGGCTCCGGGTGGGGCCGAGACCCCAGGGCAGAGGGACGCCCGCCCCGCCCAGAACCTTCTGGAACCCAACTCAACAGCCCTCTCCTCTCCCTTCCCAGAGACACCCAACCTCCTGTCAGTGAACTCGCGTGCCGCTGGGCCTGGGAGGTAAGCCCCCAGAACTTTCTGGAACCTACCTGCGCCTCCTGGCTCTGTGAGGGCGGGGCCTTCGATGCCTGCCTAACCTTCCGGAATCCCTAAAATCTGAGAGTGCGCGTGCGCGCACACGCACACGCGCACGCGCACGCGCAGAGCCTGACGGGATTTGGGCGCGCCCGCGGAGACGCCCTCGGGGACGCGCTCCTGCTGTGGCAAGCGAGACTGCGGTGCGGAGGGTTCTGCCGCTCACCTGCTGCCGTTGTGCTTCCGAAGCCCGCTGTGTGCTGTGCCCACGACCTCAGGCCGCTCCAGCCCAGGGTTCCAGAAGGTTCTCTGTGGTCCTCGTGGGTCGTGTGCGGACGGTGGGCTCAGGGAGCCGGCAGGCAGGGCGGAGTGGGAAGGGGCAGAGGCGGGGGAGGCGGTGGAGGCCTGGGGCGGGAGGCGGGCCGTCCCCACCGCCTTGAGGGGCTGCCATTGGCCGGGGGGAGGTGGGGGGGGACGGATCTCGCAGGGTGGGGACAGCAGCGGGAAGGCGGCCCCCCCTCCCACAGGGGCTCTCGCACAGACAGCAGCCCCCCACGTCAGCCAGGTGCTCCCCCCACACAGGCGGTTCTCCCCTCCCACAGGGGCTCCCCGAGACTGGCAACCTCTCCTCCTTAAACTATTGCTCCCACTCCCAGACAGGCAGCCACCTCTCCTCAGCCAGGTGCTGCCCCCCAGACAGGCAGGCCCTCCCCTCAGCCAGGTTCTCCTCCCTCCAACAGGTGGCCAGCCTCCCTCAGGCAGGTGTTCCCCCCCAGTCAACAATCCCTCCCTGTAGCCAGTTGGTCCCACCAGACAGGTTGCCACGCCCCCTCAGCCAGGTGACCCCCACTTGGACAGGCGGCCCCCTCTCAGCAGGTGCTCACCCCACCCCCACCCCCCCCACCCGGTGACCAGCGGCCCCTTTCTCAGGCAGATGTTTCCCCCTAGACAGGTGGCCCCCACTCAGCAGGTGCTCCCCTACCCAGACAGGCAGGATGCTCCCCCGACAGTCGGTGCCCCCCTCAGCCAGGGATACCCCTTCAGACAGGTGGCCAACCCCCCCCCCAGGAAGGTGGCTCCCCCACCTCCCCCTCAGGAATGTGTCCCCCACCCCACTCTCTGCCACCTCAGTCAGGTGCTTCCCCTCAGGCAGGCACCCACTCCCAACCTCAGACCCTCACCCCTCCCTGTACACAGCAGTCCTCCACTCTCAGGCACGTGGCCTTCCTCACCCTCAGGGAGCCACCCTCGTCAGGCAGGTGCCAGGCTCCTCCTCACTCCGGCTCCCCCTCCAAGCAGGCGACACCGCCTCTCCCATGCAGGGACACGTGACCCTGAGCGCTGATGAGTGATCCTGGCCCTGAAAAGGCATGTGGGGCATCCAGGGAGACAAGCTGCCGGGGCAGGGGCGGCGGTTTCCCAAGGACCCTGGACACAGAGTTGGGGGTGCAGGCGGGGCCCCATGGGAATATAGCACAGAGGCAGGCACTGGCTGGTGCCTGGGGGGCCATCCTGGAGGAGAGTGCCAAGATCTGGACTCAGCTGTTGGGGGGCCCCCCCGATCTGTGGCCTGCACTTCGGGGCCACCTGATTCCGCAGAGGTGGGGTGGGCGGCAGAATGTTCCTGGGGGACACTGTGGCCCGTGTGCAAGTGAGGTTTCTGGCATCTTCCACACTGTAGTCATCCCCTTCCCCTCATGTTTGTCTACACACTGGTGGGAGCAAGAAATACCCGGAAGGACAATGTTCTGGCACTTTCCCCAGGTTGCTCTGGGGATTGACGAGTACATGAGAAGAAGCATCTGGGGGCACAGGGACCTAGGATGAGCTCCAGGTGGAGGCGGCCAGGACCTGGCTGACTTGCTGAGCTCTGCCTGACGGAGAGCAGGCAGCATGACTTCCTGCACGATGAAGGCACCAGTGGCGAAACCTTCGTGCTGGGAAAGGCCTGCCCCCAGTCCTTGGGTGGAGCCCCTGCTGGGCGGGGATGCAGGTGCAGGTGGGGAGAGGAGCCGAGAGGTGCGTGCAGGTGGCTGGTGCACGCTGACCCTCCCCAAGGAGCCGTGCTCTCTGCTCACGTGGGCCCTGCAGACACACATCGTGTGAGGGGCGCTCTGTAGACATGCAGCCTGCTGACATGTAGCCTCTGTCTCCTCACCTACAGGCTCAAGTTCCTGCAGAATGATGCTTCTCTGTGCCTTGCTCCTAGCCATCGGCTGGCCTTGGGTCAACGATGGAAATGGACACTGTAAGTATAGGTCCCTCTGGATGTCTGGGAGGCGATAAGAATTTACTGTGTCATCCAGGGTCAGAGAAAGGGTTGGAGTGCAGTCGCTGTCACCTTAGCCAGCAGAGATCTTCGTCGTCAGTGCAGTCGATGGGCACAGGGTGGGTTTGGAAGCATCCCGGAGCTAGGAGAGGGTCAGAAGCGGTTTCTAGATGTGGCCCTTCCTCACCTGGAGTGGGCAGGAGTGGCTGAGTCCAGCGACATCTGGGAGGCCGCTGGCCTTTTATGACTGTCGGGCGTCCTTGGACAGCTGAAGCTTATCTGCAGAGCGCAGGGTTCCCTCACTTGGCCTCTGGGAACAGGAAATCTCCTGGCTTCTGCGCAGAAGGGAATCCTGCCTATAGCAGAGCATCCTTTAAGGCAGGGGGAAGGGGTGAGCTCTCAGGGGAGGTTGCAGCTGGCTGGGAACAGGGTGGAAAATGCTGGCGCCTGATGCTGCTTAGTCTTCTCTCAGGGCCCTATCATATGAAATGCTACAACTGTTGGAGCGTCAACAGCTTCTATTGTTCGGAAATTACAGCGTGTCCTGTACATCTGAGGCGTTGTCTGATAGTCTCTGCTCGTAAGTACCTGTCTGTCTCTCATCCACCTTGTGATTTAGTCATTCTCAGGGAGCAGGTCCAATCTGTTTTCTCTGCACCCAGCACCATGGCCCTTGGCCCTCTCTGCCCCCATCCTGGGAGCACCTCGCAGGCACTAGGCTCAGCCCCAGGAGAGGGCCACGTGCACCGTCTTGGAGAGCGCCATCATCTGCAGGGTCGGGCTGCAGTGTCCGCATGTCCTGAGATGTCTCCAGGGGTCGGGGACAGTTGCACCTCTAGGTCCCCATCCCCCGTCAGGCCTTGTTCATGTGTGTTGACACTCCTGGGTAACCTGGGTGAGTCCTCGGGGCCCATTTGATCTGGTCGTCTTGGCAGAAGGCTTCCAGCTAAGCAGACCCAAGAAATGGACATACCATGGACTTGTCAGGGCAACGCCTACTTCTCACAGAAGCCAAGGTCAAGTGTGGGCTCAGGCAGAAAGGTCGGGTAGAGCGTGACCATTCAGGATGCTCTTGCCCCTCACGCAGAGGCTCTCGTGCCCTGAGAAAGGTGTCCCGCTCCCCGGGGCCCTTCCCTGAAGAACGTGACAGCCAGAGGCCAGCGACCACTCGACTACCCGGGGAGGCTGCAACCAGAGCAGGTGCTGTGAAGGGAGGCAGAGGCCTTGTCTGGGGCCCTGCTCAGGGCCTGTCCTCCCGCCCCTGTTCTTCCCCAGCGTCCCTCTGCCTCTTCACATGCCATTCTGTGCTCCGAGCACCCTGCAAAATAGTCCTCTTACTGCCACCTCTTGGTTGTACCAGCAGCCGTACCCTGTGGGCATGTGCCCACTTGGGACTCGGGCAGGAGCTAGGATCTCTCCTCCGTTCCTGCAGGGGGCACCTGTCGTGTGCAGGTCTCGGCCTCTCAGTATGCGGTGATGTGGCTGGAATGGCCCTCGTGGTTCTTAATACGATTGCAAGATGCCCTCAGCAGTAACCATCAGGAAGCTTTGAAACGACAGGGCTAGTCACTTACAAGTCTGGAGCTTACGAGGTGCTCCTGGAGGCACCCGGTGTCGTCCTGGGTAGTAGAGAGAGAGAGAGAGAGGGCATGGGCTGGGGTTTCTGCTTTTATTGGGGTCAAGGGTGGGGGCCCAGGGTTTCTTGGGCCCATCTTTCATTGGCGAATTTAAAACATGCGAGTAGGAATTGGAAGCGTGGGAAGAGGAAACACAGGACACCCAAGTGGTCACCTATGGAAACCAACCCAGATCCCTAAAGCAGACGAGCCTCAGTGGGCGGTGGTGGCCGGGTGCCGGCTCCTGATCGCGTCCAGTGGCTGGTGACTTGTTTACTCCAGATAGCTGCCTTCGAAGTGGATGGCTGAGCAGTCAGAGCTCGTCAGGCACTTGCGTTACCAAAGGAAAAACGCCCCACCATCAGGGCCTCACTGCAGTCCCTCTGGGAGACCTGGATGGGGTGTGCGTTGCCACGTCGGGGTGACTGCTCCTGAAGGGGGCTGGGGACTCTGTTTCCAAGCACCTCACCCTCTATGGCTCTGGGGTAGACTTGGCCCGGAGAGAACTCGCCTGAGGTCTGGAGGGCTGAGGTGAAGCCGAGACCGTTGCTCTGGAAGGTCACTGTGGTTTTACCCAGTGGTGGATACCAGGGGACTCCAGCCTCTCCTCCCTTTATCCTGCTGCGTGTCCATCCCATCATCCCCATTGCTGGGCCTTTGACCAAGAGCCGTTCCTAAGAGCGCCGCCGTTGCTTGGCTGCTGGCCTGCAGAGGCAGCAGGGGTGGGCGCGAGCACGTCAGACCTCTCTGGAAGCGTTCTCTCTGCGTGGGCCAGACTGGAGGGCAGAGGAGCATGGCGTTGATGTTTTCCTGCCAAGTGGGCTCTTCCCCCCGGCCTCAGCTCCAAGTAGTAGACCTGGTTCTGGACTGCCCTTCCGATCGCCAGCCTGCCCTTGATACACGCCTGTCTCTCAGCGCCTCCCCCAGTCGTGGAAGCTAGAACACGTGGATTTAATAACTGACCCCCGTAGGGCTTCAGGGGCTCAGTTTTCCTGAGTGACCCTGGTGGATACCGAGACAAAGAATTGACAAGGGCCTTCGGAAGGCTGGAATGCTTTCATATTTTCCCCTCAGGATATTTGCCGACATCTGGGGTTGTGCAAGTAAACAGAACACCTCTTTGGAAAACTTCTGAACCTCAGAGACTGAGCTTCGACCCACACTCAAATTCAGTGATGTCCCAGCAGATGGACAGACACAGTCCCCAGAAGACAACAGAGACGCCAGACAGAGTTCCACACACATATGCCCACGTGATTTTGGGCAACGACACAAACACAGTTGGTGGGGAGAGATAGCCTCTTCAACTTGATCGGGCAAAATGAACCTTGACCTGAACCTCAAATCGTATTCAAAAATTACCCCCGAAGGATCATGGGCTAAACGTAAAAGGTAAAATCTACAACGTTTAGAAAAAGAAAGCCCAGAGGAGAAAACCGTTGGCATCTGTGGCTGGGCAAAGAGGGTCTAGCCTTGATGCCAAAGCATGACCAATAAGGGAATTGGTGACATGGGACGTCCACCAATGACAAATATTTCTGCGTGGAAGGCCCTGTTCAGAGGATGGAAAGGCAGGCTACAGACCAGGAGGAAAAGCACGCAAACCACATATCCCACAAAAGACTGACGTCTTGAGCGTATCCAGAACTCTCACAAGTCAACAGCAAAAATGCAGCCAATCTGCTAGAACAGGCCGAAGACGTGAAGAGGGATTTGACCGATGTGGATTCACACGTAGCAGGGAAACCCATGAACAGATTTTCAACATCGTTGGCCACTGGGAAAATGAAAATTGACAAACACAGTTGTTACCATGGATCGGAGTGGCCAAAGTGAGAAAGAGTGGCCACTGCAAAGGCTGGCCAGGATGGTGAGGAAACCAGATTTTCATACACTGCCAGCGACAGTAAGAACTGGGGCAGCCAAGATGGGGACCACAGTCCAGTGTCTTAAAAACTAAACACGCAGCTACCATACATCCCCAAAATTGCACTTCTGGGGGCTTTCGCCAGAGTAATTAAATAAAAACAATGCATGGTTGTTTATACCAGATCAATTTGTAACACGTCACCCCCGGAATCATCCTGGAAGTTCTTCAGTGAGTAAAGGGTAAAGAAACCATGGTACATCCACCCCGTGGGTATTTCTCAGCAGTAAAAAGAGCAGATCTTGATACATCAACCTGAATGAAGGTCTGGGGAGTGACACTGCAGGAGAAAGAGCCAACTCCTAGGTGACAGTCCATGGTCCCTATTAGAGGCCATTCTTGAACTTTAGAGAGGTGGAGCCCAGATTAGTTTTGAGCACAGGGGGAGGAGCGGTCCCTGGCTGGGCATTTGGGTGGAAAAGCCGTCAGTGCATCCATAGGAGGGGACGATTGTGGTGATAAAACTGTTCTTTCTCCTTCCTATTTTGAAAGCCAGTGCCCTGGTTGTGATGGTGTACTATGGTCTTGCAAGATGTTACCACTGGAAGTGACTGAGTAAAGCTACGCAGGATCTTTCTGTATTTCCTGCAAGTGCTTTGAATATACAGTTGTCAAAAGTAAAACGTTTAACGGAAAAGGAATTTAAAATCTAACATACCATTTACGTTAACATTTAAATGGCTACACTTAGAAACCCAAGACTTTCCAAGTACACAGAAATTAATATATTCTGCTTAACAGAGGCATGCTTTAAAATGAGAATTCAGGGACGCCTGGGTGGCTCAGTTAAGCAGCTGCCTTCGGCTCAGGTCATGATCTCAGGGTCCTGGGATCGAGTCCACGTCGGGCTCTTCTCAGCGAGGAGTCTGCTTCTCCCTCTGCCTGTCGCTCCCCCTGCTTGTGTGTGCGCGCGCGCTCTCTCCCTCTCTCCTCACAAATACGTAAAAACTTTAAAAAAAAAACTTTTTTAAATGCTGAAGTAAAATGAGAACGTAGTAGCTTCTGGGTGGCTCGATCAGTTAAGGATCTGCCTTTCGTTCAGGTCATGATCTCAGGGTCTTGGGATCGAGTCCCACTATGGGCTCCCTGCTCAGCGGGGAGCCTGCTTCTCCCTCTCCTCCCTACCCGTGCTGTCACTCTGTCTCTGTCTCTCTGTCTCTCAAATAAATAATCAAAATCTTTAAAAAATAATAAATAAAATAAAATAAAATGAACGAAAAAAGGTTGCGAATGAACTATCGAACGTGGTATACGACTTAAATATTGGCGCAAGAAAACTCTTCTGCCCACACCAAGGCAAAGGGAACATTAACACAAGAGCGTTACTTGCGTGAAGAGCAACACTGTATGGAGTGGAAGGGGTAAGAAATCCTGGAAGAAACCACCGTGTAAATGCACCCACTCCCAATAACAGGATGAAGATACACCCAGAATAAGCCTGCATAGAATTTAGGAGCGGTAGGTAGACCCACAGTCACGGCGTGATTGTCGTGAACACAGCTCTCCCCGTAGCTTCTAGGCGCCAGACCAAGGAGACAGAACGTACGCAGCTGTACGTACACCTGCGGTGGATGAAGTCTTTCTGCAAAGGATCAGAGAGCAAACGTGTTCAGCGTCGTAAGCCCTGTAGTCCTGGTGCAGGTACCCAGCACCGCCCGTGAGGAGGAGGAAGCAGCCGCAGAGGGTGAGGACGCATAGGGATCGTCCCTACGGCCCAACAGATCTTGACTGCTAGACGCAGCTGGTGGACTGGGCTTGTCCCGCGGGCTCTTGTTTGCCAGCCTCTGCTACAGAAGGTCTGAACGACGCCACTTACAGACGAAGAATAATCCTTACTTATACAGCAGCAGAGCCACACGTGAGCGAGTACGTGTTTCACTAGGTCGCTGATGACGTTTGCAGTACTGCGCTCATGCCAGGACGGTATGCAGTCATCTACGTGTGCCAAAGGACTGAAAGTATTCAGAGTTCCTTTTCTGTTACGGTGGAATTAAACCAGAAATCATGACTCAGGAAAGAACCGGGAAATGCTCCACTTCTTCGGAATTATTACCGATCACCAAAAGAGAAGCCACCATGGAAATTAGGAAATACTGAGGTCTCAACAATTAGGAAGCTATAACATGGGAAGAACGAGTGGAGAGCAGCTACCGCAGTGCTGAGAGCCAAATACGGAACCCTCCCGGCATCTAGCGAGGAGAGAAAGGGGGAAAAGGCCCCAGGCTTCCAGTCAGGAAGGTCAGAGGAATAGGAAATCCACCCAAAGCAATGAGGAAAGACATGTAAAGAGGATAGCAGCAATCCTTGAGATAGGAAGGGAAAACAAAACAAAACACAAAAGATAAAATCCCCACAGAGCCAATAGCTGATTCTTTGGAAGGATTCATAGTACTGGAAAAAACAGAGTAGGAGAAATCAAAGACAGAAACATACAATTCATAATTTCATTATCAGAAATGAGAAGGGAGGCATCCATGAGACAGTACAGACCTTGTATAGATAATAAGAGCCCATTATGAATCACCTTCTTGTGATCGATTTGAGCTGCGTGATGAAATGAACGGTACCTTGAAAAACCACATTTTAACTATATCTGACCCACGGTGACATCGTAAAGCTGAAGTGTCCCGAGTCCTTTCTGGAAAACCTCCCCAACTAGAGAGTGCTTCTCTGGCAAATTCCCCACTAGCTTTATGGGAGAAATCAGCCCAATCTTACACAAATGCTTCCAGAGAATAAGCAAGGAGGATTGCTCCCCAACACATTCCTGATGACGCCTGACCCTAACCCAAAAACCCAGCAAAGACGTTGGAAGAATGGAAATCACAGACGATCCTCTCTGAGGACTAGAGATGCAAAAATACTGGCCAAATCGGAACCAATAGAATCCTACTGCAGATAAGTTATCCCCCAACCAATGAATTGCAGTATCCTGCACGGGATCCCGGAACAGGAAAAGAACGTTAAGGAAAAATGAATGAAATCTGAACAAGGTGTGGAGTTGAGTTAATAAGAATTTATCAGCGGTCGCTCATTGTGTGGGACAAATGTGCCACAGGGCAGTAAGTAATGAGAAACAAGAGGGGACTGGGTGTGAGTTGTGTAGAACACACACACACACATTCGGGCAGTGGCCTGGATACTCAAAAGTCAGTTCCAAAAAATCCCATTGTATTTTTTGCACAACAACAAATTCAAAATGAAATTTTCAAGAAAACCATAGCATTTTAAAAATCACCACAATACCCAGAAAGGAATGCAACCAGATCTCTGCAAGATTTCCACGTCAAAACAGCGAAATTGCCTTTGAAATGGAAGACTTCCATAAAAGGATACACCAAGCTCATGGAGGGTGAAACGCCGCCGTAGAGGTAAGATGGCTGTTCTCCCCAAATTAATCTAAAACTTCCATGAAATTCCAGTCCGAGTTTCAGCATGTCAATGTGTGTGTGTCTGTGTGTGTGTGCAAGTTGATTCCAAATATGGGAATGTTTATGGAAATATGAAGGGCTAGGAACGTCCAAGGCAATGTTGTGGAGGAGGAGAAAAGCTGGAGGACTTGCACTCTTAACTCTCAAGATTACTTACATCATTTCGTCAATTCGGACAGTCTGATGTTGGTGTCAAAAGATTGAAAGATGGACCTACAGAGGTGAGAAGAGATCTCACATGTGTCTAGTTACGTGATTTCTGGCAACGCTGGCCCTGCAGGTATTGGAGAACGATGCTTGTCTGCACTCACCACTGGTGGGTAGCTGAGATCTTATTCGCCGTATCTACTTGACGCAAAAGAAGCAGCTTCAGGTGCTTCGTGGATCTCCATGTGAATACTGAAAGAGCAAGGGGCTACTAGGTATTTATCCAAAGAATACAAACATAGTAATTTGAAGGGGCACATGCATGCTAATGTGTACAGCAGCAGTGTCCACACTACCCAAAATATGGAAAGCGCCCAGATGAATGGATAAAGAAGGTATGTGGGGGGGGGGTGCATACACGCGGAAATGGAATGTCACTCGACCTTCAAAAAGAATGAAATCCTGCCATTTGCAATGACATGGATGCAACTAGAGGGTATTACGCAAAACGAAATAAGTCAGGGAAGGACAAATGCCATATGATCTCACTCGTATGTGGAGTTTAAGAAACAAAACAGATGAGTGTAGGGGAGGGGAAGGAAAAATAAAATAAGATGAAAGCAGAGAGGGAGGCTACCATAAGAGACTCTTAATTGTAGGAGACAAACCGAGGGTTCCTGGAGGGGCGTTGGGGTGCTGGGGTAACTGGGTAATGGGCATTAAGGAGGCCACTTGCTGTAACGAGCACTGGTTGTTGTGTGCAACTGATGAATCATTAAACTGTACCTCTGGAAGTAATAAAACGGTGTATGTTACCTAAAGTGCATTTAAAGAGAAAAAAATTTTAAGGATGTTAGTTGAAAGATGCTTTCTAAAGTAAATACATACATAAATAAAAGAACATAGGCGTTTTTCCTGGAAGGGAAATGTAGAAGAATGTCTGTGTCCTTGGATAATTACGAATTTAAGAAAACTGAACAGTATAGAGCTGGTCGCGTGGGGAAAGTGGCAAATGGGATTACATAAAAATTCACAACTTCTCCCCCTGAGAAGATTCTGAGAAGACTGTGAAAACGATGCCGTAGATGAAGAGAAGCAGTTCAGGACACTGTCTGCTCAGGGGCTCGCGTTCAGTACGTAGAATGAACTTCATCCTAAAATCAGCGACTGAGCGAGCAGAGCAGACCACTGGATAGAAGTTCGAGCAAGAAGGCTTGAAGGCTGTTTACCAGACAAGGATATCCAAATGGGTACTAAATATGCGAAAAGATGCTCAACATCACCGTCATTGGTGGAAACGCAACTCAAAGCCATGATACGGAAAGCCCAAAAGGAACGATTAAACATTCACAGACGACCACTCGTGTGTGGCAAGACTCTGAAGCGTCCGTGCCTTTGGGGTGTAAACAGGTACCGCCGGTCTGGAAAGCTCTTCAGCGGCATCCGCTAAAGCCACGCATACGCATGTTAGGGACTGTAAAGCACTCACACCCGCTCACCTCAAGATGAGGACAAGAATATTCCTTGCAGCACCGTTTGGGGATAGACAACAGCCGGAAACGATCCTGACGTCCATCAGCCATCAACCGAGGAATATTCATCCGTGGAAAAGCATACGACTAGGAGGGTAGACGGAATGCAGCAAGGGGCCACAGCAGGGGTGGAGTTCCCAAACACAAAGTAGAGAAAAGAAGCCAGACACCAAAACAAGGCAGGATTTCCTGATCACCAAGTTCAACAACAGACAAAATTAACGTACAGGCTCTGAATCGAGGCACTTCTTATCCTTGGCCTCGGCTGCTTATAGTGCCTGATGGAGGAACAGAAGCAGGAAACGAGGGTTTTCATCCAGTTCTGTTCCTGGAACTTGATGTCGGCTATATGGGCGTGAGCGCTTCATGAAAATCCACTCAGCATTCGGCTTACGGTTATGCACTGTGCAGCACGGCACTGAGCTTTCAGAGACCCTTTGCATGGCAAATAAAGAAAAGCAAGTGACTGGAGCCAGTGGTTCGTTCCTTCTCTTTAACCCCAGAGCCGTGAATGGATACATCAACTGTGGCAAGTTCCAGGGAGAAAGTATCGTGCAAACACTAGGGTCACCGGGGGAGCAGAAGTCATGAATGAGGGCCAAGGAATTGAACTCAAGGACTCTGGAAGGAGGCCTCAGATGGAGCTTGCTTCAGTGGGGTCGGCTGGCCGAGGCTGTTGGGTGTGCCCACCAGTGAAGGTAATCACAGCAGTTGTGGGACCGTCCATGGGACAGAGCGTCCAGTCTGCCCTGGGGAGCAGGTTGGCATTAAGCGTGCAGGGACATTTCTGTGTGGGGCCAGGAGCTGGGAACGTCTGGCCGAGGGGCCACTCCAACTGCAGAAAATCAGCTGAGGGCCACCCTTTCAGGGGCACTCCACTTCAGGGGCTCTGTGATCCTGTGGGACATAAGCAATTATGGGGACAAATAATGAACAGGGCATTTCGTGTGTACAGCTATGTGCCAAGGTGCCATCCTACTATTTAGGGAGAGCCGGAGGCAGAGGTGAGGTGGCAGTGTAGACAGAAAAAGATCTCCCGAAGTTGTTCATGGGGGAACCAGACCCTCTGGTGGCCTTACTTGCTCATCAGTGAAGAATTCTAGGCAACATGGTAGCATTTGCCGACGTGGACGGTGGGCATGGAGCCAGTTTGTACTGGGTGCGGTGTGCTTCGATAGTTGTAGCAGAAAACCTGACATCAATGATTATCATGTCTACTTTTCTAGGTTTGAATGAGCGGGAAGTACTTGTGTACAAGAACTGTACAAACAACTGCACCTTTCTATATCCATCCGAAGTACCTGCTGAAGCCCCAAGATCCAAATTTTTCAGAACCAATAGTTTCTATTTTGTTCGTTGTTGTGGCACGATTAATTGCAATGAAGGAGGACCTCTTGATCTGGAGAGGGATTTCGTACCCGAGTATACAATTGAGGAACGTATATCAGGGACGGTGCGATTGGGGGCGTCAACATTTTTCCTGAGTGTTGCCTCCCTCCTTGTCAGCAATACGCTGACATGAGAAGCCCTCTTGGGGGGTCTGAGCTCTCCCCCCATTCCTCAGAGCAAGTTCACTGTCCTTTCCTCCCTTGTGAGCCGGGGACCCTGACCCACAGGGCTCCCAGTTGGCGGGTTACCCCTTTCCTGCTCATTTCAAGAGAGAAATAAAGCATATCGTTGTTTGGGTACTGCTTGCCCAGAGATTTCTTTGTGGTTTTGGCATTTGATCTGTTTGTTCCTCTTTAGACATCATCTCACAAGTAGACCGAAGCCTCTCATCACGTTAGCATACAGAGGTCGAGTCTTTGAATGAAAAGCAGAACATTTACAGGGGACAGTGCACCTGTTGGCCAAAAGAGGAATCCCAGCTACGCCCAGGCCCCAGGCACCTGGGGCCACCTGAGGCCCCATGCTTCCGGTCTCAGCTCGGGATGATGGATGCAGGAGGCTGCTTGGCGATAAGGTGGCACGTGGACAACAGGCATCTGACGTTAGAGACTGTGCCCGGTGCCTTTGTGTGGGTCGGTCAGACAAGTCCTGCATGAACCGGAGTCCTCCATCAAAATGGCACCTGTCTTCACCCCAGGGAGAGAAGGTTTCCTCAGATGCTCACATCTGAGAAGGGCGAGGGGCTTAGAGCCAGCTGGGGAGCGCCTTGAAATGGCAGGGAGACTCGGGGCCGCTGCTGTCATTTTCATTGCACACGTGGTCCGTGTCACAAAAGAGATGTGAAGGGCACAGAAGAGCTACAGCTTCATTTGCCCTGGTTCTCTCCTCCTCCTCGAAACCTGATTTTAAATTAGATAAAATTCACATAACAGAAAGTTTATCATTTCAAAGAGTGTAATTCAGTGTTTTCTAGTATATTCACCATGCCGTGCAGCCGTCACAGCTGCATCACCATCTAATTCCAGAACATTCTGAGCCCGAGGGGAAACCCTGCTCCACCAAACAGCCCGTCACTCTAGGACCTCTCTCGCAAGGTAGGCACATATTTCTGCGAGAAAGGGAAAGAGTGCTTGCAAACAGAGTGAGGCTTCACGTCAGCAGCGGTGAGGCTGTCAGCCCTGCGCTCCCCCAGGGCACCACGACAGCGGGCGACACCAACCTGTACTTCCCTGCTTCCGCCAGGGTGCTCAGATTAGGACCAGTCACGAGGCTGGTCCCGTCTCAGTCTTTCCTCTTCTAGAAACTATAGATCACCGCAAACGTGTAAGAAAGAAGATGCATGCCTGGGCTGGCAGAAAGGACAGACATCTTCAAACCCCAGAACCGCGTAGAATGACGGGCAAGGGAGCAGCCAGCACGGCAGCCCGCGGGGGTCGGGGTGGGTCCGCTTCTGTGGGGGAAAGGATGCGAGCCGTAGGACCCAAGCGGGATTACAAGTTGTGACTGGAATCCCATGGAAGGGCAGACTTTAAAAAAGAAGAAAAGGATTCTATTTATTTATTTGAGAGAGATGGAGCGAGCAGGAGCTGGGGGAGAGGGAGAGGCAGACTCCCCGCTGAGCAGGGAGCCCGATGCGGGACTCGATCCCAGGACCCTGGGACCCTGACCCAAGCCGAAGGCAGACAGCTCACCGACGGAGCCCCCCAGGCGCCCCCGGGCAGGATTGGAAAGACTAAGCCAGCCCTGACGATGGAGTGCAGACATGTTCTGTCCAGCAGGATCAGCGGAAGAGAAGGAAGCTGAGTTCTGCAAGGCGGGGGCTGAGGAGGAACACGCCTGAGAACCAGGATAAACGCCCTCACGTTGCTTAGGATTCTTGTCACTCGCGTCTTCGGGGAACCCCCAGGCTGAGCAATGAACACAAAACGTGGCCCTGGGCAGGGGGCCCTGCTTGGGGGACTGGAAGAAGCCAGAGAAACGCTCAGGTGGAGCGCAGCCTCGGCCCAGCCCCCCCTCCCTCCCCCGAGGAACAGATGTCCCGGGGCTGGACGTCCGTGGCGGTAAAGGCAAGGCTATTTGTGCTCGGAAAGTTCTGACGAGGCCTAGCAGTGAGGAGCATCAGGCAGGGGCTCTCCAGATCACCTGGAGGATATTCAGAAAGGACCCAGAGGACATCCGCAGCCAAAAGGCTCCGGGAATTCCGGGTAGGACGCACGCAAAGGGACTCCTGTGCAGCCTTCCTCCAGTGAGACCGCAGGAGTGCTGCGAACCGAGACACCGAGAGACGCCCTTGACCACGAGCCACTTTCCGGGGAGGTTGTTTCCGAGATGTGTGCGGTCACTCCCAATCCAAGGTCCTTCGATGGGGGAAGGGGTGCGGGGAGGCCCCGAGAGGCGGGGTTCGCGTGCTGCCTCTGCCATGGATGAGCTGTGAGGCTGTGCAGCTGGACGGATTCTCCGAGCCTCGGTTTCCCGGCCTGGGCCACACAGATGAGCTCACGTTCCCCTGCCAGGCTGCTGCGAAGACGAGGTGAACCGTGTGCCCCGCAGCACAGAGGGACACACACAGGCTCCCTCCAGGGGAGCACTTTCCGTCGCAGGCCTGCCTGCCATCACGCGTCAGCACAGAGCAGGGCCTCCACGAAGGAAGCGACTTTGGAGCGGCGGACAAGCAATCCCCATTCAGCGAACGCCTGCTGAAGCAGAGAGCTGGGCACCTGCCAAATGCCAACATTGCTGCGTCCTCCCCGCGGCCCGTGGGGGGAATTCTCGAGCGGAATGCCCACGGGAAGAACTCGAGGCTCAGAGGGACGAAGGGCTGGGCGCGGTGGAAAGCCCGGGCCGAGCTCGTGCGCGTGTGCCTGCAGGGTCTGGGAGCCCTCTCTTCTCCGTGGCTCCACGACCCCTTGAGCTGCGCCGATGGAGCCAGGAGGGTGCAAATTCTTTCCCTCCTCCAGGGAATCTGCGCAGGAACAGATGCCCGAGGGGCACCTCGGCGCGGGCAGGACAGGCTCAGCCAGGGTGCGGCCCCTCTTCCCTCACTGCCCTGCTGTGAGCTGAGAGCCTGGTGCTCCCCGGGTGAGGTGGGGGTGGGGTGGGGAGGGAGGGTGAGCGGAGCGACCCCACCCCCCAGCCTTGCCCCCTGGACCCTTCCTACTCCGGGATATCACCTGGCCCCAGGCAGCATGGGACAGGCTGCTGGCCTCTACCAGCGAGGTGACCCCAGCCGGCTCTCAGCTGTTCAAAGCCTCTTCCCCCCACGAGGTCAGGGCTGGCCCCTCTCCTGAGGGCCACTGCGAGAGGGCAGCCGGGCACTGCACACCGAGGGCTTCGTTAAAGGGAGCATGTGGCTGTGCCTGGCTGAGATGGGCCCAAGCCTTCTTCTAGAGGCTTCTCTGCGGTCACCCTGTGGCCAGCCAGAGGAGCTCACCATCCTGCCTGCTTTCAGAGGAGTTATCACTGGCCCAGATGTGCACGTCAGCTCCTCGGGGGCTATCCTAGGAAACAGTACTCCTGACCTGCTTATGCGGGCCCTTGGCTGGGTGCTTCAGCCACAACCTCCTGGGTGCCAGGAGGAGCGCAAGTGGACTGAGCAGAACCGGTAGACGGCGCGCCTAACAGCACAGCTTGAGGCTCTAGGCTGGGCAAGAGCATTGCAGACAAAGAGTATGGTGTTTGAAATGGCAACAAGCAGGACAGGGACCCCAAGTTGTCAGCTCTTCATGGGGGCAGAGTTGAGTACAGAGGGTGTAAGAGATTGGACAGGGAGGAGGGGGATGGGGGCGGGTCCGAAGACCCTGGAGCTTGTGTTGGGGTGACGGGGGCTAAAGGATCTCCGATGGTGCTGCTTGCTGGAGAAGACGCTGGCAGGACCGGGCACACAGCCAGGACCTGCAACCAAGTGTCATGCCCCTGACCCTTTGTGCAAGGTGCTGGCTGCACAGTGCTGTGGCTCAGGAAGCAGGGCCCTTGGGAGAAAACGGGGGTGGCCTGGGGTCAGGCAGAGGGGGGCTGGCGGTGTGGCTGGCCCGACAGCGTGCTGACGTGACTAGTTGATGGCCCGGAAGGTGAGGAGGGGGAGGGTGGAGGGTATCAGTATGAACTGGTAGATCATCTTTACATCCTCCTGTGTTAGGGTCTCCACCAGGAAGTTGTTCAGCACCTAGGACAGAGGCACGGGTTCCACCTGCACAGCTGGTCAGCCCCGTGGTCCTGGCCTAGCCTCCCCCGCCTTCCTGGACCCTACTCCACGGGCTGGGTGCAGCCAAGGAGAAGCCCGTGGTTCCCACCCACGGCGCCGGGCAGGCCAGCACCCACCCACCCACCCTCCCATAGTCCAGGCCCTGTCCAGTGGCATCTCCTTCCGGCCCCGGGGTGGCCCAGGCCCGCTCACGTGGTGCAGCAGAAGCAGCATCTCTGTCTCTGCCAGGCGCCGCCCCAGGCACTGGCGCAGGCCAAAGCCGAAGGCCAGGTTGGGGGACCTGGTGCCAGAGCTCCTGTTGTCCAGCCAGCGCTGGGGATGATAGCGCTCGGGCCTCGGGAACACAGAGGGGTCTCGACCCAGGGAATAGATGTGCACCTTGACCAAGGTCTGCGGAGAGGTGGGGAGGGGCGGTGTCAGTGGCCCCCTGCAGGCAAAGGTCAGCCGGGCTTGGCATCTGCTGGAGGGGCTGTGGGGCCCCACTCACCCCTGCCGGGATGTGGTAGTTCTGCAGGACCACGTCCGAGCCCACCTGTCGGTCCACTGAGATACCCACGGGGTACAGCCTGTGCATAGGGGCATCCAACAGGGTCCTCAGCTGTCACGGGGACCCTGGCTTCCCGTCTGCGGCCTTCCTGGCCCAGGAGGCACCGGCCGAGGGGAGCTCCCCGCCACCCTCACAAGTCGCTTCTGGCACCGGGAAGCCCGGATCACGAGGCGCTGGTTCCCTGCACCTCCTGAGCTCAGACAAAGCGCTCCCAGCCTGGGCAGCCCCGGCCAAGGAGAGCCTGGCCCAGGATGGCGCCCGGGGCACTGAAGCGGGATCCCAGAGGAAGAAGCGCCCCCATCCCTTCCGGGAGAAGAAGAGGAGATACAGCGCATGCATCTTGGGCAAAGCTGCTCCCCAGCCCCAGGATCTGTCTGCAGGCCCCACTGAGCACTGCTCTCCAGACAGTGGGGCCGGGGGCAGCCAGGGTCTGCCACACCCACCTCAAGGTCTCCTTGAGGGCCGCCCGCAGCAGGGGCAGCTCTGTGGTTGCCCTCTGGGGATGCTCAGCGATCCTGGCCTCGGCCACCAGGCTCTCCTGGCGTAGGGCCTGCTGCACGTCAGGGTTCCGAGCCAGCTCAAAGAGAGTCATCAACAAGGGGTAGGCCGTCTGCGGGAGCCACAGGGGCAGGGCTCAGATCTTGGCACAGGCCATGCGCCTCCGCCCCCCTAGGGCGTCACCCCCAGGAAGATGGCCTTCCCCTGGGGACGGGTCTCCTCGGCTCCACGGTGACTTGCATGCCCAAGAAGGACCGACCCTGGGCATCTGAGACCACAAGATCTAAAACCCGCCTCATCTACTTCCCTTGAATCCCTCCGGGAAGGTGTCCCCGGGTTTGGTGAAGATGCCGCCTCCTCCTCCACCTCAGGGTCCGCGTCTCACCCTCCTCGGGGATCTGCCTACGCAGGGGTGTGTGTGGGGGACGGCTAGGGGGTGGTTGTACATCCCCAGACCCGTCGGCACCCACCCTGCGATCTCCCCCAGGCACCCACAGGCTGCTCAGCCTGGACCCTGGGGTCCCAACGTGGACGGGCCAGCGCGGACCCTAACTGGCTGCACCTCGGCCTCTGCTCAGGGAGTTTCTCCAGCCTGCAGTCTGTGCCTCTGCTCAGAAGCCTGGTTGCACGGCCCGGAGCAGGACTCGGGGCTGCTGGCAGGTGGAGGCTGGGTCCAGGCACAGGAGGCTTCAGCTGCTCTCCACACCCTGGGGCCTGCCTGCATCTCCTGACACCCCGCACCCAGGCTGGGTTGGCATCTGCTCTCACTCCCACAAGCCGGAGCCCCGTGCTGCCCTTTCTATCACCAGCCCGGCACCTCCAAAGCATCTCTAATAAAAGCCAAACGTACTCTGTCCCTGGGAGGGGCTCCTTGTGCAGGCATCCCTCCAGCGGCATCTCAGCCCTCCCCTCTTCGCAGGACCCAGACGTTTGAAGGGGGTCTGTGCTGCTGCATGGCCCTGGGCCTCACCCATTCTGCTCTGGGCCTGGAGCACACCTTCCCTCCCGAGCAACTGCAACGCCTTCCCTTGGAAGGTCAGCTCCCGCGTTGTCCCCCCCCCCCCCCCAGATCAGAGCCTTCCATGGGCTGCGAGCAGGGGCCTGCAGGAGCCACTTGGCATGGGGGGGACGCTGCCTGTAGTCAGGAGGCTCCGTGTCCTAGGGCAGGGCTGGTTGCTGGCCTGACCGTGTCCACACTCCCGGCGGTGAGTTCGATGGAGTTGGCCCTGACGGCCTCCAGGGTCATGTCCGAGCGCATGAGCAGCTCCCCGACGATGCCGCTGTAGTGCTGTGGGCGGCCCAGGGCCAGCTCCTGGTAGATTTTCTGGATGGCATTGTTGGCTGTGGGGCACAGAGAGACAGGGACCTGGGCCCAGTGCTAGGCAGCACTTGTCCTCATCCCCCGACCCGGCAGCCGGCCACACCCCCGAGATTCCCTGCTCCTGTGCCAGATGCTGACCATCAGCCCAGCACAACCCTACCTCCCCAACAAGTCCCTCGGGCCGTGAAGATGCCATGAGCCCCCTGATGTGGCCTCAGCCCTCCCCGCAGACATTGGTGAGTGGACACTGGGGAGCCTGGTGTCCTTGCTACCCAGCACTGCCCCATCTCTGGCCCTCACCATACTGGAAGATGTAGTCCCAGGACTCAAAGTGCTCCTTCCACACCTTGGTGCTTGTCCAGCGTGACAGGCCCCTGGGCATGAACATGAGCTGTGTGGTGGACTTCAACATGGCCTCCAGAGCCCTGATAAAGTTCAGGCTGGCAGCACTTGGGCTATGGCCAAGGAGGCCCAGCCGCTCTCCAAAAAGGGCTAGATTGCTGGCTGTGGAGAGGGTACGGTTGCTAAGCCTCGGGCAGCCGATGGCCTCACAAGGGCTTCCTCCCGCCCCCCCTGCCCCACCCCACCCCACCCCTATTCCTGGCCTGCCCCTGCCACAGCGAGCCCCGCACCTCCCTACCTTCTATGGTGTAGGAGAAGATGCTTGGCTGGATGTCCAGGGTCAGACTCCCCCGGGCATTCTGCAGCACTCTCGACTTCAGGGCCTTTGAGAAATCCCTCGCCACCCTGTCCACCATGGGGATGTATTTCTGCACGGCCTGTGGTGACAGCACGTCTGGGTTGAGCTTCAGTCGGTTCATGCGCCATTCAGGCCCATTTCTGTAGAGCAGAGAGAAGAGCTTCAGGGAAGCCAGAGTCAGCAGCTGAGGGCCAGCCCTGGACCCCATCTTCCTGGTCTCCAAGGGGAAGGGGTGAGTCAGGGAGCTGCCTGCTGGCCCTCAGGGGCAGGCTGCCCACCTGTCAGCCTCGGCTGCAGCCCTGTCTCTCGGGGAGGCCTTGTGTGCTGTGCTCCGGTCTAAAGTGGGGCTGAGTCTGGAACTTCTGCCTGGCTGCGCCACGTGGGTTCATGGCGTTTGCTTGTGCACACCTGCTGGTCCCTTGCTGGCTCGTCAGCAGCCCTTGGGGCCCTCCCTTTCCCGGGAGGAAGGAGGGAGGCTGGCCCTCCTCTCAACCTTTGCCACCCTGCTCACATCATGCCCCAGAGTGAAAGGCCCCTGCCGCCCTTCACTTCCCACCCTCCCTGTTGCTGAGAATGCTGCCCCTGTACCAGTCACACCTCGTCCTGTCCCTGTGTGTCTCCTGTTCCTCCAGGGCAGGAGCCAAACCGTGTCTCACGTGATATACTCAAAACAGAGCACAGACTTTTACTTCTTCCTTTCTGATTTGCATGCCTTTTATTTCTTTTTCTTGTCTGATTGCTGTGGCGACGTATGAAACGGACAAGGAAGAGGTAATAAAACGTTCTCCCCACCTGTAGATGGCATGATATTATATATAGAAAACCTTAAGGGCTCCACCAAAACAAAACAAAACAAAACAAACAAACTAGAACTGATAACTGAATTCAGTAAGGCCGCAGGATACGAAATTAATATACAGAAACCTCTTGCCTTTCTGTACACTAATAACGAAGTGGCAGAAAAGGACATGAAGAAAACAATCCCATTTACAATTGCATCAAAAATAACAAAATACCTAGGAATAAACTAAACCAAGGAGGTGAAAGCCCCATACTCTGAAGACCATAAGACACAGATGAAAGAAACCGAAGACGACAAAGAAATGGAAAGCTGTCCCATGCTCATGGTTTGGAAGAACGGATCTTGTTAACATGTCCACGCTACCCAAAGCAATCTACAGATTCAGTGCAATCCTCATCAAAAGAAGACCACCAACATTTTTCACGGAACTAGAACAAATAATGCTAAAATTTGTATGGAACCACAAAAGACCTTGAACAGCCAAAGCAAGCCTGAGGAAGAAGAACAAAGCTGGAGGTACCACAATCCCAGATTTCAAGCTATACGACAAAGAGGTATGATCATGCTGTATGGTGCTGGCACAGAAGCAGGCACATAGATCAATGAAACAGGATAGAAAGCCCAGAAACAAACCCACGGTTGTATGGTCAATTAATCTACGACAAAGGAGGCAAGGATATCCAAAGGGGAGAAGACAGTCTCTTCAGCAAATGGTGCTGGGAAACCTACACAGCCCCGTGCAGAAGAATGAAACTGGACCGCTTCCTTACACCATACACAACAATCAACTCGGACTGGATGAAAGACCGAAATGTGAGACCCGAAACCATAAAACTCCCAGAAGAGAACACAGGCAGTAACGTCTCTGCCGTGGGCCATAGAAACATTTTTCTAGACGTGTCTCCTGAGGCAAGGGAACGAAAAGCAAAATTAAGCTAACCGGACTTCTCCAAAATGAAAAGATTGGCACAGCGAAGGAAACCATCACCAGAAAGAAAAGGGGAAGCTACTGAATGGCAGAAGATATTTATCAATGATACGTATGAGAAGCTTAATATCCAAAACATATAAAGAACTCATGTGATCGCACACCAAACAAACAAACGATCCGATTAAAAACGGCAGAAGACCCGAAGAGACGTTTTTCCAAGGAAGACAAGGCAATGGCCAACAGACACATGAAAAGATGCTCAACATCACCCATCATCAGGGAATACATATCCAGCTACAACGAGACATCGCCTCACACCTGTCAGAATGGCTACAATCAAAACCACGAGAAACAACAGATGTTGGTGAGGATGTGGAGAAAGGGGAACCCTCGGGCACTGTTGGTGGGAATGCAGACTGGTGCAGTCACTCCGGAGAAGAGTATGGAAGTTCCACAAAAGTTAAAACTAGTTCCAAAGAAAATGAAAACACAAATTCGAAAAGATACCTGCACCCCTATGTTTATTGCGGCACTATTTATGATTGCCAAGACACAGATACAGAGAGATATTTATATACAAGCTGGGCTATTGCTCAGTCACTAAAAAGAATGGGATCTTGCCATTTGCAACAACATGGATGGATCTAGAGGTATTATGCTAAGCAAAAAAAGTCGGTCAGAGAAAGACAGATTACCATAAGATTTCACTCTTAAGTGGAATTTAAGAGACAGAGCAAATGAACAAACACAGAAAAAAAGAGACAAACAAAAATCAGAGTCTTAAATACAGAGAACAAACTGGTGGTTGCCAGAGGTGAGGGGGCAGGGGTGGGGGGGTAATCGGGGCTGGGTATCAAGAGTACACTTGTCGCGATGAGCACTGAGTAACGTATGGAAGTGCTGAATCATTACATTGTACACCTGATACAAATATAACAGTGTATGTTAATTATACTTCAATTAGAAAGAAGGAGGAGGAGCAGGAGCAGGAGCAGGAGCAGGAGGAGGAGGACGGAAAAAGCATTCTCCCCAACAGGGTGATGATGATTAAATTAGACGAGATTGTCTCCAAGAAAGCCAGAGCCAGAGCACATAGATGGCTCCACGGCTGTCCTCCAGCGAATGGTGGGGAGGGATCTCATTCTCCACCACAATGGAGCAGAAACACCTTCTTTTCTTCAGCCGGCTGCCTGAAGGTAGTGAGAATGATTGCATGCACATGTACACATTTGCACACCAGTGCACACACATATGCCCAGAAAGTTGCGCACAAGACACCAGGACACCTGTATACGTGCTCGCTGACACAGACAACACACGGGAACACAGCCCCAATTCCCACATGCACAACTCCCACAACACACTTGGAACGCTCAAACTGTGCACACACATGCAGACATGCTCATATGTATGCAGGTACATACAAAACCACGTGCATGCGCACAAACACAATGAGCAAAACATGCACACTCGCAAACACGCATACAATGGCATGAACACAAACGGTAGCAAGCCAACGTGGTAGAGACACATGCATTCACACACGTATGACAGCACCGACCGGTGAGCACACTTGAGCGCCCAGGCACACACCACAAGCATATTCCGAGGGCGCAGACAGGTCCACCTGGCAGACACTCCCCCCAGACATACACACACACACACACACACACGCGCACACACACCAGCACATGCACAGGCTGACGCTCACGCAAGCACCCCCTTAGAGTTTAGCTGCTGAGCAAAGGTGCCTTCTTCTACTGCCTGCCTTCTCCCCATCCCCCGGCCTCTCCCTCCTAAGCTACCTGTGCTCAACTCTAGGTCCCACAGGGATCCGCCTGCAGAGGGTTACAGTCCCGGGGGAGGGGGCCCTCAGACCCTGGCACACGCACACATGGGTGCCAGGCCACTGACTCCCCTCCCCCAGGCCTGGGCTTCCCTACCTATAGGAAGAGGAAGCCCCACCCTGCTGGAGGTGGGGCAGAGTGGGTTCTCCCTAATGGCAGTGGCCATCCTTCCTCCTCTGTAGGGCTGGAGCCCCCCTGCCCCTCCCCAGCCGCAGGACACACAGGACCCACCTGCACAGGCCCTCGGCAGGGGCGTTTAAGGGCTTCCCGGCCTCACAGTCCCTGCGCTGGGCTGCCCCCACCCCCCAGGCCCCATCCCCCGGCTGGCTCTCACAGCAAGAACACGCCACATTTGTGCCCGCGATGCTGTCGGTAGGCCAGCCAGGGATCCAGGGGTGGCCGCCAGGGCTGGGGGCTCTCCACTCGCTGCAGCCTCTCCACGTCCTCGGGCAGCATCACGTGCACCATGTGTGTCCCTCCCACGTCGTACCTGTGGGACAAAGCTCAGAGCCCTGATCGGGGGGCCGTGTCCTCCCCTGGCCTCACTCTGCAGAACCAAGCCGGCCTGCCTCCTGTTGGCCTCCCTTCTCCCCAGACTGTGGCCAGCGGCTCCAAGCAGGCGCTCCCTCCCGCTGTCTGACCCAGGAAGACTCTCCTGCTCTGTTGTCTGCGGTCTCAGCAGCCAGCCAGGGAGGACTCCGTCCTCACCAAGAGCCGCGGCGTCTGTGGTCCGAGGCACAGAGCAGCCACCGCTCAGCTCCCACCCTGCCTTCCAAGGATGCACGCAGAGCACAGGCCACAGGTGACCGGCTGGGGTGTGGCTGTCCGCGTGCGCGGCGCCCAGCGAGACCTCAGCAGCCAGTAGGGACCGCCGGTGAGGGCGCTTTCCCAGGGGCCGAGGCCAGCGGGAAAGGCTTTACCTGAAAATGGGCCCCAGCTCCTGGAAGGTCCGGTGTATCTCCAGGTGAAGGTTCTCAGAGCCCTGCGCCCTCCAGATCTGCAGCAACCTCATCCACTTGTTGCCGGGACACCGGGGTATGGCTTCGAAGGGCAGCACTGCCTTGGGGGTCGGAGCGGCTCTGGTGCCCAGTGCGCGTGCCCAGCTCAGGGACAGCCAGCGCCCTGCCAGCCACCCCCGTGCCTTTGCCCTGAATGCCATTCTGATGCTCCCTCTGCCCCTGGTCAGCGCAATCCTTTTATCTCGCCTGGAGGCCTGGACCGGCCGACTTGATCACGTCATGGGAGAAGCTGTCCCTGGACCAGGCCAGGAAACCCGGGGCAGGGGTCAGGGCTGGAGGCCTCCAGCTGGAGGAGGAGGAAAGAGATGAATGGGCGCCTCGTCTCGCACTTACGCAAGGCCTGCTGGCGGGTGGGTGTCGAGAGCAGGTGCAGGGTCTGGACTGGGGGCTCAGTGGGGTTGGGGGGAGGTAGGGGCCCTTTCCTCTTCCCCAGTGGGGGAAGGGAGCAAGATGGACGGGTCCCTTATCTTATCAAGGGATGAGAGGGGCCTGGGCTATTTTCCTCTCCTTTCTACAAGGACCGGAACAGGAAGGGGTGGGGAGGGCATTAATCCCATTAACCTACGGGCCTTTTTGGACCGCTCTTCCCCAGGCCCTAGGCCGGGGGCAGGAGACCGAGCGGGGATCCGTGAGCCAGCAAGGGTCCCTGCCAGGGAGAGCTTTCAGTCCCATGAGGGCAGTTAGGGGAATCCAAAGACCCAGCCGGGGATGGCACTGATGTGGCCGAGGCCCTGTCTGTCAGGCCTGGATCACGAGCAGGGAGTGCCCAGGACACGAGGGTCACTGATGGGGTGGCCTGCAAGCCACTCCCGGGGCAGGGAAGGAGAGGCACAGCTCACCTTGGCCCATGCTTGGCCGACCCGCCTGGCCTGTGCTCAGTGCCCACGCCCTCCTTTCTCATCCGTGGGAAGCGTGCTCTCGGGGGTGCAGACTCGGAGCTCAGGCCAGGGGCCGCAGGATCGAGTCTGTAATGGGGGGTGTGGGCACGGGCTCCCCACCCTCTGGAGGGTGGACCCACAGTTTGGGGTTCCAGGGCATCTATCTCCCCGCCGCCTGGTGAGATTCCCACGAGGTGGCTATGGCCGTCATTGTTCTCATGTTCAGAGGAGGGGACAGAGGCCTCGGGCTTCCGCCACCTCCCAGGGTCCCCCCTCCAACTGAATCTGTTCCCTGCTCCTGCCTCTTCCATGGGCCAGGGGTGGGAGGGGGCCCTTCAGGTGGGGCGGCCGAGGAGTCAGAACTGCCAAGGCCCCTTCAGCAAGCTGAGATGTGCGCTGTGCCTCCGCCCTGGATGGTGGACAAGCTGTCCTCAGGCAGAGAGGCAGGCTGGAGCCACGCTGGCCCAGGCCACTCTGGACACTCCTGCTGCCCGTCCCTGCCCACGGGCCCTCCACCCCCCAGCCCCTCGTGGCCTCTCTGCTCTCGGGCTTGTCAGGGCTGTCGCCAGGGGTCAGCTTCCCGTGTCCCCCCACAGCCTGCCACGAGGAAGCTGGGCATCCGGGTGGCCCGGGGCCAGCCTCTTCTGCCCAGAGGAACCTTGGAGCTGGCTCCAACAGGGAGGCTCCCTCAGCAGCCACTCCTCTACTGGCCCCAAAGCCCCGGAGCCTCCCAGCGCCCCAGGCCCAAGACCCAGGAGCAGGTCCTAGAAAAACCTTCCTGCGAAGCCTCCTCCTCCGTGGGCACACAGGGGGGCTGTCGGTGCTGCTGCTCCCCGTGGCCCCACTGGCCTGGCGGGCCCTCCCCTGGGGGGCGTGGGGGGGTGTCTCCTCTGAGTCAGAGCTGGGGGTCAAAGGGCCACGTGGGCCCAGGCCGGCCAGCCCCAAAAGCAGGAGGGGGCCCGAGAGGGAGATCCCCAGCCCTGGCACTGCCCGGCCGTGCTGAGGGCATGCCAGTGCGGGACGGAGAAGAACAGGGGTCAGAGGCGGGCCAGGGCAAGGCCAGGCCCAGGTGTCCCTGAATGCGGCGGTCACCCCAAGGCCGAGGGTCCGGAAGAGGGACCGTCAGCTGAGGGGCACCCTGAGCCCCGGGCCCTTCTCTGCAGAAGAGCTGAGGTGTGCGGGCTGCTGGCAGCACTTCGGCCCCGTGGGCCCCGTCGGCCCTCCACCCTGCCCTGGGGCTTTCGTCCCAGCTCGTCCACACTTCATCCCTGGTCCTTGCTGGCCCCAATTCCAGGGACGGAGCCTGCCCCCCAAGGGGCTTCTCTGACTCCCTCCCCTGGGCTGCGGGAGGCAGCCCCAAGCCCAGCCCAGCCCAGCCCCAGCAGCTGCCCAGAGGCGCCCACCGCAGAGCTCTGGTCCCAGCCTCCCAGACGTCGGGGCTCCGGGTCGCCATCTGGAGGCCGGCAGGACAACCGCAGCCGCGCCTGGAGCCCCGCACAGGGACTGTGGGCCAGGGACAGGGCAAGGTGGCTGGCTGTCTTCTGGAAGCAGGAAGCTCTGCACACAACGCGCCCCAGCACCCAGCACTTTCCTCCCCCTTACTTCCATGGTATTATGCTGCCAACAAGAGTCTGCGTGCACTTGTGCACGAGGAAAGCCGGCAGAAACGGGAAGAAGCGCGCCCGGGACGCCGGGTCGCGGTGAAGGGTTTTAAAGGCCTCTCCTTTGCACCACTGAATTTCAAGCGCTGGGAAAGTGGGCCCGGCCTGCCTTCCTCACGGTGCTCAGCACGACCCGACACGTGATGTGGTGCCAGAGAAGCGCGTGCGCAGCCATCGACCCCACGGCGGCGGGCCATGCTGTCCACGGGCGCGCAGGGAGCAGGAACGCCACGGGACAGCGCCGAGGGACGAGGACCCCGTCTCAGTGCCCCCAGGAGCACGACACATGCTGCATCAAGCGTCACGCACGGCGGGAAACGAGACAACGAAGGGCACCAAATACAGCTGTTTCAACTAAGGCCCCGAGCCAGGTCTGGGAGAGAGGGAGCCCCCACGATGGGGTTTTGTGTTGAGGGAAACAGGGACGTCGGTGCACGGGGGATGGGGAGGTTGGTGGCGTGGCCATGGGTGTTCCAGGGCGTGGCTTGGGTCCAGCGTTCCTTCCACCCTGAAGATGGCGCGGGAGAGAAGTCAACAGACCTCGAAGTCCGCAGGCCATTGTCGGTGGTCGGCAGGTACCAGTGCAGGGAGCCTGCTCCCGCCGCCGGGACACAGTCAGGCCCCAGGCTGCTGTCGGTCCCGGGCACGGTGGATTCTCCCCTGCTGCAGGCTGCAGACCGGCAGAGGGCAGGGCCCGGCCACCTGGTCAAGCACCTGTGAAGACAGGGAGGGTTCCCGTGGCCGCCCGGGGGTTGGGGGGGATGTGGGGGGGGTGCACCCGGCCTCCTCCCAGCAGACAGACCAAAGAGCCCTCCTCGAGCTCCCATTTCAGGCGATCCCAGCAGGAGAGAGAGCGGCTACCCGAAAACCAGACAGAGAGTGGACTCTGCAGCGGCCTGCAGCTTCTGCATGGAAGCTGGACTCTATGCGGCTGCTGCGGGCAGCTCGGCGGAGCCACGGGACTCCGAGGGCAGCGTGTTGGCCTTTCAGCTTGCCCTTGCACGCTGCACCAACAACTCGGCCTGGCCTCGTGGGTGAAGACGGGGGCCGTGCTTCTTGAATGCACCCACAGCCCAGGTGTGCAGACACCAGCTGCCGCCCAGCGCCCTGCGCCTCATGCACTAGGTTCTTTGATGCCGTGGAGCCCACGGGTGCCTTTCCACGGAACACGGGCATCTCCAACCTCGGTACCTTGGCGCTTCCCGCTTCCTCCCCGGGATCGTCTCCTACCGCTGTGACTCAGGGTTTCGGTCATGTCGTTCACGTTCTGCTTCCTGTCCTCCACATTGAAAACTGCAGAGCTCCCTGCTTTGAACTTGGGTCTCCGTGAGGCTGGCGCCAGCAGGGGAATGGGTGTGTGGTGTGCGGTGTGCGTGTGTCTGCCTCTTCCTATTTCTCTCCGTCTGCCACCCAGCTTGCTCACCAGTTTGAGACGGGACAGCGTGAGACAGTGAGAGGGCTGTTAGCCAAGCCTGCTGTCCTCAGCGGACGTGACACTCTCTAAGCCTGGCAGCTCTGCGGACCCGACACTTTCTGTGGTGTGGGCTTCTCCCGCGCGGCTCTCTCTTGCAGTGTCCCTGACGTTGCCAGAGGCATCTGTGCTCCTGTTGGGCGCTGGAGAAGCCTCCGACAGCCCAAGGGCACGTGCAGTGCGTTCATCGCTGCCTGTGGCCACTCTGGTATCTCCATCCCGCTAGGCAGCCTACTGAGCGGGATGGGAGAGGGACCCATGCTGGCTCTTGGTCCCAGGGGGCCCTCCCCTGGTCCACTGAAGACACGAGTGCACCTCCCACCCCAGCATCATGGGTGCAGCGGCTGCTTTTTGGTCACAGTTGCCTGGGATGTGTATTTCCATCCTGCGACTTTCCACCTCTTGAAACTTGCACCTGAGAGGCCGCCACCCCCCCACCCCACGCCATGTGGCCCTGTGTTGCGGCCAGCCTCAACTCGCTGTCTTTTCCGCCCAGATTCATTCTGTTTACATCCACTGCAATAACTGAAGTAGAATGATTTTACTTTACGTTCCATTTTCAGTTTACCCCATGTTTTCCATTTGTTTCTCTTTTTTTATGGCTTTAAAATACACATCATAAGACCTTCACCTTCCTGACCATTTTTTAGTGCTCAGTTCAGTGGAATTAAGTTCCATCGACTCGTTGTGTGTCCATCACCGCCACCCATCCGCACGTCTCTTTTCATCCCATAAAACTGAAATTTTGTGCCGAGGAATCGATACCTCCCCTCCCCTTACCCCGGCCCTCGGCCCCCTTGGCAAACCCTCCACAGTTCTTACTTTGAATATTGCCTGTGCTCTATTCCCTCAAGTCCCTTGCACTTCTCCCTACTTCTCTATTACACTGTGTCCTCCCATTGTCCACGCATTCTGGTCTCTCTTTGCACTTCCCATCTCTTTTTTTCTGCGAGTTTCATTGAAGCCATGTGTTCAGCTTTGTGAAAAAGAGAAAAGGGGAAACCTCACGAAAATGGACTCAGGGAGCTAGAAGGGGAGGCTGGAAGGGGGCACCTACCCCTCCGTGTCCGTCCCGGGAAGCATCGTGAGTTACGGGCCCTGCAGGGAAAGATGGGGCTCCCACACGAAATCTACCGCCCCTGCAGCTCAGTTGCCAGAAGCCAGCGTCAGCCTGAAGCCCGGTAGCCTCTGGCGGACTTTCCTTCAAAACCACCCTCCCAACTTCCTCCCTCTTCACCCACGTTCCTGCCCTTTGTCAGTGGGACTCGCCAGTGGTTCGTCCTGCTGTCGCTTGCTGGTCCTCAGCCGCAGGTCTCTGAATGCACGCATTTTGCTGGCAAAATCACTGCTGTGAGGTTAACAGCAGACACCCCCAGTTTCTTACTCTGCACCCATGTGTAATATGTAATATTTCACTTACCCCCAGTTTCTATGCTCTAGTCTTCTATTTCTCATTCCTAGCAGCTCTGCGTAGATTTCTTTTACCTTCCAGGGAAATCCCCCTGCTATTTTTGGACTGTGTCTTGTTCTTTTCTCATGTTTTCTATGCTCTTATTCTTCTCTACGCCAATTTACTTTGTGTTCTGTATCTGCTATTTTCAGTGTTTGACAGCCCTGGTGGTCTCTGTCTACTTATCCACTGTATCTTGTTTCCTTGTGTCTTCTGTGAATTTTAGTATTTTAGCAGGTATTTACGCGGTAATACCGAAAAGGTCCTACGCATTCTGAGCGTGGGTGGTTGTTTTAGGATTCGGGAGGTAACTTTTATTAAATGACTGAAATTCTCTTCTATTCCAGATTGTTAGCAAATCATCGGTGAATGTTGACGGTCATAGGGTTCTTACCCCGGACTCTCTGAAGAGTGCGCGCGACGCCCTGTGGAAGGATGGAACCGTTCTCACCTTGCCGGAGGAAGCCGCGCTGGCTCAGAACCTATCCATTACTTTACTTCGCTCGGCCTTGGTCAGCTCACACTTATCTCTCGTTCATAATTATGTCGCCCCCCGGCTTTCTTGGGCCGTTCTTCTCTCGTGGTGGTGTCCGTTCCGTAAAGACGAGGAGGTGGTAGGAGGTTTCTAAGTGCTTGGGACAGAATGACGTTTCAGACAGGTGGACGTGCTTGTTCGAAGACGCAGAGGCTGCAGAGAGCCTGTGTGTTCAGGAAGGTGCCAGCAGCTGCACGTGTATCGATCAGGAGAGAGGACCCTGGAAGCCTCCGACCGGCAAGGTTTGAAGCCTCGACTCCCGAGCGCCTCCCGTGGGCCCTTGTGTGACGCCCCGAGTCCGGCCGTCGGAGGACAGGGACTGGGAGCTCGTGGAGCTTCAGAGAGATTTGTTCCCCTTGGAAGACTGCTTTCTAGACTCAAGGTGGACCCTCAGCCTCTCTTTCTTCCAGGTCTGAAAGCCGACACCTAGGTGCTAGGACTCGCGGGCGCGCGTATCCCGGCGTGGGGGCTTCGGCCACCTCGCAGCGATGCTGCCTTGCCGGAGCCAACACCCCCACCCCCCCGGCCTGCGCTCCCAGTAGCAGCGGCACTCAGCGAGGAGCGTCTACCTGGCCCTGCTGCCGGCTCCCTGACCCAAGTTCCCGATGTTGGACGGATGCACAGACCGGTGAGCCCACACACCTGTGCCAGGTGTTGGGCCAAGTCCAAGTTCATTCTACAGAATTCCTCATGTTCCGTCTCCCAGAGTCCGGGCAGAGGAGCCCAGCGAGAGCAGCCGTGGTGCCGCCCCCATCGGACCAGGGCTGTCCCTGGGATGCCTTCCCCCCACCCCATGCTGAGGGGTCCTTCACTCCTGGGTGTCTCACGCCCAGATCGTCCTGTCTTCCCACTGGCCCGGGGTCCTCCCAAGGCCAGGAGCATCCGAGCACTGCTCTCCTCGGGGGACGCTCGGGCTCCCCTCCACCAAGTCGGAAGCCCTCAAAGGCCAAGGGGAGGAGAGCGGGGCAGCAATACACAGTGTTACAAGGCTTGTGTTCAAAGAGAAACACTCGTGAACGAGATCGCGGTCAGAGGCTTTGGACTTGCTCCAATGCAAGCTGTGGGCCATGGCCAACGGGACTTGGTCCCCACCCAGCTACCCTAAGGTCCCTCGAAAGTCAGACCTGAGTTCACCAGCGGAAAACGAGTTTAATGCAACAGGTTCCGAGCACGCGCAGCCAGTCCGCTTGCTCTGTGCCGTGGTGCAGAAGGCAGGGCCCGAGGCGTGCTCTGCGGCTCATGGCAGCCTGAGGCCCCCGCACCCAGAGGAGAGCGTCAGGAAGAGCACCAGCCAGGCACTGCTGCTCCCCGAGGCGCTCGCGCTCCCGCCTTGTCTGTACCCTGGCTCTGGGAGGTCCGGCCCCCCTGTGTTACATAACACCCCATGGCAGCACCTTATGTACAGAAAAGGCATAGGCTTTAAGAGGACAAAGGACTTGACTATCCGATCCAACGATTCCTCTACAGGACAATACTTGGAGCACTGCTTTGAAACGTAGAAGAGACGTGGGTATACTCCTAAGAGCAAATACAGACAGAGAGAAAGGAATCGTGTGAATTGAAAGCAGCGCCCAAAGCACTTCCTGTCTGTACCTGTCCAACCCTGACCTTCTGGTGCCCCCCGCAGCCCGGTCCCAGGGCCGTGGTTAGAGGCCCCGTCCGTCTAGGAGGGAGTCAGGAGACAACACCGAGGAGGAACGGGGCAGGCCTTTGTGTTAGGAGCTGCTATTGTGGCTAGGGGTTGCCTTGCCTACAGAGTGGCCATGAGATGCACCCCCCTCCCCGACCCCGCACCCCCTTCCCCAGCCCTGGCCTGTGCATGCCTACCGGGAACCTGGGGCAGGGCTCTCCCTGTGGGAACGTACAGGCTCCTAGGCCTCAGCATCTCGCTACCAGGGAGCACAGGCCTTGGTAACCACGGGACACACAAGGGAGCTGGACCCTTCCCTATCCGGGCCTTTGCCAGGGGCAGCATGGCTCAGCACTGGCTGCGGGGCACTCTTCTGGCCTCACCGCATCTGCAGTTCCTCGTGCCCATCACCTCTCCCTAGGAGCTTCTTGAGGTCTGCGTGGGGCGAGCGTGAGTCCTAAGCCTCCACTCTGCACCCCACACATTTCCGGGAACGTGGGCGGGACCGCCGGAAGTGGCTGCCAGGCTGCATCTGAATTCCCCAGCCCTGACCACGCCACCGCTGGGTGGCGCTGGGCCTCCGGATGCCTCTGGGGTGGGGACGGCTTCGTGTGGCCAGAATTTCTGGGGTGATTTATATGCGGCAGAGCGATGGTCTCCAAACATTTTAACAGCACACACATTCCTTCCAGAATACATGGTAAGCCCACACCCGATTATGTAGCTCTCTTGTCAAAGCTATTCTCCGCGGGACAGGTGAAATCATTAAAACTTCATTCTTCACTTAAAAATGAATGCAAATAGCGACGCATGGGTGGCTCAGTCGGATGAACGTCCGACTCCTGGTTTCGGCTCAGGGTGATGTCCGGGTCCTAAGATCGGCCTGGCGTTGGGCTCCACGCTCAGTGGGGAGTCTGCTTGGGACTCTTTCTCCCTCTGCCCCTCCCCCTGCAGGGGCACCTATCTCTCTCTCTCTCTCTCTCTCTCTCTCCTCATAGATAAATAATTTTGTGTAAAAATGGATACAAATAATCCCCTACTACGTTCTTCCTGCACCCCACTATTTCCCCTTGGCCAACTCTTGGCGGTCTGGTCTTCCATGACTTGGTCTCCTCGGCCACCCGCTTTCAGTCCTGATGGTCTCAGGACCTTGCTCTCCCGTTTTTTAAAGGTCACTTTTATATTAGCTATTCCCTGTTGAGACAATCTGGACAGACCATAAAACTGGTGAAGTATTTACTGACCTGCCATTGACCAGGCTCTCAGCTCACAGCAGGGCAGTGAGGGAGGAGGGGCCGCACCCTGGCTGAGCCTGTCCTGCCCGCGCCGAGGTGCCCCTCGGGCATCTGTTCCTGCGCAGATTTCCTGGAGTATGAAAGAATTTGCACCCTCCTGGCTCCATCGGCACAGCTCAAGGGGTCGTGGAGCCACGGAGAAGAGAGGGCTCCCAGACCCTGCAGGCACACGGGCACGAGCTCGGCCCGGGCTTTCCACCGCGCCCAGCCCTTCGTCCCTCTGAGCCTCGAGTTCTTCCCGTGGGCATTCCGCTCGAGAATTCCCCCCACGGGCCGCGGGGAGGACGCAGCAATGTTGGCATTTGGCAGGTGCCCAGCTCTCTGCTTCAGCAGGCGTTCGCTGAATGGGGATTGCTTGTCCGCCGCTCCAAAGTCGCTTCCTTCGTGGAGGCCCTGCTCTGTGCTGACGCGTGATGGCAGGCAGGCCTGCGACGGAAAGTGCTCCCCTGGAGGGAGCCTGTGTGTGTCCCTCTGTGCTGCGGGGCACACGGTTCACCTCGTCTTCGCAGCAGCCTGGCAGGGGAACGTGAGCTCATCTGTGTGGCCCAGGCCGGGAAACCGAGGCTCGGAGAATCCGTCCAGCTGCACAGCCTCACAGCTCATCCATGGCAGAGGCAGCACGCGAACCCCGCCTCTCGGGGCCTCCCCGCACCCCTTCCCCCATCGAAGGACCTTGGATTGGGAGTGACCGCACACATCTCGGAAACAACCTCCCCGGAAAGTGGCTCGTGGTCAAGGGCGTCTCTCGGTGTCTCGGTTCGCAGCACTCCTGCGGTCTCACTGGAGGAAGGCTGCACAGGAGTCCCTTTGCGTGCGTCCTACCCGGAATTCCCGGAGCCTTTTGGCTGCGGATGTCCTCTGGGTCCTTTCTGAATATCCTCCAGGTGATCTGGAGAGCCCCTGCCTGATGCTCCTCACTGCTAGGCCTCGTCAGAACTTTCCGAGCACAAATAGCCTTGCCTTTACCGCCACGGACGTCCAGCCCCGGGACATCTGTTCCTCGGGGGAGGGAGGGGGGGCTGGGCCGAGGCTGCGCTCCACCTGAGCGTTTCTCTGGCTTCTTCCAGTCCCCCAAGCAGGGCCCCCTGCCCAGGGCCACGTTTTGTGTTCATTGCTCAGCCTGGGGGTTCCCCGAAGACGCGAGTGACAAGAATCCTAAGCAACGTGAGGGCGTTTATCCTGGTTCTCAGGCGTGTTCCTCCTCAGCCCCCGCCTTGCAGAACTCAGCTTCCTTCTCTTCCGCTGATCCTGCTGGACAGAACATGTCTGCACTCCATCGTCAGGGCTGGCTTAGTCTTTCCAATCCTGCCCGGGGGCGCCTGGGGGGCTCCGTCGGTGAGCTGTCTGCCTTCGGCTTGGGTCAGGGTCCCAGGGTCCTGGGATCGAGTCCCGCATCGGGCTCCCTGCTCAGCGGGGAGTCTGCCTCTCCCTCTCCCCCAGCTCCTGCTCGCTCCATCTCTCTCAAATAAATAAATAGAATCCTTTTCTTCTTTTTTAAAGTCTGCCCTTCCATGGGATTCCAGTCACAACTTGTAATCCCGCTTGGGTCCTACGGCTCGCATCCTTTCCCCCACAGAAGCGGACCCACCCCGACCCCCGCGGGCTGCCGTGCTGGCTGCTCCCTTGCCCGTCATTCTACGCGGTTCTGGGGTTTGAAGATGTCTGTCCTTTCTGCCAGCCCAGGCATGCATCTTCTTTCTTACACGTTTGCGGTGATCTATAGTTTCTAGAAGAGGAAAGACTGAGACGGGACCAGCCTTGTGACTGGTCCTAATCTGAGCACCCTGGCGGAAGCAGGGAAGTACAGGTTGGTGTCGCCCGCTGTCGTGGTGCCCTGGGGGAGCGCAGGGCTGACAGCCTCACCGCTGCTGACGTGAAGCCTCACTCTGTTTGCAAGCACTCTTTCCCTTTCTCGCAGAAATATGTGCCTACCTTGCGAGAGAGGTCCTAGAGTGACGGGCTGTTTGGTGGAGCAGGGTTTCCCCTCGGGCTCAGAATGTTCTGGAATTAGATGGTGATGCAGCTGTGACGGCTGCACGGCATGGTGAATATACTAGAAAACACTGAATTACACTCTTTGAAATGATAAACTTTCTGTTATGTGAATTTTATCTAATTTAAAATCAGGTTTCGAGGAGGAGGAGAGAACCAGGGCAAATGAAGCTGTAGCTCTTCTGTGCCCTTCACATCTCTTTTGTGACACGGACCACGTGTGCAATGAAAATGACAGCAGCGGCCCCGAGTCTCCCTGCCATTTCAAGGCGCTCCCCAGCTGGCTCTAAGCCCCTCGCCCTTCTCAGATGTGAGCATCTGAGGAAACCTTCTCTCCCTGGGGTGAAGACAGGTGCCATTTTGATGGAGGACTCCGGTTCATGCAGGACTTGTCTGACCGACCCACACAAAGGCACCGGGCACAGTCTCTAACGTCAGACGCCCGTTGTCCACGTGCCACCTTATCGCCAAGCAGCCTCCTGCATCCATCATCCCGAGCTGAGACCGGAAGCATGGGGCCTCAGGTGGCCCCAGGTGCCTGGGGCCTGGGCGTAGCTGGGATTCCTCTTTTGGCCAACAGGTGCACTGTCCCCTGTAAATGTTCTGCTTTTCATTCAAAGACTCGACCTCTGTATGCTAACGTGATGAGAGGCTTCGGTCTACTTGTGAGATGATGTCTAAAGAGGAACAAACAGATCAAATGCCAAAACCACAAAGAAATCTCTGGGCAAGCAGTACCCAAACAACGATGTGCTTTATTTCTCTCTTGAAATGAGCAGGAAAGGGGTAACCCGCCAACTGGGAGCCCTGTGGGTCAGGGTCCCCGGCTCACAAGGGAGGAAAGGACAGTGAACTTGCTCTGAGGAATGGGGGGAGAGCTCAGACCCCCCAAGAGGGCTTCTCATGTCAGCGTATTGCTGACAAGGAGGGAGGCAACACTCAGGAAAAATGTTGACTCCCCCAAGCGCACCGTTCCTTCTAACTCCTCCTCAATTGTATACTCAGGCAGGATATCCCTCTCGAAATTAGTAGGTCCTCCCTCATTGCAAACCATACCATTACAACAGCGAACAAAATAAAAACTATTAGTTTTTAAGACTCTCGGGGCTTCAGGAGGTACTTCGGATGGATATAGAAACGTGCAGTTGCTTGTACAGTTCTTGTGAACTAAGAGTTCCCGAACATTCAAACCTAGGGAAATAGAGATGAAAAAATTTGATGTCAGGTTTTCTGCTACAACTATCGAAGCACACCGCACCCAGTACAAACTGGCTCCATGCCCACCGTCCACGTCGGCAAATGCTACCATGTTGCCTAGAATTCTTCACTGATGAGCAAGTAAGGCCACCAGAGGGTCTGGTTCCCCCATGAACAACTTCGGGAGATCTTTTTCTGTCTACACTGCCACCTCACCTCTGCCTCCGGCTCTCCCTAAATAGTAGGATGGCACCTTGGCACATAGCTGTACACACGAAATGCCCTGTTCATTATTTGTCCCCATAATTGCTTATGTCCCACAGGATCACAGAGCCCCTGAAGTGGAGTGCCCCTGAAAGGGTGGCCCTCAGCTGATTTTCTGCAGTTGGAGTGGCCCCTCGGCCAGACGTTCCCAGCTCCTGGCCCCACACAGAAATGTCCCTGCATGCTTAATGCCAACCTGCTCCCCAGGGCAGACTGGACGCTCTGTCCCATGGACGGTCCCACAACTGCTGTGATTACCTTCACTGGTGGGCACACCCAACAGCCTCGGCCAGCCGACCCCACTGAAGCAAGCTCCATCTGAGGCCTCCTTCCAGAGTCCTTGAGTTCAATTCCTTGGCCCTCATTCATGACTTCTGCTCCCCCGGTGACCCTAGTGTTTGCACGATACTTTCTCCCTGGAACTTGCCACAGTTGATGTATCCATTCACGGCTCTGGGGTTAAAGAGAAGGAACGAACCACTGGCTCCAGTCACTTGCTTTTCTTTATTTGCCATGCAAAGGGTCTCTGAAAGCTCAGTGCCGTGCTGCACAGTGCATAACCGTAAGCCGAATGCTGAGTGGATTTTCATGAAGCGCTCACGCCCATATAGCCGACATCAAGTTCCAGGAACAGAACTGGATGAAAACCCTCGTTTCCTGCTTCTGTTCCTCCATCAGGCACTATAAGCAGCCGAGGCCAAGGATAAGAAGTGCCTCGATTCAGAGCCTGTACGTTAATTTTGTCTGTTGTTGAACTTGGTGATCAGGAAATCCTGCCTTGTTTTGGTGTCTGGCTTCTTTTCTCTACTTTGTGTTTGGGAACTCCACCCCTGCTGTGGCCCCTTGCTGCATTCCGTCTACCCTCCTAGTCGTATGCTTTTCCACGGATGAATATTCCTCGGTTGATGGCTGATGGACGTCAGGATCGTTTCCGGCTGTTGTCTATCCCCAAACGGTGCTGCAAGGAATATTCTTGTCCTCATCTTGAGGTGAGCGGGTGTGAGTGCTTTACAGTCCCTAACATGCGTATGCGTGGCTTTAGCGGATGCCGCTGAAGAGCTTTCCAGACCGGCGGTACCTGTTTACACCCCAAAGGCACGGACGCTTCAGAGTCTTGCCACACACGAGTGGTCGTCTGTGAATGTTTAATCGTTCCTTTTGGGCTTTCCGTATCATGGCTTTGAGTTGCGTTTCCACCAATGACGGTGATGTTGAGCATCTTTTCGCATATTTAGTACCCATTTGGATATCCTTGTCTGGTAAACAGCCTTCAAGCCTTCTTGCTCGAACTTCTATCCAGTGGTCTGCTCTGCTCGCTCAGTCGCTGATTTTAGGATGAAGTTCATTCTACGTACTGAACGCGAGCCCCTGAGCAGACAGTGTCCTGAACTGCTTCTCTTCATCTACGGCATCGTTTTCACAGTCTTCTCAGAATCTTCTCAGGGGGAGAAGTTGTGAATTTTTATGTAATCCCATTTGCCACTTTCCCCACGCGACCAGCTCTATACTGTTCAGTTTTCTTAAATTCGTAATTATCCAAGGACACAGACATTCTTCTACATTTCCCTTCCAGGAAAAACGCCTATGTTCTTTTATTTATGTATGTATTTACTTTAGAAAGCATCTTTCAACTAACATCCTTAAAATTTTTTTCTCTTTAAATGCACTTTAGGTAACATACACCGTTTTATTACTTCCAGAGGTACAGTTTAATGATTCATCAGTTGCACACAACAACCAGTGCTCGTTACAGCAAGTGGCCTCCTTAATGCCCATTACCCAGTTACCCCAGCACCCCAACGCCCCTCCAGGAACCCTCGGTTTGTCTCCTACAATTAAGAGTCTCTTATGGTAGCCTCCCTCTCTGCTTTCATCTTATTTTATTTTTCCTTCCCCTCCCCTACACTCATCTGTTTTGTTTCTTAAACTCCACATACGAGTGAGATCATATGGCATTTGTCCTTCCCTGACTTATTTCGTTTTGCGTAATACCCTCTAGTTGCATCCATGTCATTGCAAATGGCAGGATTTCATTCTTTTTGAAGGTCGAGTGACATTCCATTTCCGCGTGTATGCACCCCCCCCCCACATACCTTCTTTATCCATTCATCTGGGCGCTTTCCATATTTTGGGTAGTGTGGACACTGCTGCTGTACACATTAGCATGCATGTGCCCCTTCAAATTACTATGTTTGTATTCTTTGGATAAATACCTAGTAGCCCCTTGCTCTTTCAGTATTCACATGGAGATCCACGAAGCACCTGAAGCTGCTTCTTTTGCGTCAAGTAGATACGGCGAATAAGATCTCAGCTACCCACCAGTGGTGAGTGCAGACAAGCATCGTTCTCCAATACCTGCAGGGCCAGCGTTGCCAGAAATCACGTAACTAGACACATGTGAGATCTCTTCTCACCTCTGTAGGTCCATCTTTCAATCTTTTGACACCAACATCAGACTGTCCGAATTGACGAAATGATGTAAGTAATCTTGAGAGTTAAGAGTGCAAGTCCTCCAGCTTTTCTCCTCCTCCACAACATTGCCTTGGACGTTCCTAGCCCTTCATATTTCCATAAACATTCCCATATTTGGAATCAACTTGCACACACACACAGACACACACACATTGACATGCTGAAACTCGGACTGGAATTTCATGGAAGTTTTAGATTAATTTGGGGAGAACAGCCATCTTACCTCTACGGCGGCGTTTCACCCTCCATGAGCTTGGTGTATCCTTTTATGGAAGTCTTCCATTTCAAAGGCAATTTCGCTGTTTTGACGTGGAAATCTTGCAGAGATCTGGTTGCATTCCTTTCTGGGTATTGTGGTGATTTTTAAAATGCTATGGTTTTCTTGAAAATTTCATTTTGAATTTGTTGTTGTGCAAAAAATACAATGGGATTTTTTGGAACTGACTTTTGAGTATCCAGGCCACTGCCCGAATGTGTGTGTGTGTGTTCTACACAACTCACACCCAGTCCCCTCTTGTTTCTCATTACTTACTGCCCTGTGGCACATTTGTCCCACACAATGAGCGACCGCTGATAAATTCTTATTAACTCAACTCCACACCTTGTTCAGATTTCATTCATTTTTCCTTAACGTTCTTTTCCTGTTCCGGGATCCCGTGCAGGATACTGCAATTCATTGGTTGGGGGATAACTTATCTGCAGTAGGATTCTATTGGTTCCGATTTGGCCAGTATTTTTGCATCTCTAGTCCTCAGAGAGGATCGTCTGTGATTTCCATTCTTCCAACGTCTTTGCTGGGTTTTTGGGTTAGGGTCAGGCGTCATCAGGAATGTGTTGGGGAGCAATCCTCCTTGCTTATTCTCTGGAAGCATTTGTGTAAGATTGGGCTGATTTCTCCCATAAAGCTAGTGGGGAATTTGCCAGAGAAGCACTCTCTAGTTGGGGAGGTTTTCCAGAAAGGACTCGGGACACTTCAGCTTTACGATGTCACCGTGGGTCAGATATAGTTAAAATGTGGTTTTTCAAGGTACCGTTCATTTCATCACGCAGCTCAAATCGATCACAAGAAGGTGATTCATAATGGGCTCTTATTATCTATACAAGGTCTGTACTGTCTCATGGATGCCTCCCTTCTCATTTCTGATAATGAAATTATGAATTGTATGTTTCTGTCTTTGATTTCTCCTACTCTGTTTTTTCCAGTACTATGAATCCTTCCAAAGAATCAGCTATTGGCTCTGTGGGGATTTTATCTTTTGTGTTTTGTTTTGTTTTCCCTTCCTATCTCAAGGATTGCTGCTATCCTCTTTACATGTCTTTCCTCATTGCTTTGGGTGGATTTCCTATTCCTCTGACCTTCCTGACTGGAAGCCTGGGGCCTTTTCCCCCTTTCTCTCCTCGCTAGATGCCGGGAGGGTTCCGTATTTGGCTCTCAGCACTGCGGTAGCTGCTCTCCACTCGTTCTTCCCATGTTATAGCTTCCTAATTGTTGAGACCTCAGTATTTCCTAATTTCCATGGTGGCTTCTCTTTTGGTGATCGGTAATAATTCCGAAGAAGTGGAGCATTTCCCGGTTCTTTCCTGAGTCATGATTTCTGGTTTAATTCCACCGTAACAGAAAAGGAACTCTGAATACTTTCAGTCCTTTGGCACACGTAGATGACTGCATACCGTCCTGGCATGAGCGCAGTACTGCAAACGTCATCAGCGACCTAGTGAAACACGTACTCGCTCACGTGTGGCTCTGCTGCTGTATAAGTAAGGATTATTCTTCGTCTGTAAGTGGCGTCGTTCAGACCTTCTGTAGCAGAGGCTGGCAAACAAGAGCCCGCGGGACAAGCCCAGTCCACCAGCTGCGTCTAGCAGTCAAGATCTGTTGGGCCGTAGGGACGATCCCTATGCGTCCTCACCCTCTGCGGCTGCTTCCTCCTCCTCACGGGCGGTGCTGGGTACCTGCACCAGGACTACAGGGCTTACGACGCTGAACACGTTTGCTCTCTGATCCTTTGCAGAAAGACTTCATCCACCGCAGGTGTACGTACAGCTGCGTACGTTCTGTCTCCTTGGTCTGGCGCCTAGAAGCTACGGGGAGAGCTGTGTTCACGACAATCACGCCGTGACTGTGGGTCTACCTACCGCTCCTAAATTCTATGCAGGCTTATTCTGGGTGTATCTTCATCCTGTTATTGGGAGTGGGTGCATTTACACGGTGGTTTCTTCCAGGATTTCTTACCCCTTCCACTCCATACAGTGTTGCTCTTCACGCAAGTAACGCTCTTGTGTTAATGTTCCCTTTGCCTCGGTGTGGGCAGAAGAGTTTTCTTGCGCCAATATTTAAGTCGTATACCACGTTCGATAGTTCATTCGCAACCTTTTTTCGTTCATTTTATTTTATTTTATTTATTATTTTTTAAAGATTTTGATTATTTATTTGAGAGACAGAGAGACAGAGACAGAGTGACAGCACGGGTAGGGAGGAGAGGGAGAAGCAGGCTCCCCGCTGAGCAGGGAGCCCATAGTGGGACTCGATCCCAAGACCCTGAGATCATGACCTGAACGAAAGGCAGATCCTTAACTGATCGAGCCACCCAGAAGCTACTACGTTCTCATTTTACTTCAGCATTTAAAAAAGTTTTTTTTTTAAAGTTTTTACGTATTTGTGAGGAGAGAGGGAGAGAGCGCGCGCGCACACACAAGCAGGGGGAGCGACAGGCAGAGGGAGAAGCAGACTCCTCGCTGAGAAGAGCCCGACGTGGACTCGATCCCAGGACCCTGAGATCATGACCTGAGCCGAAGGCAGCTGCTTAACTGAGCCACCCAGGCGTCCCTGAATTCTCATTTTAAAGCATGCCTCTGTTAAGCAGAATATATTAATTTCTGTGTACTTGGAAAGTCTTGGGTTTCTAAGTGTAGCCATTTAAATGTTAACGTAAATGGTATGTTAGATTTTAAATTCCTTTTCCGTTAAACGTTTTACTTTTGACAACTGTATATTCAAAGCACTTGCAGGAAATACAGAAAGATCCTGCGTAGCTTTACTCAGTCACTTCCAGTGGTAACATCTTGCAAGACCATAGTACACCATCACAACCAGGGCACTGGCTTTCAAAATAGGAAGGAGAAAGAACAGTTTTATCACCACAATCGTCCCCTCCTATGGATGCACTGACGGCTTTTCCACCCAAATGCCCAGCCAGGGACCGCTCCTCCCCCTGTGCTCAAAACTAATCTGGGCTCCACCTCTCTAAAGTTCAAGAATGGCCTCTAATAGGGACCATGGACTGTCACCTAGGAGTTGGCTCTTTCTCCTGCAGTGTCACTCCCCAGACCTTCATTCAGGTTGATGTATCAAGATCTGCTCTTTTTACTGCTGAGAAATACCCACGGGGTGGATGTACCATGGTTTCTTTACCCTTTACTCACTGAAGAACTTCCAGGATGATTCCGGGGGTGACGTGTTACAAATTGATCTGGTATAAACAACCATGCATTGTTTTTATTTAATTACTCTGGCGAAAGCCCCCAGAAGTGCAATTTTGGGGATGTATGGTAGCTGCGTGTTTAGTTTTTAAGACACTGGACTGTGGTCCCCATCTTGGCTGCCCCAGTTCTTACTGTCGCTGGCAGTGTATGAAAATCTGGTTTCCTCACCATCCTGGCCAGCCTTTGCAGTGGCCACTCTTTCTCACTTTGGCCACTCCGATCCATGGTAACAACTGTGTTTGTCAATTTTCATTTTCCCAGTGGCCAACGATGTTGAAAATCTGTTCATGGGTTTCCCTGCTACGTGTGAATCCACATCGGTCAAATCCCTCTTCACGTCTTCGGCCTGTTCTAGCAGATTGGCTGCATTTTTGCTGTTGACTTGTGAGAGTTCTGGATACGCTCAAGACGTCAGTCTTTTGTGGGATATGTGGTTTGCGTGCTTTTCCTCCTGGTCTGTAGCCTGCCTTTCCATCCTCTGAACAGGGCCTTCCACGCAGAAATATTTGTCATTGGTGGACGTCCCATGTCACCAATTCCCTTATTGGTCATGCTTTGGCATCAAGGCTAGACCCTCTTTGCCCAGCCACAGATGCCAACGGTTTTCTCCTCTGGGCTTTCTTTTTCTAAACGTTGTAGATTTTACCTTTTACGTTTAGCCCATGATCCTTCGGGGGTAATTTTTGAATACGATTTGAGGTTCAGGTCAAGGTTCATTTTGCCCGATCAAGTTGAAGAGGCTATCTCTCCCCACCAACTGTGTTTGTGTCGTTGCCCAAAATCACGTGGGCATATGTGTGTGGAACTCTGTCTGGCGTCTCTGTTGTCTTCTGGGGACTGTGTCTGTCCATCTGCTGGGACATCACTGAATTTGAGTGTGGGTCGAAGCTCAGTCTCTGAGGTTCAGAAGTTTTCCAAAGAGGTGTTCTGTTTACTTGCACAACCCCAGATGTCGGCAAATATCCTGAGGGGAAAATATGAAAGCATTCCAGCCTTCCGAAGGCCCTTGTCAATTCTTTGTCTCGGTATCCACCAGGGTCACTCAGGAAAACTGAGCCCCTGAAGCCCTACGGGGGTCAGTTATTAAATCCACGTGTTCTAGCTTCCACGACTGGGGGAGGCGCTGAGAGACAGGCGTGTATCAAGGGCAGGCTGGCGATCGGAAGGGCAGTCCAGAACCAGGTCTACTACTTGGAGCTGAGGCCGGGGGGAAGAGCCCACTTGGCAGGAAAACATCAACGCCATGCTCCTCTGCCCTCCAGTCTGGCCCACGCAGAGAGAACGCTTCCAGAGAGGTCTGACGTGCTCGCGCCCACCCCTGCTGCCTCTGCAGGCCAGCAGCCAAGCAACGGCGGCGCTCTTAGGAACGGCTCTTGGTCAAAGGCCCAGCAATGGGGATGATGGGATGGACACGCAGCAGGATAAAGGGAGGAGAGGCTGGAGTCCCCTGGTATCCACCACTGGGTAAAACCACAGTGACCTTCCAGAGCAACGGTCTCGGCTTCACCTCAGCCCTCCAGACCTCAGGCGAGTTCTCTCCGGGCCAAGTCTACCCCAGAGCCATAGAGGGTGAGGTGCTTGGAAACAGAGTCCCCAGCCCCCTTCAGGAGCAGTCACCCCGACGTGGCAACGCACACCCCATCCAGGTCTCCCAGAGGGACTGCAGTGAGGCCCTGATGGTGGGGCGTTTTTCCTTTGGTAACGCAAGTGCCTGACGAGCTCTGACTGCTCAGCCATCCACTTCGAAGGCAGCTATCTGGAGTAAACAAGTCACCAGCCACTGGACGCGATCAGGAGCCGGCACCCGGCCACCACCGCCCACTGAGGCTCGTCTGCTTTAGGGATCTGGGTTGGTTTCCATAGGTGACCACTTGGGTGTCCTGTGTTTCCTCTTCCCACGCTTCCAATTCCTACTCGCATGTTTTAAATTCGCCAATGAAAGATGGGCCCAAGAAACCCTGGGCCCCCACCCTTGACCCCAATAAAAGCAGAAACCCCAGCCCATGCCCTCTCTCTCTCTCTCTCTACTACCCAGGACGACACCGGGTGCCTCCAGGAGCGCCTCGTAAGCTCCAGACCTGTAAGTGACTAGCCCTGTTGTTTCAAAGCTTCCTGATGGTTACTGCTGAGGGCATCTTGCAATCGTATTAAGAACCACGAGGGTGCCTCCAGGAGCGCCTCGTAAGCTCCAGACTTGTAAGTGACTAGCCCTGTCGTTTCAAAGCTTCCTGATGGTTACTGCTGAGGGCATCTTGCAATCGTATTAAGAACCACGAGGGCCATTCCAGCCACATCACCGCATACTGAGAGGCCGAGACCTGCACACGACAGGTGCCCCCCTGCAGGAACGGAGGAGAGATCCTAGCTCCTGCCCGAGTCCCAAGTGGGCACATGCCCACAGGGTACGGCTGCTGGTACAACCAAGAGGTGGCAGTAAGAGGACTATTTTGCAGGGTGCTCGGAGCACAGAATGGCATGTGAAGAGGCAGAGGGACGCTGGGGAAGAACAGGGGCGGGAGGACAGGCCCTGAGCAGGGCCCCAGACAAGGCCTCTGCCTCCCTTCACAGCACCTGCTCTGGTTGCAGCCTCCCCGGGTAGTCGAGTGGTCGCTGGCCTCTGGCTGTCACGTTCTTCAGGGAAGGGCCCCGGGGAGCGGGACACCTTTCTCAGGGCACGAGAGCCTCTGCGTGAGGGGCAAGAGCATCCTGAATGGTCACGCTCTACCCGACCTTTCTGCCTGAGCCCACACTTGGCCTTGGCTTCTGTGAGAAGTAGGCGTTGCCCTGACAAGTCCATGGTATGTCCATTTCTTGGGTCTGCTTAGCTGGAAGCCTTCTGCCAAGACGACCAGATCAAATGGGCCCCGAGGACTCACCCAGGTTACCCAGGAGTGTCAACACACATGAACAAGGCCTGACGGGGGATGGGGACCTAGAGGTGCAACTGTCCCCGACCCCTGGAGACATCTCAGGACATGCGGACACTGCAGCCCGACCCTGCAGATGATGGCGCTCTCCAAGACGGTGCACGTGGCCCTCTCCTGGGGCTGAGCCTAGTGCCTGCGAGGTGCTCCCAGGATGGGGGCAGAGAGGGCCAAGGGCCATGGTGCTGGGTGCAGAGAAAACAGATTGGACCTGCTCCCTGAAAATGACTAAATCACAAGGTGGATGAGAGACAGACAGGTACTTACGAATAGAGAGTATCATACAGCGCCTGACTTCATACTGACACACTTTCACTGTTGGACAATTGAAGGTGTTGATTTCTGTACACTCGTGGCATTTCAAACTGTAGGTCCCTGAGAGAAGACTAAGCAGCATCAGGCACCAGCATTTTCCACCCTGTTCCCAGCCAGCTGCAACCTCCCCTGAGAGCTCACCCCTTCCCCCTGCCTTAAAGGATGCTCTGCTATAGGCAGGATTCCCTTCTGCGCAGAAGCCAGGAGATTTCCTGTTCCCAGAGGCCAAGTGAGGGAACCCTGCGCTCTTCAGATAAGCTTCAGCTGTCCAAGGACGCCCGACAGTCATAAAAGGCCAGCGGCCTCCCAGATGTCGCTGGACTCAGCCACTCCTGCCCACTCCAGGTGAGGAAGGGCCACATCTAGAAACCGCTTCTGACCCTCTCCTAGCTCCGGGATGCTTCCAAACCCACCCTGTGCCCATCGACTGCACTGACGACGAAGATCTCTGCTGGCTAAGGTGACAGCGACTGCACTCCAACTCTTTCTCTGACCCTGGATGACACAGTAAATTCTTATCGCCTCCCAGACAGCCAGAGGGGCCTATACTTACAAGTTGATATATTTTGCGTGCTGACCAGTGGCCAGCCGATGGCTAGGAGCAAGGCACAGAGAAGCATCATTCTGCAGGAACTTGAGCCTGTAGGTGAGGAGACAGAGGCTACATGTCAGCAGGCTGCATGTCTACAGAGCGCCCCTCACACGATGTGTGTCTGCAGGGCCCACGTGAGCAGAGAGCACGGCTCCTTGGGGAGGGTCAGCGTGCACCAGCCACCTGCACGCACCTCTCGGCTCCTCTCCCCACCTGCACCTGCATCCCCGCCCAGCAGGGGCTCCACCCAAGGACTGGGGGCAGGCCTTTCCCAGCACGAAGGTTTCGCCACTGGTGCCTTCATCGTGCAGGAAGTCATGCTGCCTGCTCTCCGTCAGGCAGAGCTCAGCAAGTCAGCCAGGTCCTGGCCACCTCCACCTGGAGCTCATCCTAGGTCCCTGTGCCCCCAGATGCTTCTTCTCATGTACTCGTCAATCCCCAGAGCAACCTGGGGAAAGTGCCAGAACATTGTCCTTCCGGGTATTTCTTGCTCCCACCAGTGTGTAGACAAACATGAGGGGAAGGGGATGACTACAGTGTGGAAGATGCCAGAAACCTCACTTGCACACGGGCCACAGTGTCCCCCAGGAACATTCTGCCGCCCACCCCACCTCTGCGGAATCAGGTGGCCCCGAAGTGCAGGCCACAGATCGGGGGGGCCCCCCAACAGCTGAGTCCAGATCTTGGCACTCTCCTCCAGGATGGCCCCCCAGGCACCAGCCAGTGCCTGCCTCTGTGCTATATTCCCATGGGGCCCCGCCTGCACCCCCAACTCTGTGTCCAGGGTCCTTGGGAAACCGCCGCCCCTGCCCCGGCAGCTTGTCTCCCTGGATGCCCCACATGCCTTTTCAGGGCCAGGATCACTCATCAGCGCTCAGGGTCACGTGTCCCTGCATGGGAGAGGCGGTGTCGCCTGCTTGGAGGGGGAGCCGGAGTGAGGAGGAGCCTGGCACCTGCCTGACGAGGGTGGCTCCCTGAGGGTGAGGAAGGCCACGTGCCTGAGAGTGGAGGACTGCTGTGTACAGGGAGGGGTGAGGGTCTGAGGTTGGGAGTGGGTGCCTGCCTGAGGGGAAGCACCTGACTGAGGTGGCAGAGAGTGGGGTGGGGGACACATTCCTGAGGGGGAGGTGGGGGAGCCACCTTCCTGGGGGGGGGGGGGTTGGCCACCTGTCTGAAGGGGTATCCCTGGCTGAGGGGGGCACCGACTGTCGGGGGAGCATCCTGCCTGTCTGGGTAGGGGAGCACCTGCTGAGTGGGGGCCACCTGTCTAGGGGGAAACATCTGCCTGAGAAAGGGGCCGCTGGTCACCGGGTGGGGGGGGTGGGGGTGGGGTGAGCACCTGCTGAGAGGGGGCCGCCTGTCCAAGTGGGGGTCACCTGGCTGAGGGGGCGTGGCAACCTGTCTGGTGGGACCAACTGGCTACAGGGAGGGATTGTTGACTGGGGGGGAACACCTGCCTGAGGGAGGCTGGCCACCTGTTGGAGGGAGGAGAACCTGGCTGAGGGGAGGGCCTGCCTGTCTGGGGGGCAGCACCTGGCTGAGGAGGGGTGGCTGCCTGTCTGGGAGTGGGAGCAATAGTTTAAGGAGGAGAGGTTGCCAGTCTCGGGGAGCCCCTGTGGGAGGGGAGAACCGCCTGTGTGGGGGGAGCACCTGGCTGACGTGGGGGGCTGCTGTCTGTGCGAGAGCCCCTGTGGGAGGGGGGGCCGCCTTCCCGCTGCTGTCCCCACCCTGCGAGATCCGTCCCCCCCCCACCTCCCCCCGGCCAATGGCAGCCCCTCAAGGCGGTGGGGACGGCCCGCCTCCCGCCCCAGGCCTCCACCGCCTCCCCCGCCTCTGCCCCTTCCCACTCCGCCCTGCCTGCCGGCTCCCTGAGCCCACCGTCCGCACACGACCCACGAGGACCACAGAGAACCTTCTGGAACCCTGGGCTGGAGCGGCCTGAGGTCGTGGGCACAGCACACAGCGGGCTTCGGAAGCACAACGGCAGCAGGTGAGCGGCAGAACCCTCCGCACCGCAGTCTCGCTTGCCACAGCAGGAGCGCGTCCCCGAGGGCGTCTCCGCGGGCGCGCCCAAATCCCGTCAGGCTCTGCGCGTGCGCGTGCGCGTGTGCGTGTGCGCGCACGCGCACTCTCAGATTTTAGGGATTCCGGAAGGTTAGGCAGGCATCGAAGGCCCCGCCCTCACAGAGCCAGGAGGCGCAGGTAGGTTCCAGAAAGTTCTGGGGGCTTACCTCCCAGGCCCAGCGGCACGCGAGTTCACTGACAGGAGGTTGGGTGTCTCTGGGAAGGGAGAGGAGAGGGCTGTTGAGTTGGGTTCCAGAAGGTTCTGGGCGGGGCGGGCGTCCCTCTGCCCTGGGGTCTCGGCCCCACCCGGAGCCCTCCCCAAACGCCTCTCCCCTGGCTCCGCGCTTCCTCCTCTCAGGCTCTTTCTTCGGGCTGAATTTGATGCCCCTTTCTCAGTTTCCAATATGGAAACGAGACCCTGGGCTGCCAGCCCTCGGACCTTTCCTAACAAATACCGGTGCAGCCTGCCTTTCCTTCCGCGGCCCTTGGGGCCCTCCATGTTGGGCTGTGTTTTGTCACCTCGTCATTACCACGCTGTCCCAAATACTTTCCATCTTCTGCTGAGAGTGCTTGGGGAGGCGGCTGTGAGGGTTGCAAGGGTGTGAATTTGCAAACAGGACTCGTTCCTCCATTTCCCCTGGGACTCACTTCTTGCTTGGTGCCGGTATTCAGGTAGAGGTACTCTGAGTTTCTCGAGTGCTTTTGGACACGAAACCTCCAAGCCACCTGGCGAGACCGCGCCGCAAGAGCAGCACTGCCCGGTGCCTGGGGGGCCATCCTGGAGCAGAGTGCCAGGGTCTGGGCTCAGCTGTGGGGGGGCCCCTCCCCCACCCACACTTTGGGGTCACCTGATTCCATAGGGAGGGGAGGGGAGGGGGTGGCAGAAGTTTCCTGGGTCGTACTATGGCCTCTGCGCAAGTGAGCTTCTGGCATCTTCCACACTGTGGTCGCCCCCATCCCCCCACGTTTGTCCAGAGGCTGGTAGGAGCAGGGAATATCTGGATAGACAATGTTCAGGCACTTTCCCCAAGTTGCTCTTGAGCTCGGGGTCAACGAATATACAAGGAGAAGCATCTGGGGGCACAGGGACCTCGGGTGGGCTCCAGGTGGAGGCAGACCCAGGACCTGGCTGTCCTGGAAGAGCACGGCCTGATGGAGAGCAGGCGGGAGGACTTCCCACAAGACGAAGTAACGAGTGATGAAGACTTCGTGCAGGGAGACGCCTACTGCTCCCCAGTCCCTGGGTGTAGTAGCTTGGGGCCCTGCCCTGCCGGGCGGGGATGCAGACACAGGTGGGGAGAGGAGCCCAGAGGCGCGTGCAGGTGGCTGGTGGATGCTGACCCTCCCTGAGGAGCTGTTCTCTCTGTTGATGTGCAGGGAGCGTCAACACTCTCAGTGCATCTGTGGTATTTAAAAACGTGTGGAGGTATAGAACGTGCCGATAAATATATCAAGATCTTCCTCGCAGTTCTTTTTATTGTATACTTTAGTTTCTATTTATTTGGATATTTGAGACACGATGGTATTTTATATGGCAAACATGTTGGATATATTTCATTGTAGACTTGACACTAAAAGAAAGTTGAAGTCATTAGTGGACAAAGCGTATGTTACGTGTTACATACTCTTTCAAAACTATGTTCTGCTGTACGTTGAAGGATAATTCCTCCACGTACAGAATTCTATGTGGGCAGGATTTGTCTTCCAACGCTTGACATGTTTATTATGCTCCCTTTGCTTGCATGGTTTCTGCTGTGAGGTTTCACTGTAATTCCCCCTTATTGTTCCTTTGCACAGGTTCCTTAAAGTTTTCTGTTTGATTTTCTGTGGTTTGAACATGCCTAGGTGTAGGTAATTTGTCTGTGTGTATGTGTGTGTGTGTGTGTGTGTGTGTGTGCGTGCGCTCTCCCCTTTGTTCGTTTTGGTGCTGGTACCCGTTGTGTTCTCTAAGCTTCCAGAGTCTTCCCAGTGATGTCTGTCAGTAGCATTGGAAAGCCCTTAGCCATTGATATTTCAGGCAATTCTTTCTGTGCTGTTCTCTCCTCCTCCTTTTTGTCTTTCAGCTACCTGTATGTTACTTAAAAACACCTTCCCACAGTTCTTGGATATTCTATTCTGTTTTCTCATCATTTTTTGTCTTTGTGTTTTGGCTGGGGAGCGTTCTACTGACCTGTCTTCAAGCTCACTGAGTCTTTCCACGAGTATGTCGAGTCCATTGCTGCACCGTCTGCAGCATTCCACATCTCTGCCACACTGGTTTTGGCTTGTAGCATTTCCATTTGACTCTCAGAGTTTTCGTCTCTATGCTCACGTTGCCTACCTGTTCTCACGTGCCATCTGCTTTTTCCACTGGTGCTCTTCGTGTCCCAGTCCTAGTTCTGTCACATGCCTCTCTGATGACCGTGACGTCGCTGTTATATAGGTCTTGTCCTCATGCTTGCTTTCCCTCTTCAAACCGTTTTCTTGGCGTTTGGCACGCCTTAGGTTTCCGGTTGGAAGCTGGATGTGTGGAGCTGGTTCAGAGGAGCTGCTGTAAGGAGGCCTTGAGTGTGAGGATCCATGTTACCAAGCCGTGGGAGTTGACTCCGTGTAATGTTTGCTGTAGCTCTAGTTCCCTTAGGTTTCACATCATTGAGTGTCCTCGTTTTTGTCTCCTGTTAGAACATCTCCCATCTTTCCTGCGCATTGCTCCTAGATGGAGGGTGTGTTTTTGGCGCTTTCAGCTGCTTTCTTTCCAAAAGAAAAAGAAAGGGCTTGGTGGTCAAGTGCTGGGGGCTGGATGTGGACTCTTGTGAGAGCAGGAGACTCCCGAGGACTGCTGTTCACACCCAGCCTGCAGCACGTGGTCAAAATTACATGTACGAGCTCCTACCGCTGTACAGCCCCAGCAGGTTCGGCTCCGGGTAAGCGTGTTTCCGGTGGCCTGTCGGGGTCCACCTGGCTTGCCGGATTTGGGACTGTCGCTTCTGTGACCTCAGTTCTCCGAGGGGCTAAGAAATGTGGTTGGCTTTCATTTCGGCAATGCTTCCTTTTGGGAGTGGTGGCCCCAAGCTCCGACTACGGAGGGCTAAATCCTCTGTCTTCCTCTGTCTGTTGGGATGAGGCAGAGATAATGAAACTAAAGAATGAGATAAGCAGAGAGAGGAAAGGAGAACAGGCTCACTGGTTACACAAAACGGCCATTATTAATCATGGTGATCAGCGGGAAAGAAAGGGCACCGCTGAAAAGTGACAACCAGGAAGTAAATACTTAAATAGGAAAATGCGGAGAAAGAAAGCTGTTCCAAGAGATCTAAGTATAAGGTAAAACTGAAACAAAAATACAAAATTGAACTATCCAAAGAAATATTAAAAAGAACCGGGACAACACATCACATAAAGGCCAGCCCACTGTGTATTATGATTAACATACGTAACAATCATAACAGAGAGTGTCTCTAAAGGAGTTCACACCAAAGATACCGATCATTTCAATAAATGTCCATGGCTTACCTCGCCTATTAACTGGTGTGTGGGCACATAGGGCCAGGCCTAGGCTCAGTTGCTGTAGTGAGTGGGGTGGGGTATGGGCGGGGTTGGTGTCAGGAAGTGGGGCCTGGAGTGGTTGGGGTCAGGGCGAGGGTGAGTGGCGCTGGACCTGGGATCTGGTTGGCATGGATGGTCGGGCATAAATTGGGTTACCAGAGTAGGGGGTGGGCCAGTAGGTGTGCACCCTCCCCGAGAGACCATGCTGCCTCCCCTGGACCCATGGGGGTGCGCTCATAGAGAGTCAGGCCTAATCCTGGAGCCACGGAGCTGAGCACGTGGCCCCACTCCTTGTGTCCAGGGCCAGGCACGGCTGGAAATGACGATCCTCCTTGCTTTGCTCCTGGTCGTGGACCTGCCACGGGTGGAGACAAATGGCACCATGTCTGGAAAACAAGGTAAGTCTGGGCCCCTCAGCCTCCTGACTGGGAGAAGACAGCAGGCCAGAATGTGTCAGCAGACGTGGTGGGCCACCCGTAATGGACACTGCCGCGGCCTCTTTCAACATGCCTGTTGAAAGCCCAGGCATCAGGGAGCAAGAGAGGGTCAGGAGAGCAGCCTGTGGATTTGGACACGTAATGCGAGAGCCTCTCATCTTGGGGCTCCCCCACCAAGAGCAGGCAGGAGTGGCTGGAATCCTGGTTTCTTCCCTAGCACCCTGCTGTCTCCTCAGTGTCCCCTCAGATTGCCTTCCTGGGAGATGTCAGGCTGGGAGCCAAGCCTGGCCTGGTCGTCATGGGATCTTGCAAGGCTATCTCATAGACCTGAAACAGCTGTGAGAGGGTAACCAGCTTCTCTCCCGGGAGCGGGTCCTGCCCTGATACAGCCCCAACAGTGGGCTACTGTACAGGGGTCAGAACTCAGGGCCTAGAGGGGTCGAGGAGGGTGTCGCTGGCCCAGGAAGGTGAGCAGGAAGGGCCCGGGAGAGCAGATGGCAAATCTGCTGAGCCGTTGGAGGTGAGATGCCAAGTGTGTGGGTCAGTGTGTGTGTGTGTGTGTCCGTGAGTGTGTTTCTCTGTATGTGTAAGTGCGTGAGCGTGTGTGAGGGTGTGTGCACGTGAGAGTGTGTGCGTTCACGTGTCTGTGTGCACGTGAGTGTCTGAGTGTGTGTGTCTGTGTGTGAGTGTGTGTGTGAGTGTGGGGAGGGTGCTCTTGAGGGCAGGTGTGGGTGCGCAGGCTGGGGGTATGGGGGTCTGGGTGCACTGGTGCGTGTCTGTGTGTGTACATGTCCGTGCCATGTGTCTGAGTGTGGGTGTGTGAGTGAGGCACAGCCCGGGGGGAGGAGGAGGGAAGTCCAGGAGAGAAGACAAGGGACTTGCGACCCACTGGTTTTGTCCTCCTTGGAGGAGGGACAGGGTGGTGGGTGTTCATCTGGTAGGACAGGAGACTGGAACTTTCCACGTTGTTTTTATTTCTCCTTTCAGCCGCAGCACTGAGGTGTCACGTATGTGAGATGGAGAACAGTTTCGCCTGCACCGGGGAGGCAAACTGTAACCAGGGTGTTGATTTTTGTTCTTCTGTTGCCGTGAGTAAGTATCTCAGCTCATGCTGGGCTTCACAGGCGGGTCCGTACATACAACAGGAATCGGGGTCTGTCCAGATTGTCTCAACAGGGAATAGCTAATATAAAAGTGACCTTTAAAAAACGGGAGAGCAAGGTCCTGAGACCATCAGGACTGAAAGCGGGTGGCCGAGGAGACCAAGTCATGGAAGACCAGACCGCCAAGAGTTGGCCAAGGGGAAATAGTGGGGTGCAGGAAGAACGTAGTAGGGGATTATTTGTATCCATTTTTACACAAAATTATTTATCTATGAGGAGAGAGAGAGAGAGAGAGAGAGATAGGTGCCCCTGCAGGGGGAGGGGCAGAGGGAGAAAGAGTCCCAAGCAGACTCCCCACTGAGCGTGGAGCCCAACGCCAGGCCGATCTTAGGACCCGGACATCACCCTGAGCCGAAACCAGGAGTCGGACGTTCATCCGACTGAGCCACCCATGCGTCGCTATTTGCATTCATTTTTAAGTGAAGAATGAAGTTTTAATGATTTCACCTGTCCCGCGGAGAATAGCTTTGACAAGAGAGCTACATAATCGGGTGTGGGCTTACCATGTATTCTGGAAGGAATGTGTGTGCTGTTAAAATGTTTGGAGACCATCGCTCTGCCGCATATAAATCACCCCAGAAATTCTGGCCACACGAAGCCGTCCCCACCCCAGAGGCATCCGGAGGCCCAGCGCCACCCAGCGGTGGCGTGGTCAGGGCTGGGGAATTCAGATGCAGCCTGGCAGCCACTTCCGGCGGTCCCGCCCACGTTCCCGGAAATGTGTGGGGTGCAGAGTGGAGGCTTAGGACTCACGCTCGCCCCACGCAGACCTCAAGAAGCTCCTAGGGAGAGGTGATGGGCACGAGGAACTGCAGATGCGGTGAGGCCAGAAGAGTGCCCCGCAGCCAGTGCTGAGCCATGCTGCCCCTGGCAAAGGCCCGGATAGGGAAGGGTCCAGCTCCCTTGTGTGTCCCGTGGTTACCAAGGCCTGTGCTCCCTGGTAGCGAGATGCTGAGGCCTAGGAGCCTGTACGTTCCCACAGGGAGAGCCCTGCCCCAGGTTCCCGGTAGGCATGCACAGGCCAGGGCTGGGGAAGGGGGTGCGGGGTCGGGGAGGGGGGTGCATCTCATGGCCACTCTGTAGGCAAGGCAACCCCTAGCCACAATAGCAGCTCCTAACACAAAGGCCTGCCCCGTTCCTCCTCGGTGTTGTCTCCTGACTCCCTCCTAGACGGACGGGGCCTCTAACCACGGCCCTGGGACCGGGCTGCGGGGGGCACCAGAAGGTCAGGGTTGGACAGGTACAGACAGGAAGTGCTTTGGGCGCTGCTTTCAATTCACACGATTCCTTTCTCTCTGTCTGTATTTGCTCTTAGGAGTATACCCACGTCTCTTCTACGTTTCAAAGCAGTGCTCCAAGTATTGTCCTGTAGAGGAATCGTTGGATCGGATAGTCAAGTCCTTTGTCCTCTTAAAGCCTATGCCTTTTCTGTACATAAGGTGCTGCCGTGGGGTGTTATGTAACACAGGGGGGCCGGACCTCCCAGAGCCAGGGTACAGACAAGGCGGGAGCGCGAGCGCCTCGGGGAGCAGCAGTGCCTGGCTGGTGCTCTTCCTGACGCTCTCCTCTGGGTGCGGGGGCCTCAGGCTGCCGTGAGCCGCAGAGCACGCCTCGGGCCCTGCCTTCTGCACCACGGCACAGAGCAAGCGGACTGGCTGCGCGTGCTCGGAACCTGTTGCATTAAACTCGTTTTCCGCTGGTGAACTCAGGTCTGACTTTCGAGGGACCTTAGGGTAGCTGGGTGGGGACCAAGTCCCGTTGGCCATGGCCCGCAGCTTGCATTGGAGCAAGTCCAAAGCCTCTGACCGCGATCTCGTTCACGAGTGTTTCTCTTTGAACACAAGCCTTGTAACACTGTGTATTGCTGCCCCGCTCTCCTCCCCTTGGCCTTTGAGGGCTTCCGACTTGGTGGAGGGGAGCCCGAGCGTCCCCCGAGGAGAGCAGTGCTCGGATGCTCCTGGCCTTGGGAGGACCCCGGGCCAGTGGGAAGACAGGACGATCTGGGCGTGAGACACCCAGGAGTGAAGGACCCCTCAGCATGGGGTGGGGGGAAGGCATCCCAGGGACAGCCCTGGTCCGATGGGGGCGGCACCACGGCTGCTCTCGCTGGGCTCCTCTGCCCGGACTCTGGGAGACGGAACATGAGGAATTCTGTAGAATGAACTTGGACTTGGCCCAACACCTGGCACAGGTGTGTGGGCTCACCGGTCTGTGCATCCGTCCAACATCGGGAACTTGGGTCAGGGAGCCGGCAGCAGGGCCAGGTAGACGCTCCTCGCTGAGTGCCGCTGCTACTGGGAGCGCAGGCCGGGGGGGTGGGGGTGTTGGCTCCGGCAAGGCAGCATCGCTGCGAGGTGGCCGAAGCCCCCACGCCGGGATACGCGCGCCCGCGAGTCCTAGCACCTAGGTGTCGGCTTTCAGACCTGGAAGAAAGAGAGGCTGAGGGTCCACCTTGAGTCTAGAAAGCAGTCTTCCAAGGGGAACAAATCTCTCTGAAGCTCCACGAGCTCCCAGTCCCTGTCCTCCGACGGCCGGACTCGGGGCGTCACACAAGGGCCCACGGGAGGCGCTCGGGAGTCGAGGCTTCAAACCTTGCCGGTCGGAGGCTTCCAGGGTCCTCTCTCCTGATCGATACACGTGCAGCTGCTGGCACCTTCCTGAACACACAGGCTCTCTGCAGCCTCTGCGTCTTCGAACAAGCACGTCCACCTGTCTGAAACGTCATTCTGTCCCAAGCACTTAGAAACCTCCTACCACCTCCTCGTCTTTACGGAACGGACACCACCACGAGAGAAGAACGGCCCAAGAAAGCCGGGGGGCGACATAATTATGAACGAGAGATAAGTGTGAGCTGACCAAGGCCGAGCGAAGTAAAGTAATGGATAGGTTCTGAGCCAGCGCGGCTTCCTCCGGCAAGGTGAGAACGGTTCCATCCTTCCACAGGGCGTCGCGCGCACTCTTCAGAGAGTCCGGGGTAAGAACCCTATGACCGTCAACATTCACCGATGATTTGCTAACAATCTGGAATAGAAGAGAATTTCAGTCATTTAATAAAAGTTACCTCCCGAAACCTAAAACAACCACCCACGCTCAGAATGCGTAGGACCTTTTCGGTATTACCGCGTAAATACCTGCTAAAATACTAAAATTCACAGAAGACACAAGGAAACAAGATACAGTGGATAAGTAGACAGAGACCACCAGGGCTGTCAAACACTGAAAATAGCAGATACAGAACACAAAGTAAATTGGCGTAGAGAAGAATAAGAGCATAGAAAACATGAGAAAAGAACAAGACACAGTCCAAAAATAGCAGGGGGATTTCCCTGGAAGGTAAAAGAAATCTACGCAGAGCTGCTAGGAATGAGAAATAGAAGACTAGAGCATAGAAACTGGGGGTAAGTGAAATATTACATATTACACATGGGTGCAGAGTAAGAAACTGGGGGTGTCTGCTGTTAACCTCACAGCAGTGATTTTGCCAGCAAAATGCGTGCATTCAGAGACCTGCGGCTGAGGACCAGCAAGCGACAGCAGGACGAACCACTGGCGAGTCCCACTGACAAAGGGCAGGAACGTGGGTGAAGAGGGAGGAAGTTGGGAGGGTGGTTTTGAAGGAAAGTCCGCCAGAGGCTACCGGGCTTCAGGCTGACGCTGGCTTCTGGCAACTGAGCTGCAGGGGCGGTAGATTTCGTGTGGGAGCCCCATCTTTCCCTGCAGGGCCCGTAACTCACGATGCTTCCCGGGACGGACACGGAGGGGTAGGTGCCCCCTTCCAGCCTCCCCTTCTAGCTCCCTGAGTCCATTTTCGTGAGGTTTCCCCTTTTCTCTTTTTCACAAAGCTGAACACATGGCTTCAATGAAACTCGCAGAAAAAAAGAGATGGGAAGTGCAAAGAGAGACCAGAATGCGTGGACAATGGGAGGACACAGTGTAATAGAGAAGTAGGGAGAAGTGCAAGGGACTTGAGGGAATAGAGCACAGGCAATATTCAAAGTAAGAACTGTGGAGGGTTTGCCAAGGGGGCCGAGGGCCGGGGTAAGGGGAGGGGAGGTATCGATTCCTCGGCACAAAATTTCAGTTTTATGGGATGAAAAGAGACGTGCGGATGGGTGGCGGTGATGGACACACAACGAGTCGATGGAACTTAATTCCACTGAACTGAGCACTAAAAAATGGTCAGGAAGGTGAAGGTCTTATGATGTGTATTTTAAAGCCATAAAAAAAGAGAAACAAATGGAAAACATGGGGTAAACTGAAAATGGAACGTAAAGTAAAATCATTCTACTTCAGTTATTGCAGTGGATGTAAACAGAATGAATCTGGGCGGAAAAGACAGCGAGTTGAGGCTGGCCGCAACACAGGGCCACATGGCGTGGGGTGGGGGGGTGGCGGCCTCTCAGGTGCAAGTTTCAAGAGGTGGAAAGTCGCAGGATGGAAATACACATCCCAGGCAACTGTGACCAAAAAGCAGCCGCTGCACCCATGATGCTGGGGTGGGAGGTGCACTCGTGTCTTCAGTGGACCAGGGGAGGGCCCCCTGGGACCAAGAGCCAGCATGGGTCCCTCTCCCATCCCGCTCAGTAGGCTGCCTAGCGGGATGGAGATACCAGAGTGGCCACAGGCAGCGATGAACGCACTGCACGTGCCCTTGGGCTGTCGGAGGCTTCTCCAGCGCCCAACAGGAGCACAGATGCCTCTGGCAACGTCAGGGACACTGCAAGAGAGAGCCGCGCGGGAGAAGCCCACACCACAGAAAGTGTCGGGTCCGCAGAGCTGCCAGGCTTAGAGAGTGTCACGTCCGCTGAGGACAGCAGGCTTGGCTAACAGCCCTCTCACTGTCTCACGCTGTCCCGTCTCAAACTGGTGAGCAAGCTGGGTGGCAGACGGAGAGAAATAGGAAGAGGCAGACACACGCACACCGCACACCACACACCCATTCCCCTGCTGGCGCCAGCCTCACGGAGACCCAAGTTCAAAGCAGGGAGCTCTGCAGTTTTCAATGTGGAGGACAGGAAGCAGAACGTGAACGACATGACCGAAACCCTGAGTCACAGCGGTAGGAGACGATCCCGGGGAGGAAGCGGGAAGCGCCAAGGTACCGAGGTTGGAGATGCCCGTGTTCCGTGGAAAGGCACCCGTGGGCTCCACGGCATCAAAGAACCTAGTGCATGAGGCGCAGGGCGCTGGGCGGCAGCTGGTGTCTGCACACCTGGGCTGTGGGTGCATTCAAGAAGCACGGCCCCCGTCTTCACCCACGAGGCCAGGCCGAGTTGTTGGTGCAGCGTGCAAGGGCAAGCTGAAAGGCCAACACGCTGCCCTCGGAGTCCCGTGGCTCCGCCGAGCTGCCCGCAGCAGCCGCATAGAGTCCAGCTTCCATGCAGAAGCTGCAGGCCGCTGCAGAGTCCACTCTCTGTCTGGTTTTCGGGTAGCCGCTCTCTCTCCTGCTGGGATCGCCTGAAATGGGAGCTCGAGGAGGGCTCTTTGGTCTGTCTGCTGGGAGGAGGCCGGGTGCACCCCCCCCACATCCCCCCCAACCCCCGGGCGGCCACGGGAACCCTCCCTGTCTTCACAGGTGCTTGACCAGGTGGCCGGGCCCTGCCCTCTGCCGGTCTGCAGCCTGCAGCAGGGGAGAATCCACCGTGCCCGGGACCGACAGCAGCCTGGGGCCTGACTGTGTCCCGGCGGCGGGAGCAGGCTCCCTGCACTGGTACCTGCCGACCACCGACAATGGCCTGCGGACTTCGAGGTCTGTTGACTTCTCTCCCGCGCCATCTTCAGGGTGGAAGGAACGCTGGACCCAAGCCACGCCCTGGAACACCCATGGCCACGCCACCAACCTCCCCATCCCCCGTGCACCGACGTCCCTGTTTCCCTCAACACAAAACCCCATCGTGGGGGCTCCCTCTCTCCCAGACCTGGCTCGGGGCCTTAGTTGAAACAGCTGTATTTGGTGCCCTTCGTTGTCTCGTTTCCCGCCGTGCGTGACGCTTGATGCAGCATGTGTCGTGCTCCTGGGGGCACTGAGACGGGGTCCTCGTCCCTCGGCGCTGTCCCGTGGCGTTCCTGCTCCCTGCGCGCCCGTGGACAGCATGGCCCGCCGCCGTGGGGTCGATGGCTGCGCACGCGCTTCTCTGGCACCACATCACGTGTCGGGTCGTGCTGAGCACCGTGAGGAAGGCAGGCCGGGCCCACTTTCCCAGCGCTTGAAATTCAGTGGTGCAAAGGAGAGGCCTTTAAAACCCTTCACCGCGACCCGGCGTCCCGGGCGCGCTTCTTCCCGTTTCTGCCGGCTTTCCTCGTGCACAAGTGCACGCAGACTCTTGTTGGCAGCATAATACCATGGAAGTAAGGGGGAGGAAAGTGCTGGGTGCTGGGGCGCGTTGTGTGCAGAGCTTCCTGCTTCCAGAAGACAGCCAGCCACCTTGCCCTGTCCCTGGCCCACAGTCCCTGTGCGGGGCTCCAGGCGCGGCTGCGGTTGTCCTGCCGGCCTCCAGATGGCGACCCGGAGCCCCGACGTCTGGGAGGCTGGGACCAGAGCTCTGCGGTGGGCGCCTCTGGGCAGCTGCTGGGGCTGGGCTGGGCTGGGCTTGGGGCTGCCTCCCGCAGCCCAGGGGAGGGAGTCAGAGAAGCCCCTTGGGGGGCAGGCTCCGTCCCTGGAATTGGGGCCAGCAAGGACCAGGGATGAAGTGTGGACGAGCTGGGACGAAAGCCCCAGGGCAGGGTGGAGGGCCGACGGGGCCCACGGGGCCGAAGTGCTGCCAGCAGCCCGCACACCTCAGCTCTTCTGCAGAGAAGGGCCCGGGGCTCAGGGTGCCCCTCAGCTGACGGTCCCTCTTCCGGACCCTCGGCCTTGGGGTGACCGCCGCATTCAGGGACACCTGGGCCTGGCCTTGCCCTGGCCCGCCTCTGACCCCTGTTCTTCTCCGTCCCGCACTGGCATGCCCTCAGCACGGCCGGGCAGTGCCAGGGCTGGGGATCTCCCTCTCGGGCCCCCTCCTGCTTTTGGGGCTGGCCGGCCTGGGCCCACGTGGCCCTTTGACCCCCAGCTCTGACTCAGAGGAGACACCCCCCCACGCCCCCCAGGGGAGGGCCCGCCAGGCCAGTGGGGCCACGGGGAGCGGCAGCACCGACAGCCCCCCTGTGTGCCCACGGAGGAGGAGGCTTCGCAGGAAGGTTTTTCTAGGACCTGCTCCTGGGTCTTGGGCCTGGGGCGCTGGGAGGCTCCGGGGCTTTGGGGCCAGTAGAGGAGTGGCTGCTGAGGGAGCCTCCCTGTTGGAGCCAGCTCCAAGGTTCCTCTGGGCAGAAGAGGCTGGCCCCGGGCCACCCGGATGCCCAGCTTCCTCGTGGCAGGCTGTGGGGGGACACGGGAAGCTGACCCCTGGCGACAGCCCTGACAAGCCCGAGAGCAGAGAGGCCACGAGGGGCTGGGGGGTGGAGGGCCCGTGGGCAGGGACGGGCAGCAGGAGTGTCCAGAGTGGCCTGGGCCAGCGTGGCTCCAGCCTGCCTCTCTGCCTGAGGACAGCTTGTCCACCATCCAGGGCGGAGGCACAGCGCACATCTCAGCTTGCTGAAGGGGCCTTGGCAGTTCTGACTCCTCGGCCGCCCCACCTGAAGGGCCCCCTCCCACCCCTGGCCCATGGAAGAGGCAGGAGCAGGGAACAGATTCAGTTGGAGGGGGGACCCTGGGAGGTGGCGGAAGCCCGAGGCCTCTGTCCCCTCCTCTGAACATGAGAACAATGACGGCCATAGCCACCTCGTGGGAATCTCACCAGGCGGCGGGGAGATAGATGCCCTGGAACCCCAAACTGTGGGTCCACCCTCCAGAGGGTGGGGAGCCCGTGCCCACACCCCCCATTACAGACTCGATCCTGCGGCCCCTGGCCTGAGCTCCGAGTCTGCACCCCCGAGAGCACGCTTCCCACGGATGAGAAAGGAGGGCGTGGGCACTGAGCACAGGCCAGGCGGGTCGGCCAAGCATGGGCCAAGGTGAGCTGTGCCTCTCCTTCCCTGCCCCGGGAGTGGCTTGCAGGCCACCCCATCAGTGACCCTCGTGTCCTGGGCACTCCCTGCTCGTGATCCAGGCCTGACAGACAGGGCCTCGGCCACATCAGTGCCATCCCCGGCTGGGTCTTTGGATTCCCCTAACTGCCCTCATGGGACTGAAAGCTCTCCCTGGCAGGGACCCTTGCTGGCTCACGGATCCCCGCTCGGTCTCCTGCCCCCGGCCTAGGGCCTGGGGAAGAGCGGTCCAAAAAGGCCCGTAGGTTAATGGGATTAATGCCCTCCCCACCCCTTCCTGTTCCGGTCCTTGTAGAAAGGAGAGGAAAATAGCCCAGGCCCCTCTCATCCCTTGATAAGATAAGGGACCCGTCCATCTTGCTCCCTTCCCCCACTGGGGAAGAGGAAAGGGCCCCTACCTCCCCCCAACCCCACTGAGCCCCCAGTCCAGACCCTGCACCTGCTCTCGACACCCACCCGCCAGCAGGCCTTGCGTAAGTGCGAGACGAGGCGCCCATTCATCTCTTTCCTCCTCCTCCAGCTGGAGGCCTCCAGCCCTGACCCCTGCCCCGGGTTTCCTGGCCTGGTCCAGGGACAGCTTCTCCCATGACGTGATCAAGTCGGCCGGTCCAGGCCTCCAGGCGAGATAAAAGGATTGCGCTGACCAGGGGCAGAGGGAGCATCAGAATGGCATTCAGGGCAAAGGCACGGGGGTGGCTGGCAGGGCGCTGGCTGTCCCTGAGCTGGGCACGCGCACTGGGCACCAGAGCCGCTCCGACCCCCAAGGCAGTGCTGCCCTTCGAAGCCATACCCCGGTGTCCCGGCAACAAGTGGATGAGGTTGCTGCAGATCTGGAGGGCGCAGGGCTCTGAGAACCTTCACCTGGAGATACACCGGACCTTCCAGGAGCTGGGGCCCATTTTCAGGTAAAGCCTTTCCCGCTGGCCTCGGCCCCTGGGAAAGCGCCCTCACCGGCGGTCCCTACTGGCTGCTGAGGTCTCGCTGGGCGCCGCGCACGCGGACAGCCACACCCCAGCCGGTCACCTGTGGCCTGTGCTCTGCGTGCATCCTTGGAAGGCAGGGTGGGAGCTGAGCGGTGGCTGCTCTGTGCCTCGGACCACAGACGCCGCGGCTCTTGGTGAGGACGGAGTCCTCCCTGGCTGGCTGCTGAGACCGCAGACAACAGAGCAGGAGAGTCTTCCTGGGTCAGACAGCGGGAGGGAGCGCCTGCTTGGAGCCGCTGGCCACAGTCTGGGGAGAAGGGAGGCCAACAGGAGGCAGGCCGGCTTGGTTCTGCAGAGTGAGGCCAGGGGAGGACACGGCCCCCCGATCAGGGCTCTGAGCTTTGTCCCACAGGTACGACGTGGGAGGGACACACATGGTGCACGTGATGCTGCCCGAGGACGTGGAGAGGCTGCAGCGAGTGGAGAGCCCCCAGCCCTGGCGGCCACCCCTGGATCCCTGGCTGGCCTACCGACAGCATCGCGGGCACAAATGTGGCGTGTTCTTGCTGTGAGAGCCAGCCGGGGGATGGGGCCTGGGGGGTGGGGGCAGCCCAGCGCAGGGACTGTGAGGCCGGGAAGCCCTTAAACGCCCCTGCCGAGGGCCTGTGCAGGTGGGTCCTGTGTGTCCTGCGGCTGGGGAGGGGCAGGGGGGCTCCAGCCCTACAGAGGAGGAAGGATGGCCACTGCCATTAGGGAGAACCCACTCTGCCCCACCTCCAGCAGGGTGGGGCTTCCTCTTCCTATAGGTAGGGAAGCCCAGGCCTGGGGGAGGGGAGTCAGTGGCCTGACACCCATGTGTGCGTGTGCCAGGGTCTGAGGGCCCCCTCCCCCGGGACTGTAACCCTCTGCAGGCGGATCCCTGTGGGACCTAGAGTTGAGCACAGGTAGCTTAGGAGGGAGAGGCCGGGGGATGGGGAGAAGGCAGGCAGTAGAAGAAGGCACCTTTGCTCAGCAGCTAAACTCTAAGGGGGTGCTTGCGTGAGCGTCAGCCTGTGCATGTGCTGGTGTGTGTGCGCGTGTGTGTGTGTGTGTGTGTGTGTATGTCTGGGGGGAGTGTCTGCCAGGTGGACCTGTCTGCGCCCTCGGAATATGCTTGTGGTGTGTGCCTGGGCGCTCAAGTGTGCTCACCGGTCGGTGCTGTCATACGTGTGTGAATGCATGTGTCTCTACCACGTTGGCTTGCTACCGTTTGTGTTCATGCCATTGTATGCGTGTTTGCGAGTGTGCATGTTTTGCTCATTGTGTTTGTGCGCATGCACGTGGTTTTGTATGTACCTGCATACATATGAGCATGTCTGCATGTGTGTGCACAGTTTGAGCGTTCCAAGTGTGTTGTGGGAGTTGTGCATGTGGGAATTGGGGCTGTGTTCCCGTGTGTTGTCTGTGTCAGCGAGCACGTATGCAGGTGTCCTGGTGTCTTGTGCGCAACTTTCTGGGCATATGTGTGTGCACTGGTGTGCAAATGTGTACATGTGCATGCAATCATTCTCACTACCTTCAGGCAGCCGGCTGAAGAAAAGAAGGTGTTTCTGCTCCATTGTGGTGGAGAATGAGATCCCTCCCCACCATTCGCTGGAGGACAGCCGTGGAGCCATCTATGTGCTCTGGCTCTGGCTTTCTTGGAGACAATCTCGTCTAATTTAATCATCATCACCCTGTTGGGGAGAATGCTTTTTCCGTCCTCCTCCTCCTGCTCCTGCTCCTGCTCCTGCTCCTCCTCCTTCTTTCTAATTGAAGTATAATTAACATACACTGTTATATTTGTATCAGGTGTACAATGTAATGATTCAGCACTTCCATACGTTACTCAGTGCTCATCGCGACAAGTGTACTCTTGATACCCAGCCCCGATTACCCCCCCACCCCTGCCCCCTCACCTCTGGCAACCACCAGTTTGTTCTCTGTATTTAAGACTCTGATTTTTGTTTGTCTCTTTTTTTCTGTGTTTGTTCATTTGCTCTGTCTCTTAAATTCCACTTAAGAGTGAAATCTTATGGTAATCTGTCTTTCTCTGACCGACTTTTTTTGCTTAGCATAATACCTCTAGATCCATCCATGTTGTTGCAAATGGCAAGATCCCATTCTTTTTAGTGACTGAGCAATAGCCCAGCTTGTATATAAATATCTCTCTGTATCTGTGTCTTGGCAATCATAAATAGTGCCGCAATAAACATAGGGGTGCAGGTATCTTTTCGAATTTGTGTTTTCATTTTCTTTGGAACTAGTTTTAACTTTTGTGGAACTTCCATACTCTTCTCCGGAGTGACTGCACCAGTCTGCATTCCCACCAACAGTGCCCGAGGGTTCCCCTTTCTCCACATCCTCACCAACATCTGTTGTTTCTCGTGGTTTTGATTGTAGCCATTCTGACAGGTGTGAGGCGATGTCTCGTTGTAGCTGGATATGTATTCCCTGATGATGGGTGATGTTGAGCATCTTTTCATGTGTCTGTTGGCCATTGCCTTGTCTTCCTTGGAAAAACGTCTCTTCGGGTCTTCTGCCGTTTTTAATCGGATCGTTTGTTTGTTTGGTGTGCGATCACATGAGTTCTTTATATGTTTTGGATATTAAGCTTCTCATACGTATCATTGATAAATATCTTCTGCCATTCAGTAGCTTCCCCTTTTCTTTCTGGTGATGGTTTCCTTCGCTGTGCCAATCTTTTCATTTTGGAGAAGTCCGGTTAGCTTAATTTTGCTTTTCGTTCCCTTGCCTCAGGAGACACGTCTAGAAAAATGTTTCTATGGCCCACGGCAGAGACGTTACTGCCTGTGTTCTCTTCTGGGAGTTTTATGGTTTCGGGTCTCACATTTCGGTCTTTCATCCAGTCCGAGTTGATTGTTGTGTATGGTGTAAGGAAGCGGTCCAGTTTCATTCTTCTGCACGGGGCTGTGTAGGTTTCCCAGCACCATTTGCTGAAGAGACTGTCTTCTCCCCTTTGGATATCCTTGCCTCCTTTGTCGTAGATTAATTGACCATACAACCGTGGGTTTGTTTCTGGGCTTTCTATCCTGTTTCATTGATCTATGTGCCTGCTTCTGTGCCAGCACCATACAGCATGATCATACCTCTTTGTCGTATAGCTTGAAATCTGGGATTGTGGTACCTCCAGCTTTGTTCTTCTTCCTCAGGCTTGCTTTGGCTGTTCAAGGTCTTTTGTGGTTCCATACAAATTTTAGCATTATTTGTTCTAGTTCCGTGAAAAATGTTGGTGGTCTTCTTTTGATGAGGATTGCACTGAATCTGTAGATTGCTTTGGGTAGCGTGGACATGTTAACAAGATCCGTTCTTCCAAACCATGAGCATGGGACAGCTTTCCATTTCTTTGTCGTCTTCGGTTTCTTTCATCTGTGTCTTATGGTCTTCAGAGTATGGGGCTTTCACCTCCTTGGTTTAGTTTATTCCTAGGTATTTTGTTATTTTTGATGCAATTGTAAATGGGATTGTTTTCTTCATGTCCTTTTCTGCCACTTCGTTATTAGTGTACAGAAAGGCAAGAGGTTTCTGTATATTAATTTCGTATCCTGCGGCCTTACTGAATTCAGTTATCAGTTCTAGTTTGTTTGTTTTGTTTTGTTTTGTTTTGGTGGAGCCCTTAAGGTTTTCTATATATAATATCATGCCATCTACAGGTGGGGAGAACGTTTTATTACCTCTTCCTTGTCCGTTTCATACGTCGCCACAGCAATCAGACAAGAAAAAGAAATAAAAGGCATGCAAATCAGAAAGGAAGAAGTAAAAGTCTGTGCTCTGTTTTGAGTATATCACGTGAGACACGGTTTGGCTCCTGCCCTGGAGGAACAGGAGACACACAGGGACAGGACGAGGTGTGACTGGTACAGGGGCAGCATTCTCAGCAACAGGGAGGGTGGGAAGTGAAGGGCGGCAGGGGCCTTTCACTCTGGGGCATGATGTGAGCAGGGTGGCAAAGGTTGAGAGGAGGGCCAGCCTCCCTCCTTCCTCCCGGGAAAGGGAGGGCCCCAAGGGCTGCTGACGAGCCAGCAAGGGACCAGCAGGTGTGCACAAGCAAACGCCATGAACCCACGTGGCGCAGCCAGGCAGAAGTTCCAGACTCAGCCCCACTTTAGACCGGAGCACAGCACACAAGGCCTCCCCGAGAGACAGGGCTGCAGCCGAGGCTGACAGGTGGGCAGCCTGCCCCTGAGGGCCAGCAGGCAGCTCCCTGACTCACCCCTTCCCCTTGGAGACCAGGAAGATGGGGTCCAGGGCTGGCCCTCAGCTGCTGACTCTGGCTTCCCTGAAGCTCTTCTCTCTGCTCTACAGAAATGGGCCTGAATGGCGCATGAACCGACTGAAGCTCAACCCAGACGTGCTGTCACCACAGGCCGTGCAGAAATACATCCCCATGGTGGACAGGGTGGCGAGGGATTTCTCAAAGGCCCTGAAGTCGAGAGTGCTGCAGAATGCCCGGGGGAGTCTGACCCTGGACATCCAGCCAAGCATCTTCTCCTACACCATAGAAGGTAGGGAGGTGCGGGGCTCGCTGTGGCAGGGGCAGGCCAGGAATAGGGGTGGGGTGGGGTGGGGCAGGGGGGGCGGGAGGAAGCCCTTGTGAGGCCATCGGCTGCCCGAGGCTTAGCAACCGTACCCTCTCCACAGCCAGCAATCTAGCCCTTTTTGGAGAGCGGCTGGGCCTCCTTGGCCATAGCCCAAGTGCTGCCAGCCTGAACTTTATCAGGGCTCTGGAGGCCATGTTGAAGTCCACCACACAGCTCATGTTCATGCCCAGGGGCCTGTCACGCTGGACAAGCACCAAGGTGTGGAAGGAGCACTTTGAGTCCTGGGACTACATCTTCCAGTATGGTGAGGGCCAGAGATGGGGCAGTGCTGGGTAGCAAGGACACCAGGCTCCCCAGTGTCCACTCACCAATGTCTGCGGGGAGGGCTGAGGCCACATCAGGGGGCTCATGGCATCTTCACGGCCCGAGGGACTTGTTGGGGAGGTAGGGTTGTGCTGGGCTGATGGTCAGCATCTGGCACAGGAGCAGGGAATCTCGGGGGTGTGGCCGGCTGCCGGGTCGGGGGATGAGGACAAGTGCTGCCTAGCACTGGGCCCAGGTCCCTGTCTCTCTGTGCCCCACAGCCAACAATGCCATCCAGAAAATCTACCAGGAGCTGGCCCTGGGCCGCCCACAGCACTACAGCGGCATCGTCGGGGAGCTGCTCATGCGCTCGGACATGACCCTGGAGGCCGTCAGGGCCAACTCCATCGAACTCACCGCCGGGAGTGTGGACACGGTCAGGCCAGCAACCAGCCCTGCCCTAGGACACGGAGCCTCCTGACTACAGGCAGCGTCCCCCCCATGCCAAGTGGCTCCTGCAGGCCCCTGCTCGCAGCCCATGGAAGGCTCTGATCTGGGGGGGGGGGGGGACAACGCGGGAGCTGACCTTCCAAGGGAAGGCGTTGCAGTTGCTCGGGAGGGAAGGTGTGCTCCAGGCCCAGAGCAGAATGGGTGAGGCCCAGGGCCATGCAGCAGCACAGACCCCCTTCAAACGTCTGGGTCCTGCGAAGAGGGGAGGGCTGAGATGCCGCTGGAGGGATGCCTGCACAAGGAGCCCCTCCCAGGGACAGAGTACGTTTGGCTTTTATTAGAGATGCTTTGGAGGTGCCGGGCTGGTGATAGAAAGGGCAGCACGGGGCTCCGGCTTGTGGGAGTGAGAGCAGATGCCAACCCAGCCTGGGTGCGGGGTGTCAGGAGATGCAGGCAGGCCCCAGGGTGTGGAGAGCAGCTGAAGCCTCCTGTGCCTGGACCCAGCCTCCACCTGCCAGCAGCCCCGAGTCCTGCTCCGGGCCGTGCAACCAGGCTTCTGAGCAGAGGCACAGACTGCAGGCTGGAGAAACTCCCTGAGCAGAGGCCGAGGTGCAGCCAGTTAGGGTCCGCGCTGGCCCGTCCACGTTGGGACCCCAGGGTCCAGGCTGAGCAGCCTGTGGGTGCCTGGGGGAGATCGCAGGGTGGGTGCCGACGGGTCTGGGGATGTACAACCACCCCCTAGCCGTCCCCCACACACACCCCTGCGTAGGCAGATCCCCGAGGAGGGTGAGACGCGGACCCTGAGGTGGAGGAGGAGGCGGCATCTTCACCAAACCCGGGGACACCTTCCCGGAGGGATTCAAGGGAAGTAGATGAGGCGGGTTTTAGATCTTGTGGTCTCAGATGCCCAGGGTCGGTCCTTCTTGGGCATGCAAGTCACCGTGGAGCCGAGGAGACCCGTCCCCAGGGGAAGGCCATCTTCCTGGGGGTGACGCCCTAGGGGGGCGGAGGCGCATGGCCTGTGCCAAGATCTGAGCCCTGCCCCTGTGGCTCCCGCAGACGGCCTACCCCTTGTTGATGACTCTCTTTGAGCTGGCTCGGAACCCTGACGTGCAGCAGGCCCTACGCCAGGAGAGCCTGGTGGCCGAGGCCAGGATCGCTGAGCATCCCCAGAGGGCAACCACAGAGCTGCCCCTGCTGCGGGCGGCCCTCAAGGAGACCTTGAGGTGGGTGTGGCAGACCCTGGCTGCCCCCGGCCCCACTGTCTGGAGAGCAGTGCTCAGTGGGGCCTGCAGACAGATCCTGGGGCTGGGGAGCAGCTTTGCCCAAGATGCATGCGCTGTATCTCCTCTTCTTCTCCCGGAAGGGATGGGGGCGCTTCTTCCTCTGGGATCCCGCTTCAGTGCCCCGGGCGCCATCCTGGGCCAGGCTCTCCTTGGCCGGGGCTGCCCAGGCTGGGAGCGCTTTGTCTGAGCTCAGGAGGTGCAGGGAACCAGCGCCTCGTGATCCGGGCTTCCCGGTGCCAGAAGCGACTTGTGAGGGTGGCGGGGAGCTCCCCTCGGCCGGTGCCTCCTGGGCCAGGAAGGCCGCAGACGGGAAGCCAGGGTCCCCGTGACAGCTGAGGACCCTGTTGGATGCCCCTATGCACAGGCTGTACCCCGTGGGTATCTCAGTGGACCGACAGGTGGGCTCGGACGTGGTCCTGCAGAACTACCACATCCCGGCAGGGGTGAGTGGGGCCCCACAGCCCCTCCAGCAGATGCCAAGCCCGGCTGACCTTTGCCTGCAGGGGGCCACTGACACCGCCCCTCCCCACCTCTCCGCAGACCTTGGTCAAGGTGCACATCTATTCCCTGGGTCGAGACCCCTCTGTGTTCCCGAGGCCCGAGCGCTATCATCCCCAGCGCTGGCTGGACAACAGGAGCTCTGGCACCAGGTCCCCCAACCTGGCCTTCGGCTTTGGCCTGCGCCAGTGCCTGGGGCGGCGCCTGGCAGAGACAGAGATGCTGCTTCTGCTGCACCACGTGAGCGGGCCTGGGCCACCCCGGGGCCGGAAGGAGATGCCACTGGACAGGGCCTGGACTATGGGAGGGTGGGTGGGTGGGTGCTGGCCTGCCCGGCGCCGTGGGTGGGAACCACGGGCTTCTCCTTGGCTGCACCCAGCCCGTGGAGTAGGGTCCAGGAAGGCGGGGGAGGCTAGGCCAGGACCACGGGGCTGACCAGCTGTGCAGGTGGAACCCGTGCCTCTGTCCTAGGTGCTGAACAACTTCCTGGTGGAGACCCTAACACAGGAGGATGTAAAGATGATCTACCAGTTCATACTGATACCCTCCACCCTCCCCCTCCTCACCTTCCGGGCCATCAACTAGTCACGTCAGCACGCTGTCGGGCCAGCCACACCGCCAGCCCCTCTCTGCCTGACCCCAGGCCACCCCCGTTTTCTCCCAAGGGCCCTGCTTCCTGAGCCACAGCACTGTGCAGCCAGCACCTTGCACAAAGGGTCAGGGGCATGACACTTGGTTGCAGGTCCTGGCTGTGTGCCCGGTCCTGCCAGCGTCTTCTCCAGCAAGCAGCACCATCGGAGATCCTTTAGCCCCCGTCACCCCAACACAAGCTCCAGGGTCTTCGGACCCGCCCCCATCCCCCTCCTCCCTGTCCAATCTCTTACACCCTCTGTACTCAACTCTGCCCCCATGAAGAGCTGACAACTTGGGGTCCCTGTCCTGCTTGTTGCCATTTCAAACACCATACTCTTTGTCTGCAATGCTCTTGCCCAGCCTAGAGCCTCAAGCTGTGCTGTTAGGCGCGCCGTCTACCGGTTCTGCTCAGTCCACTTGCGCTCCTCCTGGCACCCAGGAGGTTGTGGCTGAAGCACCCAGCCAAGGGCCCGCATAAGCAGGTCAGGAGTACTGTTTCCTAGGATAGCCCCCGAGGAGCTGACGTGCACATCTGGGCCAGTGATAACTCCTCTGAAAGCAGGCAGGATGGTGAGCTCCTCTGGCTGGCCACAGGGTGACCGCAGAGAAGCCTCTAGAAGAAGGCTTGGGCCCATCTCAGCCAGGCACAGCCACATGCTCCCTTTAACGAAGCCCTCGGTGTGCAGTGCCCGGCTGCCCTCTCGCAGTGGCCCTCAGGAGAGGGGCCAGCCCTGACCTCGTGGGGGGAAGAGGCTTTGAACAGCTGAGAGCCGGCTGGGGTCACCTCGCTGGTAGAGGCCAGCAGCCTGTCCCATGCTGCCTGGGGCCAGGTGATATCCCGGAGTAGGAAGGGTCCAGGGGGCAAGGCTGGGGGGTGGGGTCGCTCCGCTCACCCTCCCTCCCCACCCCACCCCCACCTCACCCGGGGAGCACCAGGCTCTCAGCTCACAGCAGGGCAGTGAGGGAAGAGGGGCCGCACCCTGGCTGAGCCTGTCCTGCCCGCGCCGAGGTGCCCCTCGGGCATCTGTTCCTGCGCAGATTCCCTGGAGGAGGGAAAGAATTTGCACCCTCCTGGCTCCATCGGCGCAGCTCAAGGGGTCGTGGAGCCACGGAGAAGAGAGGGCTCCCAGACCCTGCAGGCACACGCGCACGAGCTCGGCCCGGGCTTTCCACCGCGCCCAGCCCTTCGTCCCTCTGAGCCTCGAGTTCTTCCCGTGGGCATTCCGCTCGAGAATTCCCCCCACGGGCCGCGGGGAGGACGCAGCAATGTTGGCATTTGGCAGGTGCCCAGCTCTCTGCTTCAGCAGGCGTTCGCTGAATGGGGATTGCTTGTCCGCCGCTCCAAAGTCGCTTCCTTCGTGGAGGCCCTGCTCTGTGCTGACGCGTGATGGCAGGCAGGCCTGCGACGGAAAGTGCTCCCCTGGAGGGAGCCTGTGTGTGTCCCTCTGTGCTGCGGGGCACACGGTTCACCTCGTCTTCGCAGCAGCCTGGCAGGGGAACGTGAGCTCATCCGTGTGGCCCAGGCCGGGAAACCGAGGCTCGGAGAATCCGTCCAGCTGCACAGCCTCACAGCTCATCCATGGCAGAGGCAGCACGCGAACCCCGCCTCTCGGGGCCTCCCCGCACCCCTTCCCCCATCGAAGGACCTTGGATTGGGAGTGACCGCACACATCTCGGAAACAACCTCCCCGGAAAGTGGCTCGTGGTCAAGGGCGTCTCTCGGTGTCTCGGTTCGCAGCACTCCTGCGGTCTCACTGGAGGAAGGCTGCACAGGAGTCCCTTTGCGTGCGTCCTGCCTGGAATTCCCGGAGCCTTTTGGCTGCGGATGTCCTCTGGGTCCTTTCTGAATATCCTCCAGGTGATCTGGAGAGCCCCTGCCTGATGCTCCTCACTGCTAGGCCTCGTCAGAACTTTCCGAGCACAAATAGCCTTGCCTTTACCGCCACGGACGTCCAGCCCCGGGACATCTGTTCCTCGGGGGGGGGGGGGGGGGCGCTGGGCCGAGGCTGCGCTCCACCTGAGCGTTTCTCTGGCTTCTTCCAGTCCCCCAAGCAGGGCCCCCTGCCCAGGGCCACGTTTTGTGTTCATTGCTCAGCCTGGGGGTTCCCCAAAGACGCGAGTGACAAGAATCCTAAGCAACGTGAGGGCGTTTATCCTGGTTCTCAGGCGTGTTCCTCCTCAGCCCCCGCCTTGCAGAACTCAGCTTCCTTCTCTTCCGCCGATCCTGCTGGACAGAACATGTCTGCACTCCATCGTCAGGGCTGGCTTAGTCTTTCCAATCCTGCCCGGGGGCGCCTGGGGGGCTCCGTCGGTGAGCTGTCTGCCTTCGGCTTGGGTCAGGGTCCCAGGGTCCTGGGATCGAGTCCCGCATCGGGCTCCCTGCTCAGCGGGGAGTCTGCCTCTCCCTCTCCCCCAGCTCCTGCTCGCTCCATCTCTCTCAAATAAATAAATAGAATCCTTTTCTTCTTTTTTAAAGTCTGCCCTTCCATAGGATTCCAGTCACAACTTGTAATCCTGCTTGGGTCCTACGGCTCGCATCCTTTCCCCCACAGAAGCGGACCCACCCCGACCCCCGCGGGCTGCCGTGCTGGCTGCTCCCTTGCCCGTCATTCTACGCGGTTCTGGGGTTTGAAGATGTCTGTCCTTTCTGCCAGCCCAGGCATGCATCTTCTTTCTTACACGTTTGCGGTGATCTATAGTTTCTAGAAGAGGAAAGACTGAGACGGGACCAGCCTCGTGACTGGTCCTAATCTGAGCACCCTGGCGGAAGCAGGGAAGTACAGGTTGGTGTCGCCCGCTGTCGTGGTGCCCTGGGGGAGCGCAGGGCTGACAGCCTCACCGCTGCTGACGTGAAGCCTCACTCTGTTTGCAAGCGCTCTTTCCCTTTCTCGCAGAAATATGTGCCTCCCTTGCGAGAGAGATCCTAGAGTGACGGGCTGTTTCTCTTCATCCTGTGGTTGTGATGGACCACAAGGGGAGTGCTGCCAAAATGTCAAGTGGCCGCGCGCAGTTTTTCATTCCATCAGTTAGCACCTAATTATTGGGAATTTCTGCATGTCTGGTGCCTTGTGGCCTTGAGGGATAGAAGTCCTTTCCCAGTAGAGGATCAGACTCATCTATAGAAACAGACGCTTAACATATTTATTTCAGTAATTTTGTTAACGTCAGAAATACACGTGACATAATTTTCTTTCAAAAAATGTTTTGCTGGGGGGGATGGTGTAACTGGGTGACAGGCATTCAGGACGGCACATGGGGCGCCTGGGTGGCTCAGTTGGTTAGTGTCTGTCTTCAGCTCAGGTCATGATCACAGGGTCTTGGAATTGAGCCCTGCATCGGGCTCTCTGCTCAGCGGGGAGCCTGCTTCTCTCTCTGCCCCTCACCCTGCTCGTGCTCTCTCTCTCTCTCACTCTGTCTCTCTCAAATAATGAATAAAATTATTTTTTTAAAAAACTAATGATGTATAGTACGTAGGCTAATTGAATTTAAATTTTTTTTAAAAGGGTTTGCTAATTTTTGGTGTGTCCATTCGCTGGAACACTAGCCAATAGTAAACCAAAGAAGAAAATGAGTTTCACACATAAGTGTTTGCAGCAACGCTGTTCACCACACATGAAGCAGTCGGTCACGGTTACCGCAGCGTGTGCGTGGTTCCACGTGCTCTTGCAAATACCTTCCTCCACTCTGCACACTCCTGCACCACAAGGCACACATGTAGGTTCTGCTCTCTTTTAAGCAGAACACTAATAGTGAAAAGAAAAATCTAAAAGCCTCTAGAAATCACAGACAGGGGTCCCTGGGTGGTTCAGTAGGTTGAGCGTCCGACTCTTGACTTCGGCTCAGGTCCTAATCTCGGGGTCCTAGGCGGCCACTCTGCGCTCAGCGGGGAGTCTGCTTCTCCCTCTCCTGCTGCTCCTCCTCTCTCTGTCTCTCTCTCAAATAAATAAATAATCTTTCAAAACAATAGAAATCAAAGACAAATGTCCCTGCATTTGTGATGACGTCCTGAGCTGTCGGAGGAGAAGACAGGGGGCGCTCACAGTGCGGAGGGCAATGGCTCAGGAGAGGGGAACCTAGCTCAGCCTGCTGCGCAGGATCAAGTGCTGAATGGAACGTTTCAACCAAGGAGCTCATTAACCACAGGACCTCACTGAAGCCACTACTCCGAATCTGCCTCAACAAAGGAGAGGGGGAAGGGGAGGGGGACGCGTGCCGGCCGCTCGTGAGTGCCAGCCCCACGTTGGGCCTCGAGCTGCCTTTTAAAGAAGGGAAGAGGGGCGCCTGGGTGGCACAGCGGTTAAGCGTCTGCCTTCGGCTCAGGGCGTGATCCCGGCGTTATGGGATCGAGCCCCACATCAGGCTCCTCCGCTATGAGCCTGCTTCTTCCTCTCCCACTCCCCCTGCTTGTGTTCCCTCTCTCGCTGGCTGTCTCTATCTCTGTCGAATAAATAAATAAAATCTTAAAAAAAATTAATGAAGGGAAGAAGAAGGAACGTGAGCTGAGCTCTGGCGCGGGATGTGGGATGTGCGCGTGAGGCCGAGGGCAGCAGCAGCAGCCGCCGTGCGCAGACACACAGGCCAGTCGCTGACCGCAGAGCCGTGAGCCACAGCTGGCAGCCCTGAGCCCCGGACAACTGGACAACTCGGGATGGCCGGCCTTGCTCGGCGCCCGGCTCTGACGGCAGCACTCCCCATCAGCCCGCCTCAGCCTTCCGCGTGCACCCAGGGCACCATGTGCGGTTCGGCCTTCTGTCTGCTGCACCAGGGCTCCTGCCCGGGGCCAGGCTCCCTCTGGCGACCGTGGGCGCTCCTTGCTGGTCCACCATGGGCATCCCTGTGGGCGGCCCGAGCCGCACTGTCCACCCCGACCGTTTAACTCCCGGTCTTCCGGATTCTTCCCGCATCTGCAGCACCGTACTAAAGGCATGAGAACCACCGCAAGCTGTGATTCTGCTTTCACCTGTCGATCGTGAGCAGTCTCGAGCCCCTGAGTGTCACCTGTCCCACGGTTCATAATGGTCATGTGTTAACAAGGCTGTGGAGGAGGAACTGTCATCCCTCCACCTTGTCAATCGGCAAATGGAGATCTTTGCCTGAGGATGTAAGACTAATGGGTGGGACAGTGGGGACTGAAACCCTCCTCCCCGTGACTGCATGACCCGGGGTCCTCCTGTGGGTCAGCCCACAAAACCAGGCCACAGGAGGCCTTCCTGCCTGTGGGGGCCGGGGGTCAGGGGACATGGTGAGGAGCCGCTCTGGGGAAGCAGACCCCAGCTGGCAGCCTGAAGGACTCTGGGTCCAACTGGGACTGACTCTGGGATTCAGTGGAGTCTATGAGGCCCTGAGTCCTGCATTCCCTCCGTGCCTCGGCAGTTCAAATCAGAAGCAAGCAGGCTCCCCCTCACCCCCAAGAAACTGGGCTAGCATCTCCCCAGGGCCTGACACCACCCGCACACACACTGCTCGGTCCCAGGCATCCCGTCAGGGCTGCTCTGCTAACGAGACTTCCCGCACCTCAGGACCTCCGTCCCGGGAGCCCTGGGCTTCTCACCCGGGGGAAGCCTTCAGAGTTCCAGGGTCTGGTGCTCCCACCTGCAAACTTTACAGCCCTTCTTCTCTTAACTGCCCCTGGGTGAGGCGTGGCTGTCCCTTATCTGAATAAAATTCTTACCTGTTCCGCTCAGAGGTTATCTGTCTTTATGAAGATAAGGCAAGAGAACACCTGCTACCTAGATCCCCTGTCCCTCCTTCCAGTGCAGCCAGCACAGAAAGCAAGGGCTGTCTGGAAGGAGGGACATTCCCACGGACAGGAAGCCAGCCAGGACACCTCCGATGACTCAAGTGCCTGTGAGCGGGCGCACAGTCCCTGTGGCAGATACCACTGCAGGAAGACCCAGACGTGGGGAGCCATTGGCCTGGTGTCTGCTGGGTGAGGTACCGGGGCTCGCCTCGTTGCCCCCGAAGACCCCAGGAGGAGCGAGGCTGACGCTGTGGCAAGAGCAAATGGCACTCATAAATCAGCCGTCCGTCTGGGGAGCCGTAAGCCCCATCCCAGGAAACCCTGGGGCTCCAGAACAGCCAAGACCAGGCAGGCACTGGTCTCACTCCTCGGGAGGGCAGGGTGTCCTGACCGTCTTCCAGGAAATGACCCACATCTGGGGGAAGGCAGAAAGGGCCCGTCCCCGCCGAGGCCAGGGGTCAGGCGTGGCAGCACAGGCTCACAGCAGCCCCTGGGGGCCTCACCCCTGCCAGATCCCAGTCTGTTCTGGGTTAGAATCCAGTGCAGCAAAGACACTGAAATTACCAAGGGGCGTCCCCCTCCGCCCGCACCAGGCCCTGAAAGGACAGCCTTCCCCTAGCCAGACATGCAGCACTGACGGGCGCACAGACGCACAGACACAGCCACCAGGCCAGGCCAGTCCTCTCCAAAGCTCCACAGGGGTCCACGGGTCAGAGGAGGCGGCTGGCGCCCCTCCTGAAGCTCTGGCCAGGTTGCCGTGGGCATCAACGGGGGAGCCGCGGTTCGAGGAGGGGTTCAGGCGCGTGTCCCCGGCCACAGGAGAAAGCACTCCTCCTCTGTCCCAGAGCAGGCCTGACCAAGGCGGAGGGGGCTGCAGGCAGGGCAAGGAGGCAGGGGACACAGAGCGGAGAACAGGGCGCCTCATGATCCGTGATCGAAAACCCCCCACCCTCCCAGAGGAGCTCCGCTGTAACTACCCCTCGACCCCTCGACCCCTCCGCTGACACCGGGCCCCCTACAAGTCCCCCAGCTGACTTACTTCCCTGCGCTGCTGCGGTGGGAAGCACCCGCACACTCCCCCCTCCCCGCGCTCCTCCGTACCCGCACACTCCCCCTCGTCCCCAGCTCTGGAAACCGAGGCAGGGGGCCATGCCAGAGGAGGGCTCAGAGCCACCGCGGTGGGGGAAGTTCAGGAAGGAGGGGGGGCACTGAGTGCCTTAGTACGGAAGTGAGGCGGGGACTGAAGCCGAGCCCTGGGTTTGCAGTGCGGAGGTCAAGGGGAGCAGGACACAGTTGTGCTGGTGGAGGGCCGGGCTGTAAACCTTCCGGCTGTAAACCTTCTGAGCCGGTTCAGGAGAAGCTGCAGCCACAGCACACAGAGAAGATTCTCTGGCATTTTCTATAAAAGGAAGCAGACAAACGGGGTTGGGGAATAGCTGGACGGGATATGAAAGTTCAGGAAAAGGAGAGTGTCATCCCAGCACCTGGACATGCCAGTGGGGGTGACAGGCCAGTGGGGGCAGCAGAGAGAGGGGCAACTCCTGGAGCCTCGTCCTTGAGGGGGGAGGCGCTGCCAGGCAGTGGGGGGGCTGGCCACAGGGCTCCCGGCAGAGCCACGGGGCGGATGAGGTGCTGGGTGCCATGGCTGGCCTCCTCTGAGGACGGTCACTCTGTCCTCAGTGAAATAGGAAGCGAGGCCACCGGCTCGGAGGGCGGAAGGTTGAGGAGTGGGAAGGCGAGCTAAACCCTGTTGGGCTGTGCAACCTCCTTCCCCAGGTGTGCGCTATGACCTGAGCAGGTGCGGGAGCAGAGCGGTGTCCACAGGGACACGGTCCCCCCTCTCACAGCACGTGGTCCGGCGGGGATGAGGGCTTGAGGTGCCACCCGGCCCCTGACCTGGAGCCCTCACTGCGGCTGGGATCCTCCCTGGAACCAGTGAGGTGGAGACGCAGCCAGGAGGAGCCGTGGAGACTCTCTCTGAGTCACAAACACCAGACCGCCCAACTGACCATGCTCGGGAAAGAGTGCCCTGGGGGACCCCCTCACCCTTGCACACAACTGTGAAGAAAAGAAAAGAAATTAAAAGAGGACACTGTCGCTTTCAGAGGATCAGCAGGCCCCACAACTCCCACCTCAAGTAATGTCCAGTCGACACCCGCTAGGGAGCGGTCACTTCAGAGGCCACATTCAGACCGGGCAGGAGGCCGACTGTTCTGGGGGAGGGAGGCAGGACCACCCAGGAGGGAGGAGCCGGATGGAGAAAGGGAGCAGACCAGACCGAAGGGCGCCAGACCAGAGCACTCAGGGAGCAACTATGCGAGGTGAAACTCACAGGGGTGTGGGAGCCCCTGGACCGGACTCAGACACTCCTCACAATGCCAGGCGGAGGGCTCCTGGGGTCAGGACCTTTGAGACGAGAGAGGGAAGAGAAGCCACACTCACCACCATCAACTTTCAACCAAGGCCAAGGCCATTCTTAAGAAGCATTTCTCGGCATCATCAACCCCCAAGAGGTCAGCTCTTCTCCGTCCCTGCTGCTCAGGCCCAGCTCAGGCCCAGCTCAGGCCCAGGGGAGTGGATTCGGGTATATGCCCTCCGGCCCCCAGACCCTGAGAGTGGACAGCAGGGTGATAAGCCTTCAGGGGGCTAGGAGGTGAAAAACCTCCTCGGGGCCGCTCCCTGGGCAGCGACCCTCTTTGCCCTCTCTGGCCAGAAGCGCCTGCCCCCATCCCCATAGGCTCCAGTTAGGAGGTGGCTGTGGTGCTGTCTCAAGAGCAGGGGCCTCCCCAAACCGGAGCTTTCAGAGGACTCTTCCTCACTGGCGATCAAGCTGTGCCCAGCGTGGCCGGGGGCAGCAAGAACTTAGCTTCTCAGACCTGGCAAGGGTCCCGCTAGAAGTGGCGCCCCGCCCCTCCTCCTTCCTGGCTTCAAGGACAGGGAAACCTGGAAGAGTGGAGTTACGGGAACTCATTCGGCCTCTGGGTCGGCTACAGGAGCCATTTGGCAACTGGGGGGTGGGATGAGCTGGGGCTTCGGGAGAGCTTCCGTCCAACACAGGGAGGCAGTGAGCCTGGGAGTCATGTGCTGCTCTCGGAAGAGGCACCTGCCCAGATTCCTCATGGGAAACCCTTGCCCCAAAGGTCCCACGCGTGCCCATCCTACACGGGCACCTGCTTCCTGCCTGATCTCTCTTTCTATTCACGGAAGACCTCGGCCCCCAGCGCCCAGTTCCTGGCCTCATCCGATGGTCTCCCCTCCGTTGGAATCCAGCAACCCCGTCCCATGACCTCATCTGGGAACCTACCATCTGCCAATCTTTCTCTCCCAAGCCCCGAACCCCACTTGCCAACAGGAAGCTCCATCATCTCTCTAGGGCCCTGCCCGCACAACCACACACGGCCACGGTCAGCCTTCAGGCTCCCTGGTTTTGTCTTGTTTTATTGTTTTCTCCATCCCTGAGAATGCAGTGTCTTTTAACTGACCTTCCTAATGTACCCCACCAGCTCTCATGTTTGGGTTTCTGTTCTTGGAACCCTCACACCCTGAAAATCCCTGACCATTAACCAACACCACAATTTAGTGGCCTGGTGAACCGAATGAGTCAGCCGCTGGCCCGAAGTTCACTCCCTTATCACCATCGGGTTTATGATCTTGAGGAAGTCACCGGCCTCATCCCCTTCTACGCCCTTAGGTACAGAAGAACATTGTAATTAAGCCTAAATTACCTAAAGAACATTGAAAAGTTCCCGGAACAGACTGAAAGCCTTCGGTAAATGCCAGGGTCCTGACGCCCATTTCCCGCCCGGACAGTGATTCTGAAAAGCCGGGCAGATAAGCAGAGGCTCTGAGGGCCCCTCCTCTGGTGCCAGCACAGAGCCACGTTTCCCAGTGTCACGGCGACCACGCCCTCCACCCCCCTAGCCGCCACTACCCGTCTGCCCTGCCAGCCGGCCGTGAGGACGCAGGAACCAGGCAGAGCACCCCCCGTTGGGTGGCAGCCCCCACTCCCCACCCACAGCCAGGCCCCTCCTTGCCTCTTGAGGTGAGAGGAGGCAGCCAGGACCGGCAGGCGTGACCAGGAAGGAGGAGGCTGGTGGGTAGAGAGAGGGAAGCAGAGCCTGCCCGCAGGGAGCTCTGAGCCAGAGCAAGCTCTACGACAAATGTGTGTAGACCAGGGGCCTTTCACTGCACACGATTAACCCACTGCGGCTGCTTTAAAAGGAAATATATTGTTGCTGTTTTTAACAGTACTTCTCGGACTCTGCTGCCACGAGCATCACGGCGCTCTGGTGAAACCAAGTGCAGATTCTGATTTGGTGGCTCAGACAAAGCCACATGCAACTCTCCGTGGCCAGGCAGCCCATGGGACCAGGCTTTGAGCGGGAGGTTTCGGTGCAAAGAATGCCCCCGCAGCCTCCCCCCACCCCCCGCCCCGCCCGCCAAACTGCAGGCTGGGCTTTCAGAAAGCACACCCGGACACACCCTGCAGAACTGGCCGCTCTGGCCTCTGCTGTTGTCCACCGTGGCCGCTGGCCCCAGCACCGCGCCTCCTCTGCCACTCCCGCAGCGGCCATCCCCGGAGCCGGCTCCAGTGCGCCTCGAACTGCACCACTCTGTACCTGCTGCTGGGCTCGGGAACCCCGTCTCCAGTCAGGTCCCACCTGATTGGTGGAGCCAAGTCACATGGCGACCCACAGCAGCAGGGGAGACTGGGAAATGTAGTTTTCTAAAGTCCACGTGGGGGAAGGAGCTGCCACAGTGTGGGGAGCTTTCCAAATATGAAGAGGGACCAGTCGCACCCATTAGGGTGGCAATTATTAAATAAAATAACAAGTGTTGCTGACAATGTGGAGAAACTGGAACCCATGTGCACTGTCGGTGGGGATATAAAATGGTGCAGCTGCTGTGGAAAACAGTGTGGCGGCCCCTCAAAAACGCAGGCACAGCACTCCCTTGGGATGCTGTAATTCCACCTCCGGGCACATGCTCAAAACAATGGAAAGCGGGGTCTCAAAGAGACATCTGCACACCCACGTTCGTAGCAGCCTTAGTCACAGAAGCTAAACATGGAAGCAAGCCAGGGTCTACGGAGGGATGAACACGGGTAAACAAACCGCGGTCTGCGCACATCATAGGGTATTGCTCAGCCTTCAGAGGAGGGGATGCGGACACCGGCTGCAACGTGGATGAGCCCTGAGGACGCAAGTGAAATAAGCCATCCACAAAAAAAACAAATCCTGCAGTATTCCACTCCAGTGAAGCACCTGCAGTCCTCAGTTCACAGAGAGGAAGTGAGGGTAGGCGGAGCCAGGGGCCGGGGGAGTGAGTGTTGGAGGGGGACATGTCAGCGTGGGGGGAGGGGCTGGGGGAGTGAGTGTTGGAGGGGGACATGTCAGCGTGGGGGGAGGGGCGTGGGGAGGGAGTGTTGGAGGGGGACATGTCAGCGTGGGGGGAGGGGCGTGGGGAGGGAGTGTTGGAGGGGGACATGTCAGCGTGGGGGGAGGGGCGTGGGGAGGGAGTGTTGGAGGGGGACATGTCAGCGTGGGGGGAGGGGCGTGGGGAGGGAGTGTTGGAGGGGGACAGGATGTCAGCGTGGGGGGGAGGATGGAAAAATCCTGGAGATGTGCCAGGGTGAGTCGCACAACCACATGAATGTGCTTAGTGCCACTAGACCACGCACTTAAAAATGGTCAAAATGGTAAATTTTATGTTATGTATATTTTAGCACAATTTTTATTTTTTTATTTTTTAAAAAATTTTATTTATTTGTCAGAGAGAAAGAGAGAGAGAGAGCACAAGCAGGGGGAGCAGCAGGCAGAGGGAGAAGCAGAATCCCTCCCAGGCTCCCCCCACCCCAGCCCTGCCGAGCAGGGAGCCCAACGTGGGACTCGAAGTGGGACCCGATTCCAGGACCCTGGGATTGTGAGCTGAGCCGAAAGCAGACGCTGCACCGACTGAGCCGCCCAGACGCCCCCAACACGATTTTGTAAAAAGATACAAGGAGGGTATTCAGAAGGTCTGAGGCTTCCCTAAACGACAAGTGGCCTGCTTACTTCTTTGCTTTCTTACCTCAGTACCATTGAACAAAGTCCTCTGCCTGCAGCCCCCACAGCTGCCCCTCTCTTTCCTTCTCATCACAGCCCCAAACCCACAAAACCCAGCCAATCTACCCCAGCTGCCTCCCTGTGGTCCCTCTGCCCCGCTGCTCTCCCCTCCCGTCTGCCCATGTTGCTCCCCAACACCTGCGTGGGCCCCCGAGTAACAACACCCACGTCCCTCCCCGGATACAGATTGGCTCCCACTCTTCACTTCTCCATACTGCTCCCCTCCATTTCCCCTGGGGCAACAAAAACCCCCTGTCTCTGAGCGCCTCCTGCGAGGCCTCCGCTCACCTGGTCGCCGTGTCAGCCACCCAGAGCCCTACCGACTTTTATCTCCTCGCAGGGAGGCTGGCGAGGCTGAGCCCCATGCCTGAGGCCGCACACCTACTGCGTTAGGGCATTGGACGGGACTCCTGTCTGAGCGCCAGCAGGTACCCAGGCCGCGTGGGCATCTCTGGTACGCAGGCTCCAGGGTTTCTCCCCAAGGGGCCCCAGGCCTCCGAAGCACAGAAGAGGCAGGGTGCCACTTCTCAGACCAGTTGTACGCAAGACTGCTTTATTTTTTTTTTAAGATTTTATTTATTTATTTGACAGAGAGAGAGACAGCCAGCGAGAGAGGGAACACAAGCAGGGGGAGTGGGAGAGGAAGACGCAGGCTCATAGCAGAGGAGCCTGATGTGGGGCTCGATCCCAGGACCCCGGGATCACGCCCTGAGCCGAAGGCAGATGCTTAACAAGTGAGCCACCCAGGCACCCCAGCCCTCCACATTTCTGAGAGGCTGCTTCTGGCTGTTGTCTCCTTTCAACGTCCTTTGCCGCAAAGACCCCAGAGGGAACCAGTGAGCCCAAGCCCCCTTGCCTCTGTCTTTGGTGGAGAGCTTGAGAAGTGCAGCCAAGTGCTGTCTTGATTTCCTGTCTGTCTGAGCCTCAGATGAAGGACCTTTGTTGTAGGGGTGTGTCTGGCCAAGGCGGGGGGGGGGGGGGGGGGGGCGTGCCCAAGACAGGTGTGACAGTGACCCTCTGGGTGGGAGGAAGGAGCCCACGGAGGACGAGGGGAGTGGCAGCTACATAAGGCCCAGCCGCCAGCCCAGCCCGGAGCTCTCTGCAAGGGAAGCCGCCAGGATGAAGGCTGCCGTGGTGCTGTTGGTCCTGCTGTGCCAGGGTGGAGGTGAGGAGGGGGAAGGGGGGCACGGGGTGGGAGAAGGACACCTCTTCCCAGCCTCATCTCTCTCACTCCCTGCCATGGCTCTTCGGCTGTACTTTCTAAACCCCTCCCTGGCCCTCCCTCACCTGCCCCTTCTCCCTAGAACACTTTGATTCTGCACCCAAGTCTTCCTGGATCCTGGGTCCTGGGTGGCAGACTGGGACCTGCCTCTCTTCCTGCCGTGGCCAGGCCCTGGGGCTCCGGCACACTGGGTAGCTGACGCTGACCTCTTTCCCCCACAGCCTGGGCCTTAAGATGCCACAACTGTACTAACATTGCGGGGAGCACGTGCTCAGGACCCGTAGACTGCCCCAGCAGCGCCCAAGCCTGCCTTTCAGGGATGCTGAGTGAGTCCCTCTCCTCCCTGCTCTTCCCGGGCTCTGTCTTCCTAGAAGCCAAGAGGGGGAGTTGGGACCCGAAGACCTCTCGGCAGGAGTGGGGGTGCAGGCCAGGGCAGGCATGGGGTGGGGCCACTTCCCTGCCTGGAAGAGGTGTGACAAGTCTTACTCTATTAAAAAAAAACCCTGAGGTCTGGGGCGCCTGGGTGGCTCAATCAGTGAGGGTCTGACTCTTGATTTCTGCCGGGGTCAAGGTCTCAGGGTCTAGGGATGGAGCTCCGTGCTCAGCAGGGAGCCTGCTTGGGATTCTCCCTAGCTCTCCGTCTGCCCCTCCCTACTCCCCCACCTCTCTTTCAAAAAGAAAGAAAGAAAGAAAGAAAGAAAGAAAGAAAGAAAGAAAGAAAGAAAGAAAGAAAGAAAGAAAGAAAGAAAGAAAAGAAAAGAAAAGAGTCCAAAGTCAGAAAGAATCCCCGGGGGATTTCCCGTGAATCAAACGTGGCTTCATAGCACAGCCAGACCCCGGCCTCGAGGGCACTCCTCACCCACAGGTCCAGCCAGGGCTCTGCGGCCAGCATGACTCTCCGGGCACTATAGGGGTGGGTGCCAAGGAGGAGAGGAGGTCCATGGGCTCTCAGGACTGAGGCTCCAGGATGAGTCATTCTGGGGTCCGGAGGAAGGATCCAAGCACAGTCAGCAGACCGGCAGCCTCTGTACGTTTCTTCCATGTGACAGGCGTGGAGCTGTCCCAGGAGAAGTACGCTATAGCGGCCAAGAGCTGCGTGGAGTCCTGCGAGAGCCTCGTGCCCATCCAAGCCCGAGCCTCCGTCAAGGACGTGTACGTCTACGCGCACTGCTGCACCAGCGACCTGTGCAACGGAGCTGGGACCCAGGGGCCAGGGGCCACCGCCATGGGCCTGATGCTTGGGGCCAGTGTCCTTGTAACCCTCTCAGGGGCCTCCCTGTGACCCAGAGGTGTGGGACATGCGTGAGGCGGCACAACTCAGGACTCCCAGAGCCCCAAGCCCCCGTCCCCACCAAGCTGGCTGTGAGCACATCAATGGGGGACAGAGTACAGGAGAGGTGGGGGACCCCGCCAGTTCACCCCAAACCTTCAAGGCCAATGGATGTCCCCCCCCAGCACACCAACGCAGAGAACCTCCCAGGGTCTTTGGCTTTTCCTGGGTGTCCTCCCCGGCCCTTTGGCCAGCAGAACCAGCCCTGCCAGGGTCCTCAGGGAGCTGCCCCCCAGCAGTGCACAGGGGTTTTCCTTTGCCCTGGGGGGCCCGGCAGCCAGAACCCGAGGCCCGAGTTAGGCCTCGGAGCCCCTGGTCAGGCTGGGGTCGGGCCTGCCACGTGTCCTTCCCGACAGCCCCGCTCCCTCACTGGCTCCCGGGAGCCTCTGGGATGAAGTTCGTGCATGTGGTCCTGCCTCAGGACTCACCCAGCCTGAAGCCCAGCTGCATGCCCGCTGTGGCCGTGGAGCACAGGCGGATGCGTGTTCTCCGCGCTGGGGTCCAAGGTCTCTGGGGAATGACTCCTTCCACCCGGCGAAACCATTAAACAAAACCACAAAGTGTGTCATTCGTGTGGTATTGAGGCCGCGGGCCCGGAAGCACTCGGGGCGCTCCGAGGAGCAGTGACTTGGGTGCCCTCTGGGGACAAGATGGCCACAGTCCAGGGTGGCAGGATTGGGGCCAGCCAGAGCCCAGGGGCCTGTCGGCCTCCTCCTCCTTCCGAGGCAATGGGAGTAGAGTCCCGGGCGGCTTCAGCTGCAGTTTCGGGGTGACCAGCGGGAGCACCTGGCAGGGCTGGCCCATCCCAGGCCCTGCAGGCAGAACGCAGACCCCTGAGGTGGTGCCTGGCAGAGACGGTGGCTGTGGGGTGCAGGAGGGTACTCTTCATGGGCCCCCTACACAGCCGGGAGAGGGGGGCTCTTCCCACAGACCTTACCAAACGTGGTGGGAGAAGGCACTGGGGGGGGGGGGCTCTCACCTCCTTTTCTCCTTTAGTCTTGAATCCGCCTTGAGAATCAGGCATCACGGTTACTGTCCTTTGTCTGCTGAAGCGACCCAGTGAGAGTCTGAGTGCTGGTTCAGGCTGCTGTGACGAAGGGCCACGGAGCAGGCACCTTACACATGGTGTTTAGTGTCTCCTGGTCCCGGAGGCTGGAAGCCTGGCCCCGCTGTACAGGCAGGGCTGGGCCCCCTGCGGCCTCTCCCTGGCGAGCAGCCAGCGTCTCCACCCCGTGTCCTCACATGGCCATCGTCCTGGTTTTCCCTTCTTATCAGGACACCAATTATATAGTTTTAGGGCTACCCATAGGACCCCCTTTTACCTTACTCACCTCTTTAAAGGCCCATCTCCAAACACAGTCACCTTCTGAGGTCCCGAGGGTTAGAACTTCAACATCTGAATTTGGGACAGACACAGTTCAGGCCATTATATAGGAGGAGGGATGGTCCCATTGAAGTCCAAGCTAAGACTCACCAGGACCCCATGGACGCCTGGTTCAGGACGGGGAAGAGGGGCTGCTCAGGTGCAACAGGGGCAGGAAGGGACAATCCGGGAAGCTTCGTGGGTCCTCTTGGTAAAAATTTAATCTGGCCCAAGGGAGGTCTGGCGTGTGTCCTCAGCTGCTGGGAGGTCATCACCAAGCCCGGGGACGTCCCGAGTCCAGGGTCCTTATTTCCCTGGGGCTCTGGGCCACACGGTATCAGCTCAGCCTCCCGAGGGGCTGGAGACTGAGGTCAGCCATGCGGGCAGCTGTCCAGGTCTGCGTGACCCGAAGCCAGATAAAGACCTTGGATACCGAGGCTGGGGGCTTTCCTCGCTGGCAACACTCCTGCGCTCTGTCACTTCGGGGCCAGCGGAGGTCACGCTGCCCACGACTCCACGGGGAGAGGCGGTGTGGACCCTCCTGAGCCCTGCCCGGGGCACCCCTTCCCCTGGCTGATAGCAGTCTGTGCCCTTTCCCTGCGACAAGCCGGAACGGTGAGCATGACAGCTCTCGTGAGCTCTGGGAGCCCTTCGAGCGCATCGGCGGACCCGACGGGGTCTCGGGGACTGCTTCCTAACTTCATAGTACAACAAAGCCGGTATCCGCTGCCTCTTAAAGTGGACGTGAAAGGCCGTGAGGCGGGGCACCTGCAGCGCGAATACAACGTGGAGCAACCACGAAGAGAGCAGAGCGCACCATTCTGCCCCGCAGCCCTGAGCCCGCTGACGGCCTCGGTCCAGCATGAACCTTGCCATCAGAGCTGTGAATTAACTACCTAACTGACAACTCTTCATGCTGAACTCTGAAAAATAAAAGAGTCCAAAAAATTACTCTCTGTAGGTGAGCCCTAGCCACTGGAATCCCATGAACCGTAACAATTCAGCCCAGGTCCCATTGGGCCGGCAGGACTCAGAGCTGGCCCGGCTGCCCTGTGGCCTCTCGGGGTCTCCACGGTGCCTCCCTCACGCATTTAATCCCCGCCTCGGGGCTGTTTCTACGGCGGGAGACACATCATTATATTAAAAGACACTCCAAATACTTCCCAGTGCGGCGTATGTGTGGGTCCCGCTCACCTGGAAGATTAAATGGAAAAAAGAGAAAAGAAAAATTAAGCAGGAACTTCAGCAGACATCCAAACTAGAGTAAAGCTGGAGATACTCCGACATTGTAGTACCAGCAGCAGGACAGACAGACGAATGGAAGACAGATGCAGGGGTGCGTCAATGTAAGCCACGGATACACAAGAGGCTTCGAGCCGGTGCCCCAAACCTGCAGCACTGGGGCGCGATCCTACCCGTCTGGACAGGCGAAGAGACAGCCGCAGGGACAGGCAGAGGGAGCGACGCACGGCCGGCAGACGCAAGAGCAGGCAAGAGAAGGAAAACCGAAAACAATTTAGAGAAGGCAAGAGGTTCTCGCTGATAGCCTTAGGACAGAATAGCTTGGACAAATATTTGTAAATTCTAAATTCTTCAAAGTAAAAACATTTGCATAACAAACGTTAATAGAACTTAAAAACAGCAAACGAGGGACTACCCAGTGGCTCAGTCACTTAAGCATCTGCCTTTGGCTCGGGTCACGACCCCAGGGTCCTGGGATCAAGCCCCCTGCTTCTCCCTCTCCCTCTGCCCTCCCCCCACCCCTGCTCATGCTCTCTCTCTCTCTCTCCCCCCATATAAATAAATAAAATCTTAAAAAAAAATTAAAACAGCAAACAATAAAAAGGAGGAAGTATTTCCGATCGTGTAACAAGCAAAGGTTAATATCTAGGACATATAATGTCCCCAGATTAATATGAAATATATACATCCCAACATATAAAAGAACAAAGGATATGAGTAGGCAGTTTATAGGCGAGAAAGTGCACCTGACCATGAGTAAGTGAAAAGCAGCTCATGTCCAGAATATTCTGGGAAGTGGCAAAGATGTCCGTGTCGGCTGAAACTTTGTGTTCGTAGGGCTGGAGAAATGAGCTTACACACCCCTATAAGCTGATGCAACCTTTTGGGGGGAACAGGGGGTAGTGATTTGTTAGTAGAACCAAAATTTTATTTTATTTTTTTAAAGATTTTATTTATTTATTCGACAGAGATAGAGACAGCCAGCGAGAGAGGGAACACAAGCAGGGGGAGTGGGAGAGGAAGAAGCAGGCTCATAGCAGAGGAGCCTGATGTGGGGCTCGATCCCGGAACGCCAGGATCACGCCCTGAGCCGAAGGCAGACGCTTAACCGCTGTGCCACCCAGGCTCCCCAGTAGAACCAAAATTTTAAACGTGCCAGCATTTCTCCTTTTTCAGGAAATTTCTCTTGCAGGAGTCGTCCGACAGAAATACTGACCTGGGTGCAAAGGCGTGCGGACGGTCTATGGAGCCGTAATAGCCAAAGACGCGGACACGCTAAGCACCAGCGGTGGGGACGCCGCGGAGCACGGCTCCTGACACTTGCGGAACAAATCAGATCCTGGTTCTGAAATTCAAGTACCTCTAGGACGTGTTGTTAGGGTTAAGAATCGAGGCGCCTCCCGGCCCCATTGCCCCACTGACTAAGATGTGGAGGCCCAAAGCAGTGCTCGGGGTGAAGTTACTGGAAGGCCTGAACCCTGCGGGTGGGCTCCGCCCTCACGACCACCTGCCCCACAGGACGGACCCAGGGAAGACAGCCAAAGGGCAAGGTGTCAGCTCCCTTCCCGTGAGCGACTTCTCACCAGAGTTTCCCAGCACCTGTTGCTGGGCTGGTGACCGCTGGTCTGAGTGACCTCCTTGGGGGCAGAGGCGTCATTCAGCCCTGGTGCTCCGGGCCAGGTGCGGGAGGCGCACAGGGAACGTTAGTCAAGTAGAAGAATTGCATGGGGGGGCGGGGGGGGGACATGGCAGAGACCCCTGGAACCTCCATTGTCCTGGCACGGTCCCCTCCCTGCCAACTCTTCCCAGGGGTGTCCTTCGGATCCGATCTCTGACAAGGCCTGCAGGGGTTGGCTGTGTGCGGGGCCGGAGGGCGGTCCGTGTGCCCGGCCAGGGCGGGGGCAGAAACCACAGTGCATCTTTAAGCCTGGACTTGCCCCTGTTCCCAAGGGCAGAGCTGTCCTGTCCCTCCTGTCCACCAGCAGGTGGGGCTGGTGGTCACATTCTAGAAAAGGAAACCATGGTAGATTGACCAGTAGTAAAAATCCGGCTTGCCGAATTTACAGCAATCTGAATAGTCGAGGTCCATTCCAAGAGTGCGCAGTTTCAGGCTTTTATCCGTAGGCCCACTTTCGACCTTTCTGAGACCACCCTAGCCTTTTATTCTAAGGACTCATCTTCCCAATTTCATGTCACACGGAGGCGTTTCAAGCTGGTCGGAAAGTGAGGGGCTGCCTGAGGCTGTGAGCTGCGGAGCCACGGACCCCCTGTGCCCCCCACACCCTGCGTCAGGCGCGCGGAGGACGGAAGGGATTGCAACTCAGAGAAGTGCCGTCTCCCGTCAGGAAACACGAGGCCGCACAGCGTTCTGCCGGCTTTCCCTCACCTCCCCACAGCCCCTCACTTTGTCATCACTGGCTCTGTGCCAAAGGTCATCAAGACCCAGATGGATCAAAGTTCAGAGGGAAACACAACTTCAGAGAAACTCTGCTTTTGCTGTGGGAGGGTCTCCTGCAAAGGGAAGGCTTCATAGTTTCCTTGATAGAAAATGTCAATCTTGGGCCACCTGGGGGGCTCCGTCGGTGAAGCATCTGCCATCGGCTCAGGTCCTGATCCCAGGGTCCTGGGATCGAGCCCCGCGTCAAGCTCCTTGCTCCTCGGGGAGTCTGCTTCTCCCTCTGCCTGCCACTCCCCGCGCTTGTGCTCTCTCTCTCTCTCTGACAAATAAATAAATAAAATCTTAAAAAAAAAAAAAAAAGAAAGAAAATGTCAATCTTATGCACAAAAATTAAAAGTACATAGAAAGCTGAGAAAAATGCACAACAAGAGATTTTTATCTTTGATATACAAGCAAGTGTTAAAACTGCCTGCGGGCTAACGCAGGAAGGAGGGCTGGAGGACAGACAGGAGCGCTCGGCTTCCCTGGCAATAAAACCTGCAGACAAGGAGGCGCTGCCTCGCCCGGCCCACGCCTTCCTCTGTTTTATGTGATTTTCAGTAAAACCCAGTGTTACTCAGAGTGAGGAATGAGCACGGAGGAAAACTGCACACAGCTGTGGATTCTTCTAGAAGGCAGTAGGCTGATCTGTGCCCAAAGCCTTAGACTGTCCCCGGCCTCTGACCTAGTCCCAATTTAAGAAAGTTATTGAAAGCCAATAATCAAAAATGCAATGTGCATTTATGACTATACTCATATCTGAAAAGGCACAAACAAATAAATTCAAGAGAGAGGGATGGGACAAAGTGAAGAGGCAGCCATTTTTCAGGGATTAAGAGACTGACTAGAGGCCGGAGGCCTGAGCCTGGAGGCAGCGAGGGGAGGGAGATAGGGGCCTCGGCCCAGGAGCCCCGGAAGGCCAGCGGTGGCCAAGTCCTGGGCTCACCCTGGACAGCAGCAAGGACCCGGCACAGACATACACAAGTGTCCCACATATGTGTCCATTCTCTCTTGGAATCTGCAGTTGGGAGGTGCCGGGCCCGGTGACGCTGGGGCAGGCCAGGAACTGGGGCAGAGAGGTGGGGCCCAGAGATGGGACGCATCATGCCTGAGGTCACACAGCATGTCAGCTGCACAATGCGAACGGGCTCTAGACTCCTAACACTGCACCCCTGGAGCGTCCCCAAGGCGGGCCTCACTGCCGGCTGTGGAGCTGGGCGCCAGGACGCAGGGCCAGCCGCCCCCGCCACTGCAGCTCACTGCACTGCTGCAGAGCGCCGGGTGACAATGGGAGGCCTCGGAGAAAGCCAGACTCTCTCGGAATCCAGGGCAGGTGTTTTTATCGCTCTTATTTCCTGGCCTGGGGAACCTGGGACACACAGGACGGGGGGCTATTGATTGAGACCTGTGGAACGTACGCTTCACCCCTCTGAGCAAACCTCCTAATGGCCTGCCCAGAGCCTCCCAGATTACTCTCCCATTCTATGGGGATGCACAGGAAAAGGCACGTGAAGTCAGGGCTCTGCAGGTGCCCAGGGTCAGGGCTCAGTGTGTGACCGGGGTCAGGGCTCAGAGTGTCACCAGGTCAGGGCTCAGTGTGTGATGAGGGGTCGGGCTAGAGTGTGACCAGGGTCAGGGCCCAGAGTGTCACCAGGGTCAGGGCTCAGTGTGTGACCAGGGTCAGGGCTCAGTGTGGGACCGGGGTCAGGGCCCAGAGTGTGACCAGGGTCAGGGCTCAGTGTGTGACCAGGGTCAGGGCTCAGTGTGTGACCAGGGTCAGGGCTCAGTGTGGGACCGGGGTCAGGGCCCAGAGTGTGACCAGGGTCAGGGCTCAGTGTGTGATCGGGGTCAGGGCCCAGAGTGTCACCAGGGTCAGGGCCCAGAGTGTCACCAGGTCAGGGCTCAGTGTGTGACGAGGGGTCGGGCTAGAGTATGACCAGGGTCAGGGCCCAGAGTGTGACCAGGGTCAGGGCTCAGTGTGTGACCGGGGTCAGGGCTCAGTGTGTGACCGGGGTCAGGGCCCAGAGTGTGACCAGGGTCAGGGCTCAGTGTGTGATCAGGGTCAGGGCCCAGAGTGTCACCAGTGTCAGGGCCCAGAGTGTCACCATGGTCAGGGCCCAGAGTGTGACCAGGGTCAGGGCCCAGAGTGTCACCAGGGTCAGGGTTCAGTGTGTGACCAGGGTCAGGGCCCAGAGTGTGACCAGCGTCAGGGCCCAGAGTGTCACCAGGGTCAGGGCTCAGTGTGTGACCAGGGTCAGGGCCCAGAGTGTGACCAGGGTCAGGGCCCAGAGTGTGACCAGCGTCAGGGCCCAGAGTGTGACCAGGGTCAGGGCCCAGAGTGTCACCAGGGTCAGGGCTCAGTGTGTGACCAGGGTCAGGGCCCAGAGTGTGACCAGGGTCAGGGCCCAGAGTGTCACCAGGGTCAGGACCCAGAGTGTGACCGGGGTCAGGACCCAGAGTGTCACCAGGATCAAGTCTTTTAGTCACTCCCCCATACTTCTCCCTCTTCCTTTACGTGCCCCCGATACCCTCCGTTCAATAATTGCAGCAATCTGTCTCACAAACTGAGCATGTGCCACATGCCGCATGGACTGTCCCATGCGGACCGTCTCCTTCACTCATCCTAAGGACCTCGGGATGGAGACAACAGTCTCATTCCCATTTTGGAAAGAGAAGACAGACGGGGCAGGTATAGCACTGGCCTGGCAAATGTGTGTACTGGATTAGAAACGGAGTCTTCTTGGGGCGCCGGGCTGGCTCAGTCAGTGCAGCATGTGACTCGATCTCAGGTTTGTAACTTTGAGCCCCACGTTGGGTGTTGAGATGATTTAAAAATAAATTAGAAAGAGAAAGAAAGAAAGAAAGAAAAAGAAAGAAAGAAAGAAAGAGAAGAAGGAAAGAAGGAAGGAAGAGAAAGAGAAAGAAAAGAAGCAGGGTCTTCTCAGACTCTTCGGATCTCCCAGCTCCTCCAGGAGCCCCGCCCCAGCACCCCCCCCCCCCCCCCCGGCTTCCTTGCCCTCCAGATGGGCGGGGCTCGCTGTTCCGTGGGGTCTGGCAGAACAGTGTTCCCTCTCTCTTTTTTTATTTTTATTTTACTTTTTTTTAAAGATTTTATTTATTTGTTTAACAGAGATAGAGACAGCCAGAGAGAGAGGGAGCACAAGCAGGGGGAGTGGGAGAGGAAGAAGCAGGCTCCCAGGGGAGGAGCCCGATGTGGGGCTCGATCCCAGAACGCCGGGATCACGCCCTGAGCGGAAGGCAGACGCCCAAAACTGAGCCACCCAGGTGCCCCCCTCTCTCTTTTTTGATAGGTTTTCTTTATTTGAAGAGCTCTAGAGCATGGGAGAGGAATGGGGGAGGGGCAGAGGGAGAGAGAGATACAGACTCCCCGCTGAGCAAGGAGTAGGATTCGGGACTTGATCCCAGGACCCTGAGATCATGGCCTGAGCCAAAGGCAGACGCTTAACGACTGAGTCACCCCAGGCACCCCAAGCAGGTGTTCTCTGCAAGAAGTGAGCTGGAAGCCCTATCCTGGTCACCAACGAGCCCTCTCAACACCTCAGCACCCCGGCTGGGGAGACAGCTGGCAGTCGGAGGCCTCGCCCGGTTCCTGCCCTGCCCTCTGACACCACAGCCTCACAGGCAGCCTCCCAAACTAAGTCCCTGGGAACTCCAGCTTGCCGGCCACGTCTCCCCGCCTCTGCGGGGAGGCCTGTGAGCACCACCACCCCGCGGGGGCACAGGTAGCCTCTGACCAGGAGCCACTGAGAAGCAGAGCCTGTGGCTGACTGCTGGGGAGAGCAGCGCAAACCCTGAGAGGAGAACTCGGACAAAGCGCAGGTCCTGGTTCTGCGGGAGCCCAGCCCCACGGCCCCTCACAGCCTCTCCAGGGACGTCGGCCACCCCGATGGAGGACGACTCTCCAGGGCTGCAAAAGCAACAGTGTGTCCGGTGACACGTCTGGGTGAATTAGGAAAAGGCAGACGGGTGCGGGCGTGTCGGGGCGAGGAGCAGAGCTGGGGTGCTGGCTGCATTTGATGTGGGACCTCTGGGAAGCCCCTCCCTTTCTGTGCCCTGGTATCCCCCTCTGGGCGGCAAGGAACCCCTCCAGCAGGTCAGCTCCCAGCCCTCGGGATGGCAGCCAGGGTTCTTGGTGCAGGGGCGGGGGGAGCCAGCTCGTCCATTGGCTCACCGGCCAAGACAGCAGGAGCAGGGCAGGCGGGCAAGTTGTGTCCGGCCTGGATTAGGCTGGCCTGTCCTCAGAGGGCCTCCGTCCAGCTGTGACTGTCGTGGGGCAGTTACAGCCCTCGCTCACTCCCGATACTCTCCAGCCGAGCATCCCTCCTCACCTGAGGTGTGTTCAAAGCAAGAAACTCTTCCCCCAGCTCCCTGGATGCCCACAGCTGCCCAGGCCCTCCCTTCCCCCCCACCCCCTCACACACCTCTTCCTCTCCCCCTCCCTTCACCCAGCAGGCATCCATGGCAGGTTGCAGAGAACTGGGACCCCCGCTCATCACCTGGGGCCGGTTGTTTGCCAGGATCGCCACAAAAATACCACAAATGGGGCAGTTCAATCAACAGAAAGCTGCTGCCTTGGAGTCCCGGAGGCCGGAAGTCCGAGCTCCAGGAGTGGGCAGAGCTGGGCCTCCAGGCGTGGGGATAACCGTCCCCTCCCCATGTCCTCCCATGCGTGTCTGCGTCCTGCTCTCCCCTCTTGTAAGGACACCAGTCAGCGTGAATCAGGGCCCCCAGTGACCTCCTTTACCCTAATCACCTCTGCAAGGACCCATCGCCAAGCACAGTCACCCTCTGAAGTGCTGGGGTGAGGACTCCGACATGTGGATTTGGGGACAAGTTTATCCCGTGACACAGGAGGAGGTAAACAGGGGGCATGACCGCTCGATGGCAGCTTTGTCTGTAGCTCCCCCAAAGTGGAGGGGGTCCAGATGCCCCGCACCCGGTGGGAGTTATAGCTGGTGTGACGAACCCACATCAGGGGGTTCTCCAGGACCTAATGCTGCGTGGGAAAGCCGCAGACTGTGTGGCCGCATTCAAAGAACATTGTCCTGCACCCACGTTCACAGCAGTGTCATTCACAATAGCCAAGACATGGAAGCAACGTAAGTGTCCACCGTGGGTTGAGGGGAAGAAGGGCGTGTGGTGTATACACAGTGGAATGTTACTCCACCGGGAGAAGAAGGAAATCCTGCCATTCCGGAAACGTGACGGACCTGGGAGAGAAGTCGGACAGAGAAATGCTGCCAAATACCAGAGGATCTCACTTACATGTGGAAACTAAAAAAGAGGAAGAACAAAGAAAAACCAAACTAGCGGAAAAAGAGATCAGATCTGGGCGCCTGGGTGGCTCAGTCGGTGAAGCGGTGAAGCGTCTGCCTCCGGCTCAGGTCATGATCCCAGGTCCTGCGATTGAGTCCCGAATCCCGAATCTGGCTGCCTGTTGAGCAGGGAGCCTGCTTCTCCCTCTCCCTCTGCCCCTCCCCCGTCCCTCCCCCTGCTCATGGGCGCGCTCTCTCAAATAAAGTCAGAAAGAAAGAAAGAAAGAAAGAAAGAAAGAAAGAAAGAAAGAAGATTTAAAAAGAGAGAGAAATCAGATCCGTGGTTTCCGCAGGTGGGGGGGGGGGAGACGGAGGAGGGGAGTCCAAAGGACAGACTTCGCGCGGTACAGAGCAGGTGCTGACCTGTCAGGTGGCTCGAGGCGGCTGCTGCTGCTCTCTGGCGCCCCTGCAAGCCGACAAGGGAGTGCATCCTGGCTTCTTGTGGCGAGAAGGCATTCGTGTACCTGTCTGAGAACCTGCTGCGGCCATCGGTTTACTGCGAACGGGACTTAGGCCAGCACGCTGCGCACCTGACGCCAGCAGTCTGCACGTCGTCACATCTCCATAGAACGGGCAGGAAAGCAAAAAGCCAGAAAGCGCACCAAGCACCGTTCTCAAAGTGACCCGTTTGCAGGGCGGCAAGCCGCTGAGCAGCTGCGGGGCTGGTGGCGATGCAAGAAGGGGGCTTAGTCCTGCCGGGCGCGGTGGGAGCGCTCCGCACGCTCGAGGGGGCGGGGGCGCAGGGCTCCTAGCGCCGCGCGACGCGGAGCGAGGCCCGGGCTGCACCAGCGCCCGAGCCCCGGGTCCCGGGCCGGCCCGCGAGCCCTCCCCCAGGCTGGGCCGCTGCAGGAGGCCTCCTGTGAGTGCACAGCTCTGCCAAAGTAAAACCTTAAAAAAAGCGAGAGAGAGAGCTTTTTTGTGTTCTATTGTTTCTTGTAATGGTTTTATTAGCTTCTGAAGAATAATTTACGTCACTCACTTGAATTTTCTAATTTTTTATGTTAAACGTGTTAGTAAAATCCTTGCCGTTCCGTTTGAAACCTTTCGGTGCTGTCCTCCTTTGTTGGGGCTGCCGCCAGGAACGCCAGGGCCCCGGGCTCAGCCAGGCCGGGACGTGAGGTCGCGAGGGCCACATGTTGGCGCAGAGCCGCCTCCTCCGGGCGTCAGCACCTGGCGAAGGGCTTAGGGCCCCAAGGAGCCTCTTTTGTCAGGACACTCGTCCCATTCATGAAGGCGTCGCTCTCAGGACTCAGATCCCAGCCAGCCTGAGGTTCCCAGGCAGGAGCTCGAAGGACACAGGGCCGTTCAGATGACAGCACGACTTTCCAGATTTTCCTGGAGCTGGGACCGCTGGTTCCCCTTTTGATCCCGACCAGTCTCACCACAGTTACACACGCCATTAGTGTTTCCAAATCAGTCCCTGTTCGGGGGCCCTGTCCACTGCAGCGTGGCTTCTCTGTGGTTAAGGTCGGCTCTGTTACTAGTTTTCCTTTTTCTTCTACTTCTTGGGGATTTATTTTGGCATTCTTTCTGTAACTCCTTTGATGTTCACTTCCTTCATTAATGTTGAATCTTTTCTTGTTTTTGGTGTATGGAGAGGAGACCGCACAGCCCCCGAGCGTGGTTAGTGGTCTGCGTGTCTGTGATCGTTCAGTTAGTGTGCTGTCGGAGTCCCATTTCGATTTCTTCTGTGACCCATGAGCTACTAATTAAAATATTTCTTTATTTCCAAATACAGAATTTTCTTTATTTGTGTTAACGGTTTACAGTGGTGATTGGAGTGACTACTTTGTATGATTTGTTTTGTCTGTTGATACTGTAACTGGGTAAGATTGAATTTTTTTGAAGATTTCACGGCTTGCCGTGTTCCACGGTTTTGCTTCAACATTTACCTCGTCTTACGGTTCAGGTGGATCTCTGGGAACAGCATATATTGGGTTTTTAAAAACTATTCAGACAAACTTTAATCTTTAATTGGAGCATTAAATCCATTTACATTTAATAAATTACAGAGACATACTTGGGTTTTAATCTACCATATTACTATGACTTTTTATGATCTATCCCCGATGCACCCATGTTCCTTTTTTCTCTTTCTCTCTTTGTGACCTTTCTTGGTGATTTTGTGCATTTTTTGTCATTCCCTTTACTAGTTTGGAAGTGGAGATTCCCTTCGGAGGTGTGCAGTGCTGCTCTGGAGACCAAACAGACTGGCGGGGGCGTCACCAGCTGCAGAGGCCTGGCCCCACCCCCCACAGGCTGTGCAGCTGTGCTCCACCCCCCACACCCCCACCCCCAGCAGGCTGTGCAGCTGTGCTCCACCCCCCACACCCCCACCCCCAGCAGGCTGTGCAGCTGTGCTCCGCTCTGTGCTTAGCTCTGTGTTGTGGGTTTCAATTCTCCCTCTATAAATTTGTCTCCCTCAAGACACACTTACTAATCTTGTTACGAAATCAGTGTCCATGTAGGTTTACCACTTATTCACCAGTATTTTCCTCATTCCTGGATCCGTCACTTCCAAAGGATGTCCTTAACTTCGGCTGAGGAACACCTCCTACACTTTCTCTTAGTGCAAGCATGCAGCAAGGACCTGGGTTCTGTTTCTCTGACGACGGTTTTCTCTCAACTTTATTTTGGAACTTTCGCTGCACGGAGAACGCTAGGTTGTCATCTCCTTTCTTCCGCTTCGCAGTTGCTGTCAAGAATTCAGGGATCATTCTAGTGTCACCCCTTAGTAGGTGATCTTTTTCTCTGGCTCATTAAAAGATGGCAAGGACTGGGGAGACGAGGCGCAGGGCCCTGCCTCGCCTGGTCTGGAGCCGGCCAGGGCCACCACTGCAGGAGCACAGCGAGGAGGCCACAGCTCGGCAGGGTCCCTCCACCTCCCAGGCCTGCAGGTGCAGGCAGCAGGCCCAGCAGCCTGGGAGGGGCAGATGAGGAGGCAGGGGCTGGACACACTCATTCCCTCCCCAGAGAGAGAGCCCCTCCCTGGGGGGATGCGGAGATGGGGGGCGTCACCCGGGCACCTGGCGCTGAGACCAGGGAGTGTGGGGGCCTGACCACAATGTGCCTGGCCCCTCACTGCAGCCTGGGCAGGTGCCAGGGCAGGAGGAGAGTCTGGAGCACACTGCCCCAGCAGGGCTCCTTCCGCCAGCCCCGCCCCTCCCCACCCTACCTGCCTTCCCCCAGCCTGCAGGAAATGGAAACTTAGAGCTCTGGGCTCCTCCTCCCACCCCTCCGCCCCTTCTCACCCAGCCCCACCCTGCCTCCCCCTGCCCCACCCTGCCTCCCCCTGCTCTGGCAGGCTGCCTGCACCCTCCCCGCCCCCAGCCTCCCCCCTCCCCAGGAAGGGGCAGCAGGAAGCAGGGTGGCCAGCAACCTCTGAGCCCAGCCCCGCAAGAACTTGGCCCTCCCACCCAGAGCAGGAGTGCTGGGCCCGAGAGTCACCGACCCAGCCTCAGGGGGCCTTCTGAAAACGGGATAAGCATTACTGTCTCTGAGTGTAGGTGTAGGAGGGGTAAGAACAGAGGAATACCACCTGGGAAGCAGTAAGTGCCAGGGATGGAGGCCGAGGTGCCTATTAGCAGGAGAGGGGCGTGGGGTCCACAGGGGTCTTGCCACTGCCCGAGCCTGGGGCTCTGACCGAAGAAGCTCTCTAAAGGCCTGAGATATAAGGAAGCCCCTTCAGGTTACTTTCCAAGTCAGTATGACCCTACAGAAACTCTGTTTAAGCCAAAAGCCTGATCTAGGGCCCACCAAGCACACATCACGCACCTGCTTCGTAGATGAGTCATGTAAAGGAAAACCGTCTTGCCCTCAACGTGTGGACCAATTCTGCTCTCCGCGTTCCTTGCCATTAAACGTATGATTCCTGCCTATATGCTATTCTATCAACTTTAGAGCTTTTACAAGATGTAAAAAAGCATAAAACCCTGTAAAAACTGCTCGTTCTCTGGAGCACTAGACGTAGTTTTGGAATGTTGGTGAAGTCCACAGCCCACGGCCTAAGAAAATTCTGGAGACATCTTTGGTGCAAAAAGGTGGTTTTATTAAAGCACGGGGGCAGGACCCGTGGGCAGAAAGAGAAGCAGAAGCACGGGGGTCAGGAGGAGTGGCCCATTATATACTCTCAAGTTGGGAGGGGGTTAGGGACAGCACAAGCCTCCCAGGTATTCTGCAAGCAGGGTTTCCAGGACCCGGAGGGGGCAGCTATTGTCAGGAGAAGGTCATGTATTACTGTTTCATAAAAACTCGGTCATGAGACCCCTCAGATGTATATCGGTGGGTCCCATGCGTGGGGGTGATTGCCAACATGTATCTTGGGGGGCAGAGATGAAGGAAGTTTGCAAAAGAATTTTTGTATGTTAAAGTAGACTTAAGGGTCCTGGGGGTCGGGCTATGATTGCCCGTTGCCCTTAGCAAAGTGTCAACATCGAGAGAGTTGAGCTCCTGGAAGAAGGTCACTCTGCCTGTTTCAAGGACCTGTCGGTGGGCTGTAGGAAGTAAAGACATTTAATAATTTTTCTTTTGCCTGTGTTTCCCGCCATCACACTTTCTTCCCTGTGAACAGCACATTCCCCCAGCAGCTCTCCTGACTTGGGCTCAAATAAAACTCTTTCTTACTTTTATTTTTATTTATTTTTTTTTTAAGATTTTATTTATTTGACAGAGAGAGACAGCCAGCGAGAGAGGGAACACAAGCAGGGGGAGTGGGAGAGGAAGAAGCAGGCTCCCAGTGGAAGAGCCTGATGCGGGGCTCGATCCCAGAACGCCGGGATCACGCCCTGAGCCGAAGGCAGACGCTTAACGACTGAGCCACCCAGGCGCCCCTCTTTCTTACTTCTAAAGATCCCTAAGGGTTTGTTCATTTTTTGTCGCAAGGCTCCCAGTGTTCTCCAGGTCAAGTACAATTTCCTGACCCTGGCTTTGGAGGCCTGTCGCCCTCGCAGCCTTCCAGGACAACTTCCCCTCCCAAGAGGAGTCCTGTGGGACAGCTGGCTTCTCCCCTCTCAGGCTGTGCACAGCTGGGAGTCTGGAGAGGACGTGCCCTCCCCCACCTCGCAGTGCTCATCCTGGGGGAGGGGGCTCAGTCACCTCTGACAGAGTGAAAGACCCCAAACCATGCTGGAAATCAGGAGGACTCAGAAACGTAACCTCACAGGCCCCTCCCCCCACACCCTGCCTCAGTCCCCGGGGCCAGCGACCCTTGATCTCAGGGTTGTGAGTTCAAACCCCACAACCTGTGTGCAGATGACATAAAAATAAAAACCTTAAGATAAAAGAAGGAAAATGGAGAGGGAAACAAGCCTGCAGAGTCTCACCATCGCAGATACACGCGCGTGCGTGCGCGCGCGCGTACTCTCCCCACGGAGTAGGACAGAGACTACACCCCATCAGTGGGAATGACCCCTCACATCATTTAACAGGCACAAAATCGTCCATTGTTTGTACAACTCTGAATTTCCCCAGGGACGGCCTATTCCTCCCTCACTGAGTTTCTCAGTCGTTCACAAAGAAATCCTGTGGGTTCTGCCCTCAGAGCACCTGGGACCGACCTCTCCTCTGGCTCACAGTCACCTCGGCCAGATCCTGGCCTGCACCCCTCTTCCCCCTACCTCACCCCCCTCAGCTGTTTCTAGAACATTCCAGGCACACTTCACACCAACTGCTCTCTTTCCTTTTTCTGTCTTTGCTCAAATATCCCTTTCTCCAGCTTGAAATTACACAATTAAGTTTAAAATTACAGCTTCACCCCCACCATGCTCCAGACTCCGGCTGCGAAGCCCCTGCTCCACGCTGACCTTCCTGTCCAGCCCCCCTAACAGCAAACACGTTCCTTCTTACCGTGTGTCATAATCCAAGTTTCACTGAGGCAAAGAAAGTCCTTTTTTCGCTGGTGCCCGGCAAGCAGCTGGCACAGCCTGTTAGGAATGGGCGCTAAGAGAGCAAGGGAAGCATGAATGGGACGCGCAGAGGCGACCTGCGGAAGGTCACAGCCCTGATTGCAATTATTGGGGCTATGGAAAGGAGATTTGTCGAGCTTCCTTTACTTGTTGCCAAATCCCTTTATATTCTCACTACCAGGCTTGAAAGAGACCCTCCCTCTCCCTCCTTGCACATTTGCATTAGAAGTCCCAGGAGGACAGCGCAGTCCCGCCCACAGCTTGGTCCCTCACCCCGCCCTGCACGCAGGGGTCTCACGGAACGCTGCTCTCCCCTTATCTCAGACGTCTCTTTCTGCCACCCAGCCCCTCCTCTCTGCCCCCAGCAGCTGGCCTGCCACCGAGCTGGTGCCAGGTTTGGAGCTGAGGATGGAGAAGCCTCTTCCAGGGTTTGGGGTACCCTCCCCCCCCAGCCAGTGGGGCATGGGGAGCCGCTGGCTTCTGCCTCGGCTCTCCTGCGAGTGTGCACACTGACACGCTCCCGGGACCCCATCTTGTGGAGCTCACCTGTGGGGGCCTGGGAACTCGAGGCTGCAGGTCGGGCAGTGCAGGGGTCTGGGGGGGGGGTCCGCCGTATGCGGGCCTCGCACTTCCGGAGCCCTAGTTAACCCTGTCCTACAGGGCTTCCCACTCCCCATTGCCCCGGGCCTGTCAGGCTCAGGAACACGCGGAGGGAGGGATCCCAGTGAATCAAGAGCCCAGACCGGATCATTCTTGCTCAGTTAGTGAAGCTGCTGTCTTCCATCCTGCCGTCATCGGGATACACACCCGGCTTATACAGCGACCCCATTCTCTGTCTTCAGGGACTCCAGATAGGGGGTAGGGTGGGGGTAGTGCTCAGCTGGCGGAAACTCCGCACAGTGGGGCAGGAGGCAGCCTGCAGGGAGGGGCCTGGGCAGGGTGGGAGCTGAGGCGGCGTCAAACAACCTTGAAGGGGGAGGATTCGCGCTATAGAGCTGTGTTCAGTCTCAGCCCTGGAGGCTGAAAGTCCAAAGCCAAGGTCGGTAGGACTGTGCTCCTTCTGCAACCTACAGGGAAGACTCGCCTTGCCTCCCGTGCTTCTGGTGCTGGCCTGCCGTCCTTGGCAGTCCTTGGCTTGTGGCCAGCACTCTCCCGTCTCGGCCCCTGCGGTCGCTTGGCACTCCTCTCCCTGCACGCCGGTCCTCTAAGAAGGACTGTCCCCCAGAACATCTCTCCCTAGCCAATTACGTCTTCCGTGACCCAACTCCAAATAAGGTCAAATTCACTGGGGGTTAGGACTCGGATATATCTTCTGGGGAACACAGTTCAACCCAGAAGAGGGGAGATGGGAGACTGGCAACCGGCAAGGGGACTGAGCCACTGTGGGCAAGGGGAGCCATGTGTGAAAGGGGCAGCCAGGAGGCAGCCAGGGCTGTTGGTGTGATACTGGTGTGAACCCATGGTTCCCGTGAGCACAGGCACAGAAGTGCCACAGGTGTCCAGGCATGAGTGACAGCGTCGGCGTGTGTCTCCTGGCTCTGGGCCCTGAGAGAGTCTGGGGGCAGTGACACCCAGCAGTGGCAAGCACGTCTACAGTTTGACCCTAGAACGGCTCTCCACCTAGAAGAACCAGGGCTCCGGGGAGAAACAGCTGCTCCAGGGCTGGATCCGGGAAAGAACAGGATGAGCCTGGAACATTCCTTACTCCAGAAAGCCGGGATGTGCTCCCTGCACGCCGCAGACACAGCAGAACACGGAGGCCAGCTCTGGGCTCTGGGGCAGACAGCAGCTCTGAGCGCAAGCTCCAGCCCTGGGCACTGGGTCTACATCACCGCTCGGGACACCAGTGGCCTCGGCTGGGACATGGTAGGACAGGGTCCACCAGGAACGTTGTGGGGCTCCCTGGAAGTCGTGGAGCACATGGGTGTTCACCTCATTCCCCGTCTGCACTGCCTCTTGGATGCATCGAGACTGTGCCATCTGAACACTTCAGATTGGGTGCCTTTCCCGTGCACCCTCCCCAACCCAGCCCTTTTCTCCCACGCCTCCCAGGCCCATCCTCAAACCTGCAGGTGCGCCTGGGAGCCCGGCAGCTGCCTCGTGCTGACTGCAAGGACCCCGACAGGGCTTTTAAAAATATATTATCTTTAATGAAATTCTTATTTCTTTGGGTTACACACCCAGCCTGTGTTCCTTGTAGAGGCTTGGAAACCCGCCGAAGGAACAGAGGAAGGCCTTTCTAGCCCTTCTGCGTCTCCCTGGGCCCAGAGCCCAGACAGGCGACTCCGGGAGGTGTTTCCAGGCAGGGCACAGGCCTGCAGGAGGAAGCCAGCCTCGGTGTTGCCAACTCACAGGGCTCCCTCAAGGGCAGCTGCTGGGGCGAGCTGCCAGTACGGTCTCAGCTGCACGATGCTCAGTGCAAGCCTGGGACTGCCAAGTGGGTGGGCCACTGGGACCTCTGGCACAGCGGCCCCGCCGGCAGCTGGGGCAGGATCCAGCCTCCACCCACCTGATGCCGGCAAAACCCCTCTCTCCCCCAGACTGACAACCAGAAAGGTCTCCAGACATGGACAAATGTCCTCTGGCAGGGACCACTGCCCCCAGCTGGGACATACCGGTCCCCTTCTGTGCGGTTTCACTGCCCAGCCCCGTCACTGCGGTGGGCGGTGGCCCTCGCCTCCCGTCCTCACCGACCACAGACCACGGGCTGTGAGAGAGAGCGCAGGTCCCGCAGGTCCCCGCACGTGCACTACAGCACACTTGGCGCCCCCCCTTCCTTCCCTTTTATATTCGTGATGGGGCTTAGCCTCTTTGTGCGCCTGCTCGTAAGTCAGACTTCCCCATGGGTCGTACATACAGGGAAAAACGTAGCACAGCCGCCCTCCAGCTCCATCCGCGCCCGGGCGTCCCCTGGGGCTCCGCAGCGTGCCCGGTGGGTAAGGGGGCCCCAGTACTGAAGGTCACGGTGTCAACAGGGGAAGCGGGCAGGGCGGGAGGGGCACAGTTCAGCCCCCACCCGGCGCCACCCTTTCGGCGCCCGATCGCACCGAGGTCTGACTTGGTGGAAACAGTCCCTGGCGTGCGGGCTGCTCCTTCTTCGCAGAGGCGCATCGGAACTCTGTTGTCACCCCCAAGCTCCCCTCGCCGAGACGGTTTCTGCAGGCTTCCCGGCAGTGCGGCGCACCACCACGCCCATGCCGCTGGCTCTGGCCACTTGCTCCTTGTTGGCAAGATTGGACTAAGGAGAATTTGGACCTTCAGGGACCCTTTAGGAAACTGAAGACCCGCCCCAAACTGGTTCCTCCGAGACCTCTCTGTTCCACGCTGGCTTTTACCGCCCACAGCCTCCCTGCCCGTCCTTGAGTGTCCTTCAAACCCCCACCTCCTCCCTCCCTCCCCCCGTTCTGGGGCCACTCACACCCGAGGCTGCCCGCCACCACTGGGGGCTCCCAGGGCCGCAGGGACCGAAACAGCAACCTCGGAGGCTGATTCGGAAACACTGTTTCATCCACTCAGATGAGCCCCCCCATGGCTGCTCGGTCTCTCCCGAGCGCCCCCACCAGAACGCAGTCCGGGGTCTGGGCAGGTGATCTCCGGTTGTCTCATCCGCAGAAACACAATTCACATCAAAATAGAAAGTGGGGCAAAGGACAGAACCAAGTCTTTTATGTAAACGAGAGAATTTTGTATGACTTGCGGCTGGCTGGGGTTTTGGAATAAAGCTACGCCCTATGTGTACCTGCCTGGACGTTTGTGCGTGCCCTGGGCTGTGTCTGTATATGACCTTGCCCTGACTTCTGCATAATAGGAGCAAATTAATTTATAAAATCCCATAGAGAAGACTGTTCTGTTCTAATTTGCTTACACAGAAATAAGTGTTCACATAAAATGTCCCTAACACTCTTATAAATATAGAAACTAACCAAATACTGTTCAAGTTTCTGTGATTTGGGTAAACCTTTGGTAAAATAAGACTAGTGTAATATCGTTGGTTTAATCAAAATAGTTGTCTCCTGAGTTGTCGGCCTGAAGTCTGACGTGAGCACACATCTTTATCCTGAGTTTGCTAGTCCGATAAGCTACTGCTACGTCCGCGGGGTGTCTAAGATTATAAAAATTGTAAATCCACCCAAGAACAAGAGTACGTAGAAAGGAGCTGCTCGACACCCATTACTACGAGTCTATCAAGGGCAGCAGAAAAAAAAAAAAAACAATGTATTTAACATTCAAAAAATTTTTTTCTGCTTTTGTGATTTTGAGGGGTACTTTTTGGGAAGAATGCACAGAGGATAGGACAGGCTTATGGACCTGGGGGGTGGGGGCCAGGGCGGGAAGAGAGACAGATGGAGAGGTCTCAGCTTTACAGCTGGGGAGGGCCCCATGGCCTCAGAGAGACCTCTGGAAGTGGAGCCAGAAACGGCGGGGGGGGGCACCCAACTTTCTCCTGGAATTTCCCCAAAGCCACTGCTGGTTGACTAGGTGAGGCCCCCTCCTGGCCTGGGACTCAGGATCCCGCCTGGGGGATGACAGCTACTCCGGAAGAGGAGGGCGGCAGGAGAGCCCGGCCCCAGCTTCCTCCTGGTGGGGCACAGGATGCTGGGGGAGGATTTCGTGGGCCTCAGGAGAAGCAGCTCCTTGCCAGCGCACCGGAGGGGACCTGACGCTAGCAGGTGAGTGAGGCAGGAGGGAGCCGGCTGCCTGGCGAGGGCTCAGCCAAGGAGGGCCAGGGTCTGGGGAAGGGAGGCAGCAGCCTGAACCTGGGGCACCCCGCAGGCGCCTCCCACATCGTGTCCTCTCCAGGAGCCATGAGACACATCCATCCCTTCTTGCTGGCCGTCCTGCTGTGCTCCGAGTGTGGTGAGCAGCCAGGGCCGTGCTGGGGGGCATGGCCGGGAATCCCCTGTGAGGGGCGGTGTGTGCACATGGGAGGGGTTGGTCCTCCAGGCACCCAGAGGGTGGGAAGGGGCCCTCGAGCTGTGGCTCTGGCCTGAAGGGGTCTAACTGCATCCTTCCTGCGGGCCCGCTGGCCAGCCCTGAGCCTTCAGTGCTACAGCTGTGCTGAAGTGGAGAACAGCAGCCCGTGCCAGCCCTCCCAGTGTCTGATGCAGGGCGTCTGCTACACTAGTGACATAACCTTGACCTTGGACGACGGTGAGTGCCCAGCACTCGGAGGGAGGGGGCGGTTCAGGGAGCTCTGCTCTGAGGCTCCCCCAGCCTCTCAGAGGAGTGTGGGTTTGGCAGGGGCCACTCTCCAGCCTGCCTCAACTTCCCCCATCCACATGGAGCGGGGCGGCCTCCAGAGGCCTTCTCGGGGAGGGGGCGGGATGGGACTCCAGCAGAGGGATGGATGGCCAAGTGCCCCCAGGGAGCGGGTGACCAGGGAAGACCCCAGGAGGCTGAGAGCGGACTGGGGCCTCTCATGCCAGGCTCCTCCCGTCTTGCCCACAGGAAATCGGGTGAAGTACCAGCAGAAGGGGTGTGCCCCCTCCTGTGAGGAAGTCTCCCGCATACTGCAGCAGCTTTCCCAGAGCAGCGGCCCCGGCAATCTGGGCCTGCTGGGCCTAACGAAGCTTGAAGTGCAGGGTTTGAGGTGCTGTGAAAGGGACCTCTGTAATGGGGGCACACTGCCCCTGGGCCCTGGCGGGGGGCTCCTGCTCAGCCTAGGGCTCATCTTCCTCTGGGCCCTGCTGTGAGCAGCCCTGACTCCAGCACAGAAAGCAGGGCGTCGTCCTGAACAGAGTCACGCAGCAGGCACGTGAAGTAAGCTCGCTGTCCCACCCTCGCATACGCGCACGCGCACACACACACACACACACACACACACCGTCCACACACATGCATCCCCACGCACAGACTCTGCAGACCCTCGGCCACTCCCGCCCAACCCACCTGGCCAGCCCTAGCCTCAGGCCCCCAGTACCCCGCTCTGCCAACAAGCCCAGCCCGTTTTGCAAACACCATCAGCGAACCACCGCCCCAAGCTGCAGAGACCGCTGCGCTCTGACCAGACGGGCCTGTAGGAGAGCAAAGCCCACAGCCCAGCCCGGGGTCCTGCTCCCCATGTGCCAGCCAGCGCAAGGAGAAAATAAACCCTTTCCATATCTTCCTGTTCTCTGCTTGCCATTCGGCCCCCTAGGGGAGGGTGGGTGGCCCTGGGGCCTGCCTGGGAGGGACACGGAACTACCGCTTGGTTTTCCCTCAGCCAGGCGAGTGACCATGGTCCCAGGGGCTAGGAGCAGTGGTCACTTCTGGAGGGGTTAGCTCTGCTCAGCTGGGTGGGGGTTCCCCCTTGTCCCCATGAAGCGTTTCCTCCAACGCACGCTACCTTCCCCCCCAGCTCTTGCGGGAAGCCTCCATACGGAGCCTCTGCCCAGGGCCTCCCGTGGCTGATGTGCTGGGGGGGGGGGCTTCAGCAGAGGTAGGTGGTGGTGATGATGGAAGAGGGGGTCTTGCCTGCTTCGTTTCCTCTTTCGCACATTTCCTCTTTCACACATGTCCTCTTTCACACGATTCCTCTTTTACACATTTCTTCTTTCACACATTCTTCCCCTCGAGCTCCTGCCCCCAAAGGTGACCCCAGAGCTCAGAGCCCCCCACCCCCGCAGCCCACAGGACCAGCTCCTCCGCATGGGATGGAAAGCCCAGAGCTTCATCTCCTCCCTAGGTCCCCCCAGTCACCTCTTCCCGGAAGAAAAGCCCCCTCCCTCCCCGCCTGGTCCAGCAAACCCCCAGTGCGGCTCTGGGAACTCCACGGGATTGTCAGTCTCGGGTCTGCAGGGCCTGGAGACCAGGGCAGAGCCTTCCCTTCACAAGCAGGGAAACTGAGGCACAGGGAGCCTCATGCCAGTCTGTGCCAAAGACAAGGAACCAGAAGTGCCACCCTGGCCCACATGTGACCTCTGTGCCCCCCCGGAGCCGACCAAGTGACGTCTCCCTCTGGCCCCTTTGCTTCCGAGCGGAAAAGACTGGCAGACCCAGCCTCACCCCCAAACAAGGCTGGGGGCTGCTGAAGGAAGTACAGGGCCTGGGGAAGGGGAAACCAGCCCCACAGGGACAGGTCTTGGGGGCAGAGCAGGGTCTCTGAGGTCTGGAAATGTGATGCCTCTTCCCCAACGCCCCTCCTTCCAGCATCTCCCAACTCACCCCCCCCACGGTGCCAGCCACAACCATACACCCCGACTCCACACCCCCAGAGCGACATACCGACCGTGCCATGCAGTGGGGGGGACTCCGGGGGGGCAGGGGGTGCTTTGTGGGCCATCTCCCACCTCCTGACCTCACCCTGCTGTCCCCCGGTGACCTTGGGCAAGGGCCCACCCCCTGGCCTGCCGCAGTGAATCCACTCTGCGGTGACCAGGGCCTTCCACGTGGGCCGGCACAGGCCAAGGGACGCAGCCGGGCCCTGTCCCCTGCCGCGGCGGTAGGCGCAGCCAGAGCCCCCGGCCCGCGTGCTCAGTTCACGGCGACCTCCTCCCCCTGGGCTTCTTCATCGCTCCACCTGATAAGTGTTACTAATTTCTGAGAGTATCTCACACGTGTCTTTTCGTTCTGATTGTTATATCATGATAGCAGGCAAACTGTTTTCACTGTTAATATTCTTAAATATCAGTGGGTTACCCAAACATATTCTCTGTTAATATATGAAGAGATTTTCTTATGTTTCTTCTTCCAATTGCTAAGTTCTCCATTTTCAATTTGCATTTTGATCCGTCAGAAATGTGTTCTTCATACCACCCCAGCCCTCACCCAAAAGGGTCAGGGGCAGAGTTCATCCTTCTCCGATCGGCTGCTGGGACCCCCCACACCCCCTGCAGCCCTGGGGCGGGGGGAAGTGGCCCACACCCCCCCACACTCTTACCTCCCACAGAGCCTACTCCATGCTGCTTTTCAAACGCTTCAGCTTTTCGTCCTGAAATAGGTTCGCACTTACAAAGAAGTTCCAAAAATAGAACAGAGTTCCTACGTCCCTTCACTCCACCCCACCCAGTGTTAACTTCTTACATAACCAGGGTCAGCACCAGGAGGTCAGCCTTGATGCGGACTCTCAGGTTGGCCTGCAGACCCTGGGCTGAGTCCCCCGCTGCACACACGGGGCTACCCTGGGGTCCAGAGCCTAGTCCTGGGGGCAGCACGACATCCACGGTCCTCACCCCGGGCCGGCGCCTCCACCTTTCCGGCCGTTTCCGGCGGCCAAGGCCCAAGGCAGACTTCCAGGGTCTTCACGCCACCTCGTTCTAAGAACTTCATTAATCATAACTATTCGTCCTCTTGACCGTGGACACTTCCTAAGGGTTACCCACCTGTTTGTGAGCTGGAAAGGTCCCCGGGGGCTGCAGGAGGCCCAGGTCCAACCCGTTGCCCCCACCCCACCCTGGGCAGTTCCTGCCTGAGGGAAGCCCGTGGGCACGGTCTCCAACAACAGCGGCCTTGCACTTGAATTCAAGTGGGTCTGTCTGTGTGGCCTCAGCGTCTGTCCTGCCCGGTCCTACTGCACGGTTAGGAAGGCGAGCCCCTCGGGCACTCCCCCTTCTGTGCAACGGGTGGGTGGCCTCACTTGCCTCCCTGGCCCAGCGGCTGGTCACACTTGTTCGGGAGGCCTCCTGGCGTGCAAGGTGTCGAGGGAGCAGAGTGCACGTGTGGGTGTGGTGTGTGCATGGGGTCGAGCACAGAGTGTGAGTGCGTGTCGTGTGCGAGCTATGTGTGTCGTGTGTGCCCAGGGAGGGGACGCGACACCAGCAGAGCTGCATGGGTGAGCTTTGGGGGAGGGCAAGGCCCTGGTGGCCTTCCAGTGTCCTGTTCCCCGGAGGCCCTGGCCCAGCCTGAGTAGCAGAGGGAAGGTGAGGGGCCCTGAAACGGTGGGCTCATCTGGCCCGGAAGGCAGCAGGCCAAGGCACCGGGCACCCCAGAACGCCCGACTGAAGCCTTCCCCAACCCCCTTGGCCATTTCCACCGCAGCTGACGTAGATAAAATCTGCCAGAACGGGAAAGCCGCTGCGGAAAACAATGCAGGGACTCAGCGCCCAAGGTCTGAGGGGCCTGGCCAGAGCCTGCCCTTCCTGCCTGCGTTTCCAAGGCTGGAGGTGGGGGCCGGAGAGAGAGGGGGTGGGGTGGACTCGTGAAGCCCCCTCCCCCACCGTCCCCACTGATGAGGGAGCAGAAGGCAAGCTGAGGACAAAGCAAAAGCTGACACCCCACAGCCCCCCCACCTGTGACATTCCTCCAGGAAACTCCCAACTTTCTTCATGCTAATGATGTGGTTGTGGAATATCGGTGAGGTTCAGTGGGTGGAGTCCGGAGCCGAGGACCAAGAAGGAATTCTTGAGACGTCTTTGGTGCAAAATGGTGGTTTATGAAAGCACGGGGACAGGACCCGTGGGCAGAAAGAGCTGCTGCCCCGGGTTGTGAGGGGTGGCTGATTCTATACTATGGGGTTGGGGGAGGTAAGGGAATGGGAATTTTCTAAAGGATTTTTGTATCTTAAAGAAGATGCACAGGATACCAGAGGCCTTGTTACTGTCAAGCGAAGGCCCCTCTAGTAAGGCGTTAGCATGAAGACAGCTGGGAACTTCCTGGAGGTGCAGATTATAAGGACGTTTAATTGCATCTACCTTTCCTTCTGGAAGCTAGGTTACTGATAGAGGTGCTTTGTTCTTGTAGACCACCAAGACATTTGTAAACTGAGGGAGACAAGTCTTGCAGGATTGTGGTCTCCATAGGTTAACTCTCTTTGTCCTTTAGGGCAGCCAGGAGCACTGAGGAAGGTCACATACATCCCATGGGAGGGGGGTTGCGGGGTGTCAGTTTCTGCTTTGTCCCCAGCTTGCCTTCTGTTCCCCCATCATGTCCCTCCCTGAGCCATTGTGACCCTTAAATCTTTAAGGTTGTGGAAGGTGGAAGGTCTCATCCTCTGTAACTTCTTTGTGCTCAGCAGGGCGTAGAGAGCTCCCTACCTGTGCGTCAGCACTGGTCAGTTGGGGAATGTGTAGGAAAGCTACGAAGGGCGGAGGCAGCCGAATCTGCCGCTGACAGTGAGGAAGTGTCTGTGCGGGTGGTGAGGGTCACCGTCCGTGTGAGGCCGTGGACGCGAGGGAGCCTCGGCACGCAGCGGAGAGATATTGAAGAAGACAACATATTAAGATCAGTACGGCTATAAGGATGAGAAATCCGATAAAGAGACCCTTAATAGTTGACCACAGTCCTTCTCCGAGCCGGGAGCTTAACCACTGCCTGAGTGAGAGAGAGGGGCTTTGTCGAGCCCCAGTTTGGGTATCCGTGTCTTTTAATAGTCCTGTGACATGTTTGTGGCAATCTGGGATGTACACACAGCATTCTGTTCGGTGACGGCACACGTGCCACCCTGTGCTGCTGTCAGGACGTCGAAGGCCACCCTGTTTTGTGGAGGCGCTCTGCACGACTGGGCAACTTCAGTATTGAGTGATGCTGTGTGGTGACTCACTGAAAGCCTTCGTGGGATAGTGATTAAGGGCTGCTACCTGCCAGATGACACTTTCCAGCCCGACGCATGGAAGAAAAACGGACGCGAGGTGGTCGTCCATTGAGAAGCAGCCGTGCCCGTCTTCGTTTTCAACTGGGGACATGAGCCGCAGTGGGGGTGGTTTTGGTAACACGCCCATGAACCCAGGCAAAACCTAGGGTGCGACGACCTGTCCTCCTTGGAGGGACCCAGGGCCATAGGTTAGCTCCACGTGTGCAGTGGGTTCGTTGGGAGCTAGCCGCCTCGGCCAGTCAGTGGCGCGCCGGTCCGTAGCCTGGAGGACCATGACCTGGGAAGAGGCTTCTAGTGGCAGGCATCCCAGACGACGCGTGTTATCTGCCCAAGTATCACGGGTGTGATTTCTTTGTTCCCAGCATAAAATTGCCTCTTGACTGAGTCGTCTGATGGTGGGTGTGAGCCACACACACATACCCCAAATTTGATATATGCCCTCCTCTGTATACCGGTAAGGAGGGCTCTGTAGCCTAGGCACTGGCCGGAGGACATTAATCTGTGGGTCTATAAAATCAGTTAAGATTTTAATGGTTTGAGGGTATGAAAAAGTTTGGTTATGTCCCGGTAAATTCCATGTTCCATTGATCATGGGCCAGGAAGAAACTTTTTGATTGGTGATAGATTTATCCCGAAATGTACTATCTCCATATATTATTTCTGAAATAAAGCATGTAGAGAATGCCGGTCGGTGCCCTGTAGACGGGAAACCCGCCAGAGTAACCCAGACGTACCTGACATGGGTAAGAGTCCGCATATCCAGCAACCCGTTTGATTTTTTAGTTCATCATCATGCTGAGCCCGTTGCAGAAAGGAATCGTCCATAAAGATCGGCGAGGAGAAAATAAAGAGAAGATATACAACCTTCATCGTCGTTCGAAGAGGAGTTTGAGATCTTCTGTGGGTTCACAGGAGTAAGAAGCCACGTTCGTTTGCTTAGTGGTTTCCTGTGAAGGAGGCACAGGCTTATTCTGGATCCAGGAGCCCATGGAGGGCATCCCAGTTTTACCGCAGTGGGAGTACGCGGTACGACCCGGTAGGGGCCCTTCCACTTTGGATTTGAGTCTCCTGACGTGTTTGACTTCCAGTCTCTTAAATAAACCATGTCTCCAGGGTTTACACGGGGTGGATTTTCAGTTATAGGTAAGTCAGGTTTGGGAAATATATGGTTAGTATCTTCATTGAGTAATTCATGAATTAAACCGGCCTCAAGTGAATAATTTAATAAGGCGTGACAACCTTCAGCTAGTTACAGATGTACAGTAAGAAGCGGCTTTCCAGACAGTAACTCAAACGAGCGGAGTCCTACAGGTTGTTTTGAAGCAATTCTTGTCCTGAGAAGTCCTACTGGTAAGAGGGTAACCCAATTGTCCTGGGTTTCTAAACCAAGTTTAGCAAGGTGGCGTTGTAAGGTATGGTTAGCCTTTTCTTTCCCGGAGGGTCGTGGATGCCAGGCTGAATGCAAGAAATATTTAATTTTTAAAGCTTGGGCTATTTGTTGACCTGTTTGAGCAGTAAAAGAAGGACCATTGTCACTTTGAAGAGATCGAGGAAGACCAAATCTAGGAATAATTTCTCTCAATAAAATTTTAGTTACTTCTACTGCTCTTTCAGTTTTATGTGGAAAGGCCTCGATCCATCCGGTGGATGTAGCAACAGACAGTAATAGAAACTTATAGCCTTTGCAAGTGGCATTGGTGTGACATCAAGCTGCCAGTCCTCTCCTGGATAGGATCCACGTCTTTGGACTGGTTTTGGGCGGGGGCGGGGGGGGGATTTACTCGGGCACAGACAATGCAGGATTGGCAGACCTGTTTTATTGTGGCTGTTAAATTTACTGTATCAAATATATTTTTAATTAAGCGTTTTAAAGCGTCTTTGCCCAAATGAGTAGCCTGGTGTAGGCCCTGAATTACTTTCCCTTGGCTATTTTTGGGTATAAAGATTTTTCTCTCATTGTTCACAAGCCAACCCTGGGTATTTTTAGGATATCCTCACTCCTGAGCTGGGCGAGTCTCTCGGTCTGAATAGACGGGAGTTATGGACTCCGTTGGAGTTAAGACTGGAATGAGGCTTAATATCTGTTTACTCTTTGCTGCCTCTTTGTTTCCTTTAGATTCTAAGGTCATGTCCTTTTGATGTCCTTTGAGGTGGATCGCCGCCCCCTCCTTGGGCAGGGGTACGGCTTCAGGAAGGGTAAGGATTTCCGGCCCATATTTCACTGCGGAGTTATGACTTGATAATAGTCCCCTCTCCTTCCAAGTAGCTCCGCGGGCATGTAGTGTCAGAAAGGTATACTTGGAATCAGTGTAAATGTTAATTTTTAGACCTTTTGCCAATTGAAGAGCACGGAGGAGTGCTATTATTTCAGCTTTTGGGCAGAAGTATTTACTGGAAGGGGTTTTGCCTCAATTGTTTCCATCACGCGGACTCTAGCGTATCCAGCCTGTTTTCCCCCTTACCCATGGAGCTCCTGCTGTCAGTAAACCAGTCATCGTCCGCATTTTTAATGGGGGAATCTGTTCGATCTGGCCTGCTCGAAGAGACAAGGTCGATGATCTCGGAACACTTACGCTCTGTAGAAGCACGATGGTCAGGTCCAGGCACAAGAGTAGCCGGGTTTCGAGTTTGACAAGTTTTTAGCGTTACTTCAGGGTATCTAGAAGCGTAGCCTGCTATTCAGTACGGCGGCCTCCCGTCATCCACTGGCGACCCTTGGTCTCTAAGACACTGGACCGATGCAAAGTCATTACTGTTAGGGACCGTCCCATCGTGAGCTTGGAGGCTTCTACGAGGAAGGCCGTGGCAGCCACCGCTCGAGGACAAGACGGCCACCCGGGAGCTACACTGTCGAGTGACTTTGAAAAATAGCCCACTGGTCTTGCTTCATTTCCTAATTTTGGGGTGAGAACTCCCAAGGCTTGGCTCTGTTTTTCTGCTACATAGAGAGTAAAAGGTTTTTCTAAATTTGGTAACCCCAGAGCTGGAGCTGACAAAAATTTAGCTTTTAATGTTTGAAAGGCCGTCTGCGGAGCATTAGTCCAGAGCAAAGTTTCCTCATCAGGGCCTTTAACTGAATCATACAATGGTTTGGCTAAGAGTCCAAATCCGGGCATCCACAGGCGGCAAACACCTCCCATACCTGAAAAGGGGAGGAGTTGTTTAGTCTGTAGTCGAGTATAGCCTTTTTTCTATCAGTGGATAGAATACGGTGACCTGGTGTCAGTTCATATCCTAAATATTGTACTTTTTGTTTAGATATTTGTGCCTTTTTAGGGGAGACGTGATAGCCTCTCTCTGCCAAGAAATTAAGTCAAGTTCTAGAATTTTTATGGGATGTCTCCTTTGTGGGACTACACATTAGAATGTCACTACATATTGAATTATTGTCCTTTGAGACAAGGACAGACCACGGACATCTCTGCTACGTGCAGCTCCAAATAGGTGAGCCGTGTTTCTAAGTCCCTGCGGCAACACTGTCCCGGTTAATCGGTTAATCGAGCAGCTGTGGGCTTGAAGGTGAGGCCCATTCAAAGGCAAAGAGTGGCTGCATTTCCCCACTTAGTGGGGTGCAAGAGAAGGCTTCCTTTAAGTCAATACCGTAAAGCAGTGGTGTCACCAGGGACCTGGTGAGAACAGTACATGGACTTGGCGCTCTTGGACGAATAGGCATCACTGCCTCATTTATAGGTCTGAAGTCTTGTGCCACCCGATAGTCCCCATCTGGCCCTTTTGCTGGTAAAATTGGGGTGTTAAAAGGAGAGTGACAAGGCTTTAAAATACCATGTCTGAGAAACTTACCAATAAGTGCTTGTAACCCAGCTTTGGCCTCAGGTTTTAGAGGGTATTGTTTTTTATGAGGTATCTTTGTTGGGTCTTTTAAGGTCACTTTAACTGGTTGGGCTATAAGAGCCCGTCCTGGGACATCACAATCCCAGACTTGTGAATTTACTTCCTTCCAGACTTTGGAAGAGATAGTAGGGTATGGTTTTGCTCTGCAGACATTAAGGAGATTTAAGGCCATCCCCCTCTACAGTAAGAGCAAACCGGCTTCCCAGTTTATACATTAAGTCCCGTCTGAGTAATGGAGTGGGACAAGATGGAAGGACTAGAAAAATATGAGTGACCAACTGACTTTTATATATACAGGTTAAGGGCATTTTCTGACGGCACATTTTAGTTTCCCCTTCTATGCCAACAATTTTAAGGTTAGAAAGACAAGTAGGGCCGGAGTGCTGAATAAGAACCGAGTAAGTGGCTCCCGTATCAATAAGAAAATTGATTAACTTACCTCCCACCTCCAGGGTAACCCGGGGCTCAGTCATCTTGATGTCAAAGGGAGCCGGACCAGCCCCAGGGCCCCGTCATGCCAGTTCCTCCAGCTTCGACTCTCGGGCACGGAAGTGAGCTCCTGTCCTCTCCTCTCTCTGGAGATGAGGACAGTCTCTCTTCCAGTGTCCTGTTTCTTTACAGACAGGACATGGCCCTAGTGGAGAGTGCTTGTTTGGACATTCTCTGCTCCAATGTCCGATCTGGCCACATCCATAGCACGGGGACTTGCCTAGTTCTGTGTCTGATACCGGCCTTTTCTTGTGCCCCTGGTTGGTCCGGTCTCATGGGGAATCCGCAATAGCGGCAGCTGTTATTTTAGCCTGGGTCTTACCCTGTAATGTGGCTTTCCGGTCCTTCTCTTGCCTTAAGGCCGTGCCTCTGTTATTAAAGACCCGGTCGCTACTTCTAGTAGGTGCGGGATCGGAGTCTGAGCACCCAAAGTCATTTTAGTTAGTTTTCGGCGGATGTCAGGTGCCAACTGGCTTATAAAATGCATATTTAGTGTAATTACTCCCTCGGGTGAGTTGGGTCCAAATTTGTAGATTTACGGGTGGCTTCTACCAATCGGCCCTGAAACAGAGCCGGGTTCTCATCAGTTCCTTGCGTAACTTCCTGAAGTTTATCAAAGTTTACAGGCTTACAGAATCCTTTTTTCATTCCTTCTATTAAACAAGTAATCATATGGTTTTGTTTTTCTCTCCCTGGACTGTCCTCCTGATAGTTCCAGTGTGGTTGGGTGCTAGGGACAGCAGCACCCCCAGCTGGGTGACGTCCCCTACCTCTCACAGCCAGTTCATCAGCGAACCCTTGCGCTCCCTCCCAGATTCGTTTCTTTTCCTCAGGGTGCAACAACGAGTTAAGATGGTGTATATATATCCTGCCAGCTCAAATCAAACATAATAGATACTGCTCGAAAGCCCTCAATAAATTGAGAGGGGTTTTCAGAATATCATCCTAACTGTTGTGTTATCTGAGCCAGGTCTGCAGTGGAGAATGGGACACGGACCCTAATTGTGCCCACTTCCCCATTAGCAATTCCCTAAGACGAAGCATCCCATACTTAGACGGAGCTCCTGGAAGAGAGGGAGTCCCGCTCCTAGTACGTCCACTGGGCTGGGAGCTGAGGGGTCTTGGGATTTATAAGGAGGAGGGGTAGCAACAGAGCCAGTGTCCTCTTTCTTTGGAATGGCCTCCATTTCCTCCAATATCTCAGATTTATTAAGAGGAATTGGCCTATTTAGACAGTCATCGTCCAATATATCCAAGGGGGGGGGTGTTAACCTGCTTGAGGGTTAGACACATTCTGCAAGAGGCCCTCAGGCCTAGATCCTGATTTAAGGCCATAAAAGCTTGGACATGTGGGACTTCAGTCCATTCGCCCTTTTCCTTGCACAATAGATCTAACTGATGGATTGTACGAAGCTTAATGTCCCATTAATGGGCCATTTTCCCTCATCTCCTAAGGAGTATTGAGGCCATGAAACATTACAGAAGAAGATCAGCTTTTTCTTTCTTTTTCTTTTTTTTTTTTTTTTTTTTTTAGATTTTATTTATTTATGTGACAGAGAGACAGCCAGCGAGAGAGGGAACACAGCAGGGGAGTGGGAGAGGAAGAAGCAGGCTCCCAGCGGAGGAGCCTGATGTGGGACTCGATCCCGGAACGCCGGGATCACACCCTGAGCCGAAGGCAGACGCTTAACGACTGCGCTACCCAGGCGCCCCCAGCAGCTTTTTCTTTCTTAAATCTTGCAGTCCAAATTGATTCCAATGGGTTAAAAGGCATCCCAAGGGAGAATCCTTGGGAACAGAAGAAGAAGATCCCATGTTCCTAGAAAAGTAAAGAAGGTCCATTATCAAAATCCCCCCCGACTCCCAGGTGGCGTCCCATGCGGGATATGTCAGAGGTTCCCGTGTGTCAAAAGCTACCAGAGACGTCCCTCAACAAAAATCACTGTTGATCACAAGCATGCCTTCCCGTGAAGGCATTCCTGCCGTAAAAGGCCCTGGAGGGTGCCGGCGTCCCTCCCCTTCCCCGCCACATCCTAAGCTACAGATGGTTGCCTGGTGAATGGACTGAAATACCATGCCTTGAAGGTCATGCCGTGAAGGTCACGCCTTATTTTACCTTGCCTTGAAGAACCAGCTGTTTTTAACCCACGGAAAACACTAGAGTATTTTTATAAGGGGAAATTACTGAATTTTGTAGCTTTAATAGTTAGCAGAGAATATTGACAGAAAACAGTAAAGACAGTAAACCATCATGGTCTAAGCGACATTCCAACGCAGGTGGTCCTTACAGCCAACTTCCCTGAGAAATGGTCCCGGTTGGGCTGTAATTCCATCGGGTACTGGTTTCGGCCGGCTCTGAGAGGAGGTCCTGCGGCCACAAGCAGCTAGACCAGGGATGTGGAGGGGATCGCATTAGATCCATCAGGAGGAAACCTCACACGGGAGTCTTAAGATTGGCAGCCGTGCTAGTCACTTAGGTGGCTGTCCCGTGCCCAAGACAGACGACTTTGTAAAAGGACAGCAGTAAAGAGAGGGCATCAAGTTTCCGGGTCTTATTACCATCCCGTCCAGGGTACTAACTTCCAGCCAAAAGGCTGGCTTTCTCCTCCCCATAGAGTAGCCATGGTCTAGAGGACTGTAGCCTGACCTAGCGACGTGAAAGTGTTCCAATAAGACCGTACTCCTTGAAGAGCCCCTGAAATGAGAGTAAAGGAAGAGGAGAGAAAGTACTCACCAATTTTGCACCGAAGCTCAGAGTCCTGCTGTAAAGACTCAAAGCCCCACGTTGGGCGCCAAATGATGTGGTTGTGGAATATCGGTGAGGTTCAGTGGGTGGAGTCCGGAGCCGAGGACCAAGAAGGAATTCTTGAGATGTCTTTGGTGCAAAATGGTGGTTTATGAAAGCACGGGGACAGGACCCGTGGGCAGAAAGAGCTGCTGCCCCGGGTTGTGAGGGGTGGCTGATTCTATACTATGGGGTTGGGGGAGGTAAGGGAATGGGAATTTTCTAAAGGATTTTTGTATCTTAAAGAAGATGCACAGGATACCAGAGGCCTTGTTACTGTCAAGCGAAGGCCCCTCTAGTAAGGCGTTAGCATGAAGACAGCTGGGAACTTCCTGGAGGTGCAGATTATAAGGACGTTTAATTGTATTTACACTCCCTTCTGGAAGCTAGGTTATTGATAGAAATGCTTTGTTCTGGGGCGCCTGAGTGGCTCAGTCGTTAAGCGTTTGCCTTCGGCTCAGGGCGTGATCCCAGGGTACTGGGATCGAGCCCCGCATCAGGCTCCTCCACTGGGAGCCTGCTTCTTCCTCTTCCACTCCCCCTGCTTGTGTTCCCTCTCTCACTGGCTGTCTCTCTTTCTGTCAAATAAATAAATAAAATCTTTAAAAAAAAAAAAAAAAAGAAATGCTTTGTTCTTGTAGACTGCTAAGACATTTGTAAACTGAGGGAGACTCAAGTCTTGCAGGATTGTGGTCTCCATAGGTTAACTCTCTTTGTCCTTCAGGGCAGCCAGGAGCACTGAGGAAGGTCACATACATCCCATGGGAGGGGGTGGGGTTGCAGGGTGTCAGCTTCTGCTTTGTCCTCAGCTTGCCTTCCGTTCCCTCGTCACTAAGTCCTTGCTAGAGAGAAAAACAACCTTGACAATGGCAAGGCCTCTGGTATCCGGTCAGTCTTCTTGAGCATATGAAAATCCCTCTGAAACCTCCCTTTTTCTTATGTCCCCCCCCACAACCCCCAGACAGCAGATCTTCCTGCCCACAGGTCCTGTCCCTGGGGTTTAATAAAACCACCTTTTTGCACCAAAAACCTCTCAAGAATTCTTTCTTGGCCATCGGCTCCAGAGTCCAACCTCACCAAACCTCACCTACTTGCCCAAACTACATCAAAACCACCTCCCCTCCAATAGGCGCCCAGAGCCCTGGTGAAGCACTGACCAGTGTCCATCCAGAGACCGTGGGACAGCTGGGGGGTCAGCTCAGGCCAAGAGCTGTCCTGGCCTGGGGCAGGTGGGCAGGGGGAGCTTTCTGGAGGGGTGGTGTGAGGAGGACAGGGGCAGAGGCAGCCCAGGGGGAGGGGGACAGCAGTTGCGCTGGGGCTGGGCCTGGGGGCCCCAGGCCGGCAGCAAACCCCGCGGGGCGCCTGCGCATAGCCCTGCATGAACAGCAGGTACCAGGAGCTGCTGGAAGAGTCAGGCCAGAGGAGACAGGCGATCTGTGGACTCCCTGCGGTCCCTACGGGGAGGGGTGCACCTCCCCCCCTTGGTGCAGCCTCCCATCTCTGAGCGTGGCTGGAGAACACTCGTCCTTGCGAGTTTCATGTTGCCCCTGGAGTATTTCTATCTCTTGAAGAGGTGACCCAGCGCCCTGCTGCCAGCTGCCCTCGCCCAGGCCTACTCCTCTGTCCGGACGCCCAGAACCGGGCTGCCCCTGCTGTGCGCCGGGTCGGTGATGGGGTTTGGGAATCTGGGGAGGTTCAGTGGGGTGGAGTCCGGAGCCGGCGACCAAGAAAGAATTCTTGAGAGTCTTTGGTGCAAAATAGTGGTTTATTTAAAGCAGGGGGACAGGACCCGGGGGCAGGAAGAGCTGCTGCCCCAGGTTGTGAGGGGAGGCTGATTCTACACCTGGGAGCCGCAGGTAGGGAAAAAGGGGGATTTTCAAAAGAACTTTCATCTGCTAGAGAGGACTCACCGGATACCAGATACCGATACGGGATGCCGGACACCGCAGGCTGTGCCACTGTCACGTGAAGGTTGTTTTTCCCTCGAGCAAGGCCTTAACAAGAAGGCTGTGGGAGCTTCCGGGAGGGATGTCGTGCACACCTCACCCAGGAGTGGGGGGGCAGGGGAGCCCTGGCTGGGTGTCAGCTCAGCTTTTGCTTTGTCCTCAGCTCTCCTTCCGCCCCATCGTCCGATTCACAGCTGGGTGCCCAAGCTTGGAGGGCTGAGGCACCGGGACCAGCCCCCGGGGCTGCCTGCTGCAGCCCTCTCTCGCACACGTGCACACACGTGCACACACGGGCACTGTGCTGGCGGGCGCCGTGGAGAACACGGGGAGGTCCCCAGGAGTGGGCGGCACCTGCGAAGACCCCCACATCAGGCTCTGGGGGAACAATGAGGCCACCCCCACTTCACGGGGGAAGGGGGGACAGATGCCGCTACCACAGCTGAAACCAAGTTCATCTGCATTCAACATTCCATTTCTTTTTCGAGCATAATGGTTTCCTTACTTAGGTAACTATTTTCTGTAAGAAAGCCCTAATACGCCCTCTGAAAAATAAACGTCGTTAACTAGGGGCTTTTGTGGTGCCTTCCAGAATGGTGGTGAAGTCAGTATAGTGGTTTCTGATTAGATTTTTTTAATAAAAAATAGGGGCGCCTGGGTGGCTCCGTTGGTTAAGCATCTCCTTGGGCTCAGGTCATGATCGTGGGGTCCTGGAATCAAAGCCCATATCGGGCTCCCTGCACAGTGGGGTGTCTGCTTCTCCCTCTCCGTCTGCTTGCTACCAGCCTGTGTGCACATGCTCTCCCAAATAAACATATTTTTTAAAGAATTTGTTTATTTGACAGAGACCACAAGCAGGGGCATGGCAGAGGGAGAGAGAGAAGCAGGCGGCCCACTGAGCAGAGAAGCCGACAGAGAGCCTGACGTGGGGCTGGATCCCAGGATCCTGGGATCGGGATCATGACCTGAGCAGAAAGCAGACGCTTAACCAACTGAGCCACCCAGACGCCCTCAAATAAATAAAAATCTTAAAAAAAAAAAAAAAGAATGGAGTGAGAGGGAACTGGATAGAATAGAAAATACTGAGTGCCCCCCATGCAGTAAGGATTTATAGATACTGGTCATAACGTAAAGTTTTACAGTGGATCTGGGTCAAAATGTGGAAAAGCGTGCTCACTAAGGCATATGAGCCTCCGGGAGGGTGGGAGAGGCTCGTGACGCTGCCAAGAAGGGGCAGGACTGTGGCTGAGCCTCACCCCAGCCTGAATCCTCCCTCGGGCCCGTAGAGAATTCTCCCGGGGTCCAGGCTAGGGCCTGGTTCTGGGGGTGTTGGGGAGCTCAGGGAAAACCTCGTCCCTCGCCAGACCCAGAGTCATGAGATGTGTGAACCCTTGAAGATCCACGAGGCACACGATAGATTAAACATTGCCATGACAAAGCCAGTTTTCAAATGCTTCCCATCTTCCCTTTCCCTTCGTGGCGTCCAGGGAAGTCCCTTCAAGAGAGAGAGCCTGAGTGACAGCGTCTCTGGCAGCTAGCCCTTCACACCAGTGCCCCTCCATCCCCGTCCAGCTGCCTCAGGGGCTGAGCTCCCAGGACCCTGCCCCACACCTACCAGTTCTGCTGGTGGCACTCCCCAGCTGCCCCCCAGCGCCGGGCTCCTCCCCCCGGCCTCCCTCCTGCCCTCCTCACAGAGGGGCCCGAAGGCTCTCCCATCTCACCTGCTCCCTCCTCCCTTATTCTTCACAGAGTCCCCAAGCATCCCTCTCCTGAATCTCTCCCTCTCCCTTAGGATCTGCTTCCAGAGCACCCAGACTGACACCTCTTGCAACCGCCCCTCCCTACCCCTCCCTGCCCCCCCCTTCCCTTTTCTTCCAGGCAAGGAGTCAGCCTGAGGAGTTGAGGGCAAGGGTGGCAGCAGGGTGTAGGGAGCCATCCAGTGAGCCCTGTGACCACACCAAGGAACAAGGGTGCGAGGAGAGGGGCAGAGGGGGCACACCTGGGCTTCCAGGAACACGGCTCTCTTGGAGGGGCTTTACTCTATCCCTACGGCCTCAGGTCTGCATTCTGAGGACAGCCTCACTCACCTCCTTTCCCATTTGTTATGCCTAACGGTGACTTGTTTGCATTTCCTAGTAGAAATTTTACAACAAAGCTAGTCTGCAAAAGGCGAGCAAGGCGTCCTGGAGCTCATAGCCGCTGCCCCTGCTAACAGAGAGATCTCAGGACAGCGAGCTCAGACAAGGACAAGGCACGGAGGGGTGCCCAAGCCAGGCCATCTCTGCCCCAAGAAAGCCTCCACTGATGGGCAACCCGATGGCAGGTCTGCGGCTGTTTAGAATCATGTTGAAGTCAAAGTCTGGAGCGAGGCACGTCCAGCCTCCAGCCATCCGGGCCCCCAGGGGCCACAGATGGCTGGTTTCTGCCTCTCCGCTGGGGTGCCAAAGGGCCCTACCTGGTGTGCTGACTGCTCTGTTGGAGACACTCAGTGCCCCACTCCTGCTCCCCCCTAGCTGGGCCCCAGGCCCCAGCAGGCAGAGCTTCAGGGAGGATTCACAGGGCACTGGCACAAGCACCGTCAGGATCCAGGTCCCGATCCCCAGCAGGACAGCAGCAGGTGTCCCCATGGAGGGCTCTTCCCCGCCCCCCGGGACACCTTATGAATCCTGAAGCAGATTTGCTTGTGAGAGGGGAGGAACCCCGAGACTCAAGTCTGGGAGACCTCCTGGGCCAGCATGAAGGATCCTGACCAGGGCCCAGGGCAGGGACGGCAGGGAAAAGATGAAGCTGGTCTGTCCTGGCACCATGAGCATGAATCCATAGAGTGTCCAGGAAAATGGAGATCCAGCCGGACCAGACTGACCACAGCCTCTGGGGTGCACTGGCCCCAGCCTCACGGCCTGCAGCAGGTGCACCGCTCAATCTAGGGAGACCAAAGAGAAACAGGGAGTGGTCAGGAAGAGGGAAGGGTCCTGCGAAGGGAGATGGAGGGGCAGGGTGAGGGGCTGGGGCAGGAGCAGTGCCGGAGGAGGTCCCTGTGATCTGGGCAGGCCAGCCCGTGTGAAGGTTGGTGAAGGGAGAAAGGCTCAAGCCCCTGCCTCCTGCCCTGGGTCCTGCTGGGCTCACATCTGGCAGGGAGGAGGGGTGGGAGGAGTGTGAAGCTGGCTAGAAGGGTAGCAGTGTGCAAGGTGGGCTGTCCTCTGAGCTAGTGTTCTGACCCATGCTTATGGCCTCCTGGGAGCCCAGCTGCCAGACAGCACCAGGGACAGGGACACGGCCCGGCCATAAGGCTGGAGGGAGAGGGTGCCTCCCAAGGCCACCATGAGTGTGGAGGAGGCCCCCACAGGGGTAACAGAACCCCACCAGAGGGCTGAGCACTTGGCGGGAGGTGGGGTCTGGTTGGTCACTGCCTAGTCGAGACCAACGCAGGACCTTCCGCCAACAGGTGGTGCTGTCTCTTCCAGGTGCGCTCGGTGGAGAGGCCCGTGGGCACGGCTGCAAGGGGCCCCTGCCCTCCGTGTCCCCATCAACCAAGAATAAATGTCAGGCTCCAGGCACCCAGCCCTGGGTGCAAGATCCAGAACGTTCTAGTTCTACGGGGACACCGTCACGTAGGTCAGGGGTCTTCGTGTGCTCTGCAAGGAGTGCTGTTACGGATTCCAGCGGGTCATCGCAGAGCCTGAGTCTGCTGACTTTGAGTCCCACTGACTGTCGCAGGACCTCCACCCAGCTGGCCACCAGGCCATTTGAGGGGGCTCTTAGGTTGCGTCTGTAGGAAGCCTGCAGTCTTGCGCGTGAAGGAGCTCAGGACTATGGCCCTGGGACCCCTTCCTGCAGCCCCCTCCTGCAGCTCTCCCTGTCCTCCCTCCCACAGCCTTCCATCCTCAGTCCTCCCTCCCACAGACCCTCTCCTATAGCCCTCCCTCCCTCCCGCAGTCCCCCCCCCAGACCCCCTCCTGCAGTCCTCCCTCCCCTCCCTCCTGCACCCCTCCCTCCTGCAGACCAACACCCCCTGCAGTGCCATCCTTGTAAACATCACACCTTTTTTTTTTAGCTTCTAAATTCTAAGTGTGGCTTTCTGTCCCACAACAACAGCTCTCAAGCTGTATTTCCATTCAAATGTATTCGGCTGATTATTCACTGAGCATTGAATACTTGCCAGGCAGTATTCCGTGTCAAGGAGAAGGGCCAGTTAGGACCAGGGCAGGAGCAGAGGGATCTCTCTGAATGGGTACTCAAGCAGAGAAGCGGGGGTGCAGCCCAAGGAGGTCTGGAGTTGACTTCCTGTTCCAGGGTTGGGAACAGCTGTGCAAAGGGCCTGAGGTGGGAGCCCACGTGACATGGTGAGCCAGCCTGCAGCTGCAGCAGGTGCTCGAAATCACAGGAGCACTTTGGTTCTCTGGGAGCAGAACGGCCAGCCTGAGGGGAGCATGCCGAGGTCCCACCTGGAGACGTGGAGCTGCGCCCAGAGAGGTAAGGCGGGGGTACAGAGCCCCACAGCGTGGCCTCTTGGGCTACTCTCCTTGCACACTGAGCCCACACTGCCAGACGAGGCCTTGCCTCCTCCCAGCTAGAGCCTCAGAGTGGCTGGCTCCAGGCTCCCTGCCCCAAGAGACAGGGCAGCAGGAAAGGAGGGCTGGGGTCAGCACACTGCCCCACAGGACCCCTAAGCAGAGACCTGCAGTAGAGTCTCCCAGCCACGGGGGAGGGGGCAGCTCCAGGTGGGAGGGCGAGGAGCCACGGAGACTCTGCTGGGGGGCCCAAGGAGGCCAAGAGCACTTGCCAGCAGCTCGTGAGCGCCACCCACAGGCAGACGCTGTTAGGTGGCATGGTGAGAAAGCAGAATGCCAGGCAAGGGCCATTGCCCTACCTGCACCCCGCGGCCCCCTCTCCAGCCTCAGCACCCTGTGCCAGCTTCCTGTGAGCTCAGGTGCCTGAGGGGGCTTCCTATAATTAGCTCCTCCAGCCCATGGATCTCCTTTCTGAAGGCGGTGAGGGCAGCAGGCACCCATCTCTCCCCGTTCCGGACCAGCCTGACCATGCACACACCTGGGTCCAGACCCTGGACAGGACTGGTAGGCATCCAGTGGCACATGTGCCCCCCAAACTCAAAGGACTGGCAACCCAAACTCCAGCCGTCTCTGCCAGGAGAAATTTCCCCAGGAAGCATGAGTAGGGGGAGAGCTGCCAGAGTAAAGGTCAGCATACACCCTGGGGGAGGGGCACCCCCCTCAGCCTCCGACAGCTGCGCTCCCCTTTCCTGCTCCCCCACCAGGCTGGGAAGCGCTGCCACCCCAGGGCGGCGACCAAGAGCAAACTCTTCCCTCGGGCTCAGCGGGGGGCTGCAGGAACTGTGCTGGAGAGAGACATGTGAGTGACTGGCAGGTGGGTCATTGTGCAGACGCCACCTGGTCTCCGTCCTGCCGCTGTACTCCCTGCCTCACTTGGTCCTTATTCGCAGCCCTTTTGCTGGGGGGGGGGGGGGGCTCATACAGTGCCCATGTAGGGGGACATTTCACCAAGGCTGCACCCTCCTCCATCTACCCAGGGACCTTCCTCAGGACAGGGTCTGCCCAAGAAGTGATGAGGCAAACTGGAGCAGGGAAAGAAAAAACATTCTGGGCCGGCAGGCGGGGGGTGGGGGGGGCATGACCCAGGCAATCAGCTGGTAGTTTGTAAAACCCAAGGAATCTGGCAAGCCCAAGGGGAGCAGAAGCAGAGGCGGGGTGTCTGCAGACACAAGTAGACCCTCCACCAGGTGGACACGTACCCGGCCGTCCCAGGAGGTGTCCAGGACACGCGAAGGAGGTTCCCAGAGTTCAGGGTTGAAGGAGGGAGCATGAGAGGGTCCACCATGGGCGGGTGGCCCGATACAGGAGGCCCTCTGGCATGGCTTTGGTCCCAGGGAACACAGGTGGCTGGTAACTCCTGGATATGCCGAGCCCCTGGACGCGGGGCCTCCTTCAGGAGGAACGGGTCCGAGGGCACGGCCGTCTAAGGCAGCCACAACATCCGCCCTCTCAGACTCGCCTGACCGGACCTGCCCGAAATTCTTTCTGCACCATGAAACACCTCACAGAAAGGAACTCAAGATCCTGTCGTTCTTCTAAGAATCCGTGGCGGGAAACCCTCACCAGAAGCTACATCTACGAAGATGCGGGTTGGAGGACCGCTAGTGTTAGCGGGAGGCGCACGGAGGGGCTAGCCTCCCCGCCGCAGTTTCCAGAAGCACCCCACAGATTATGTCGTCAAGCATTGCACAAACTCCCGGCTTGGCCGTAAATGTTCACATACATTTTCAAAGGACATTTGCGTCTCATGCCTGCTCTGTGGCAGTGGCCTTGGGGACATGTTGTGAGCTGGTTGTTCAAAATCACAAGAGCCCTCCGAGTCACAGGGTCCTGTCTTGAATGGGCCAGAGCCCACTTACGCTTTCTCCCACAAATACTTGCCGAGCGCCCACCACGGGCCAGAGGTGGTCTGGGTGCTGGGCACTGTCCCTGCGGGCTGACCTGCTGGACGGATCCACGAGCAAGGAGCCCGAACCCAAACAGACGGACGCTGCCAAGAGACAATGTATGCCTCTCACGGGGACCAAAGCTCATCCAAATCCCTTCTGGGCACGTGAGCTGATGAGGGAACGGAAGGCAAGCTGAGGACAAAGCAGAAGCTGACACCCTGCAAACACCGCCCCTCCCCCATGGGATGTATGTGACATCCCTCAGGCACTCCTGGCTGCCCTAAAGGACAAAGAAACAGTCCTTACTACCTACAGCCCATTGACAAGTCCTTGAAACAGGCAGGGTGACATTCCTCTAGGAACTCAGCTGCCTCCATGTTAATACTTTGCTAAGGGCAAAAGGCGGTCCTAGCCTGACCCCCTCCCCTCCACCAAGATCCTGTAAGTCTACTTTAACGTATAAAAACTCCTTTGGAAACTTCCTTTATCTCTAACCCCACAAGATACGTGTTGGCAGTCAGCCCCCAAGCATATCGCCCACCGATATACATCTGAAGGGTCTCATGACTCAGGTTTTATTAGACGGTAATAAATGACCTCTTCCCAACAGTAGCTAGCCCCCTCAAGGTCCTGGAAACCTTGCTTCCAAAATTCCTTAGAGACTTAGGCTATCCCTAGCCCCCTCCCAACTTGAGGGTATAGAATGGGCCACTCCTCACAACCAGGGGCAGCAGCTCTTTCTGCCCAGGGGTCCTGTCCCTGAGCTTTAATAAACCACCGTTTTGCACCAAAGACATCTCAAGAATTCTTTCTCGGTTGTCGGCTCCGGACTCCACCCCACTGAACCTCACCTGAACCTCATCAGAGCAAGGGGCTCCACGTGCCAAAGGAGATTCACTCTCCCCCCTTCCAGGCTAAGCCCAAAGCTTAGACGAAGATACCAGCAAGACGCTGCCTGGGGAAAGGCTGAGGACGCCCCACGCAGACGCCCACCCTGCCCTCCAGAGGTAAGATCCAGAAGGGGTAACCAAGGGCTATGGCCAACGGCACGTTCCCGGGGACAGCAGGGCCGTCACCGCCAGAAGTGTAGAGCCCCACAGATATCACCTCTCCTTGGCTGTGGACCTCTTGGGACATGCGCAGAGCCCCACCTTCAGCCTCCAAGGACAGAGTCCCCGAAGCCTTCCCAAGTTGATCCATCCCACAACATCAGGGTGTTACAGAGAACCACGCAACGTCCGACCCTGATCCCCAAACTGCGAAGACACACACATGCTTATGTGCACACTCATACACACCACCACACACTCACTCACTCCCCGCACACTCACATGGTGCCTCACGTACCCCTAGACCTTTCCCATGGGACTGGTCCACTGGGGGGGGGCTCTTCCCATGCAGCTCCCTCCTAGCCACACTGCCGTTCTGCCTCAGCTCCCTCCCCCTTTTCTGCCCTCCCCAGCTGTCCTAGTTCGGAAGCCTCTTCCCCTGGGGCCCCCTCACCGCAGGCGCCACCAGAAAGGCTGAGAGAAAAGGTCAGGCTCCACGGCTCCTCACAGGAAGCACACACGAAACTGTGAAGTGTATTTTCAAAACACGCAGGGGGCTGAGACTCGGGTGCTCCAGTCCCCACAGGAGGAGGAGGAAGCAGCAAAGGAGACGGGGAGGAAGGGCCCAGCGGCTGGGCCAGCCGGCCAACCCATCATCTCCAGCTCCCATCATCTCCAGCTCCCGCTAGGCTGCAATTGGTCTCCCATCCTGGCCAATGAGAAGCAGGATGCAGGGGCGTGGAGTCCTGCCAGGCCACCCTGGCCGGCCAGAGCCCGGCCTCCCTGCCCAGAGTGGATGGTGCAGGTCCAGCCAGGAAACACCTATTGAGAGACAGAACGCAGGAAAGGCTTTGCTGTTAGGCTGAGGATGCTGGCTTTATCCTAATGAGCCTCTAGGTTCTGCGCTGGGAGGGTCACATCAGGCTGGCTTTGTGAAAGGATCCCCTAGCTCCCCGGTGAGCTGGCGACCTGGGAGTATCTTGGCTGAGTGTCTTGGTCCAAGTGGGGGCAGCCACAGAAGAGGCAGCCCCTGCGCCCAGAGCAAAAAGGGATCCAGAACCAGCAAAGATGGGTGGCCCGCTGGGGGTCCCCGTGGCCCACAACCAATGCCCCCTGCGACCTCTCTCCCCCACCCGCAGGAGGCGAGGCCAGGAGCCTAGGACCCCAGGGAGGCCGGGGCAGAGGGGGCGGCGTGCTAGATGCAAGGTCCCCGCCTCCCCCCCTCCCCAAGCCGGCCCGGCCCCGGTGTCTGAAACGCTCCCACCGCGCTCGGCAGAAGGGACGCGAGCCGTTCCCGAGCGCTGCCGGCTACCGGTGGGCCCCCGTCACCGCCCCCACACGCTTGCCACGCGTCGCCGGGCTGCCCCGAGATGACACGCGCCCCGCGTGGGGACAAGAAGGACCGGCCGCACGGGCCAGCGACACCTCCCTGGGGCTGGGCTCCGGGCCCGGGGTGGGGGCCTACCAGCCCCGCCCGGGTCTGGGAACTCGGACTCTGTCCCCGCCCCCAGGTACGCCGACCCCGCCCCCCGCGCCAGCCCGCGGGAGCCCCGACTCCGCCCCTGCGCCCCGCGTCTGCGGGAGCCCCAACTCTGCGCCTCCCGCCCCTGGGCCCCCAGCTCGCCCCTGCTCCCCCCGCCCCCAGGAACGCCGACTCCGCCCCGCCCGCCCCTGCACTCCCTCCCCAGCTCCCCCCGCCCGCGGGGACGCAGACTCCGCCCTGCCCGCCCCTGCGCCCCGAGGCCGCCCCTGCGCCCCCAGCTCGCCCCTGCTCCCCCCGCCCGCGGGAGCGCCGACTCCGCCTGCCGTCCCCCGCGCGCCGCGGCTGCCGGGAGTCCGGGGCTGTGGTGCGCTTGGGCGCCAGGCTTGCGTAGCTCGGAGAGGCCGTGGACCTGCGTCTGCCCCGCGTGAGTCGGCGGGGCCCGGACCGGGGAGGGGGAGCGGGGACGACCCCCTTGGAGCCGGGCATGGCGGGGGTGGGGGGGAGCAGAGTGCCGGAGGACACGAGGGAGCGTCTGGAGGAGTCTGGGAGTCGGGGCTTACGGGAGGGCCCTGCGCCTGGGTGCTGAGCCTCCACTCCCATCCCCCAGCCGTCTCAGCCCTTCCGAGTGTTTCCCAAGATCGGGGCTGGAGCGGGCGCAGACGAACGCCAGGCGCCCTCCCTGGCTGGGTGATCCAGAACCGCGCAGGCATGGGGCCCATTCCCGACTCTAGGCTCCCCTTCACCTCTCCCGTGGGGACTGGCGAGGGGCAGCCTTCCTGACTTGAGAAGAGAGCTGGGGTCTCGGGGGGCCGGCAGGATGGGAAGAATTAAGTGCCCTCCCTGCTGGACCACCCTGGGGACTGGAGCCTACCCGGGGAAGGGGGAGAAAGCTCCTTGTTTGCCAAAGATTATGCAAGCGTATGAGATGCCTAGGAGCCTGCACCCCCAACGCCCCCCACTCCCTCCACCCTGCTGAGCCACCTGGCTCCTTCCCATCTTCCGGCACAAGGACTAGCTCCTACCTCTCTAGGGGCCCCCAGTCACTGGATGCCTGGCTTTGTCGGGACTCAGACCCCTGAGCCTGAGGGAGGAGTGCACAGTCTGGGTCCCAGATGGCACTGTCCCCAGGACCACTTTTCCCCTCAGGGCTCCCTTTGCTGACCCTGCATATGTCCATCCACTCTAGCCAGTGCCTCGACCCAGCCTAGTGGGTCCTGTTTGGTTGGGTGCCTAGCAGGGGACCGTGGGGTCGCCGGCTGTGACTGGTGGCTGTGCATTCCAGAGCTTCCTTGAGAACAGGTCAGAGCTTCTCCAGGCCCAGATCTCACTTTATGGAAGAGGAAACTGAGGCTCCTTTCTCCCTAAACTATGTGGGTCCAGAGCTGGGCTCGGCACTGTCCTTGGGCACCTGCAGCTGCTGCCCTCCCACCCCCCACCCCAAGATCTTAGCCTAGGCCCAGAACTGGGCAGGGGAAGCCTGTTCTCTCCCTGGCATTCCTCTTCCCAGTGCCTGGGCCCTGGCTCCCCAGGCCCAGAATGCCCTTCCCCCACCATGGCTGTCCCCCCTGAAGGCACCAGACTGCTCCTCCCACACCATGCCTCCTGCAGAACAGACCAGAACCCCCGCTGCTCCCCTCGGTGTGCTTTCTCCACCCACTGCCACTGTCTCTGCCCAGGAGAGGGTCCTAGTGTAGGGCATGAGGCAGCCCCCGTAGATTCACACCTACTGCTGAGACTCGCTGAACCTCTTTTTCAGGCACGAAATGGGGGAATAGCAGATATTTATAGGCTCGTTGTCGTCAGCATTGAATAACATACAGAATGGGAAATACCCCCTCGTCTCCACAGCACAGAAGCTGCTGGGCTGGGTGCTCAGAACCCAGCCCAGACCCCGAGTCCTCATGTCAGGAATGGAGCTGGCTCATGGAAAGTTCTGGATGCAGGCCAGCTAATATTCCTGGGCACCGTCCCCCCACCCCCAGGACCACCAGCAGGGGCTTTCCTTTCTGTGCGATCCTGAGATCTTTCATGAGCTCCCTCGCGTGGCCCCCAGCAGCAAGCACCACAGGCTGGGGGAGGGGTCTCCGCGAGAAGGAGTGTGCACCGAGCGAGGGCTAGGTCGGGAATGGAGCAGGAAGACCCTCTGTGTGCTGGCTGTGTTGCTGCCAGAGGGCAGCCCCCCCCCCCCCCCCCCCCGCCATCTAGCAAATGGGAGCAGCGTGGCTCTGGCCCCTCCTCCCAGTGGGCAGCCTGGTCCCCCACCGCGTTGTTCTCTAAACAGGACCAATAGGACCGACCAGTGTCTTTGGCTTTGTGAGACCCCAGACAGGACACCCGTCTCCTCCAGAATGAAGGTCTTCCTGCCGGTGCTGCTGGCAGCCCTGTTGGGTGTGGAGCAAGGTGAGGTGCCCCTGGGGCCCTGGCCTTCGGGCGAGCTGTGTTCTCTCCCGGTCCCTCCTGCTGCCTTCTCTCCCAAGCGGTGCCCAGGGGCCTTCAGACCTGTTCCCACCTGACCTGCTCTGGACGGCCGAACGGTCCTGTCGCAGCAAACCAGGGCCTCGGTTCTGCTCCGGACACGCTCACCACTGTGCATTTGGACGTCCCTGGAGCTCCCCCTCCAGGGCCAGGGTCTGGAGTGTGATAACCGCTCGGTGACTGGGAAGTGGTTGGGTGTTGGCTCGGGACTGCAAGGGGACATGGCTGGAAGGCGTCCCAGGGCCCGAGACAGACATCCCCTGCGGTGTGTCCCCTTCTCCTGCAGCCCACTCCCTGGTGTGCTTCTCGTGCACGAATCAGAACAGCAACTTCTACTGCCTGAAGCCGACTGTCTGCTCGGACTCCGACAACTACTGCGTGACCGTATCCGCCTCCGCCGGCATCGGTGAGCGCCGGCGGCCGCCTCTGCCCCCTGCCCGGGCCTCTGCCCCCTGCCCCTGCCCTCACGGCCTTGTTTTCCCGTGCAGGGAAACTGGTGGACTTCGGCCATACCCTGAACAAGGGCTGCTCCCCGATCTGCCCCAGCCCCAGCGTGAACCTCGGCGTGGCGTCCATCGGCACGTACTGCTGCCAGAGCTTCCTGTGCAACGTCAGCACCGCCGGCCGGGGGCTGCGCGCCAGCGCCGCCCTGCTGGGCCTCGGGCTCCTGCTCAGCCTGCTGTCGGCCCTGCCGCGGCTCGGGCCCTGACCCCCCAGCTCAGGAAGGAAGGCCCGGCCCCTCCCAGACCCCGACACGACGTGGAAGCCTCTTCCTCTGACCCCTCATCCTGCTCGAGCCCACGGTCAGGCCTGCCCCCTGCACCCCCACCCCCCTAAGAGGCGCCAGCTGCCCTCCCTTCTCAGGCGGTGATGTAACCTTCCTCAGGGAACCTGGGAAGGGCTGAGGGCTGAGGGCCGGAGGCTGAGGGTCCCGGACTCGGATCTGAGTCCTGGGGACACACTGGGAGGGGCACGTGCGCCCGCGGCCCTGCTCCGTCTGTCCCCAGGTGGGGTGGGAGATGTGCTTTGTGCCATGGCGTCCGAGGAGGACCAGCGTGCTATTTCACAGGGGATGGCAGAAGCACAGCTGTGTGGCCGGGTGGGGGGGTCAGGAGCCCAACGTTAGCAGCGGCTGAGCACCCCGAGCCCCAGCCGCAAAGCTGTTTCTCTCTGGCTTGTCTGCATCCCACGTTCACGCACTGTAAGGGGGCCTTTTGGAAGACGGAGTTCCAGTGCGTCTGGGTTTAGGCCGCTGGACCCAGGAATCGGCCCCCACCCCCTCTCTCCACCCCCACGTTGGAGTCTGCCTGCTGCTTTGGTGCCTCAAATAAACACATGTTCTCGACCCTTCGTGCTCTGGGTGTGGCTGCCCATGGCAGCGTGTCTGGGTGTCCCTCTCCCAGCAGGGGCCTAACATGGGGGGACCTCCTGTGGTACAGCCCCACCTTGAGGCCCACAGCGGGGAGAGGGGTGCCCCCGAGTCCACAGCTCGCTGCCCTCGAGGCCTAGAAGGGAACCTCCACCCCTGTCCTCCACTTCTTCCCGGGCCAGGCCAGGCCACGTGGGAATGTCCTCCTCGGGCAGGGCAGGACAGGGTGAGGGGCAGTATGCTGTGGAGGAAGGCAGCGCCCTGCAGAGGGCTGGATGGGTTCGGACAGGGGAGAAGGCGGGGAGCCTGCAGGAGGGTGCACACGGACACCCCCGCCCAGTTCCTGGGACTTGAGGGTGGGCTGCCGGGGGCCCCTCGGGTCCAGGAGGGCGCAGGAAAACCTGGCTGGGCTGGCAGGGGCCCGGTGAGTGAGACACCTGCGCCCGCTTCCACTCTGCAAGCCACATTGTGTCAGTGGTGACCAGGGAAGCCATCAGCAGGGTCCGCTGCTGCTGGGGAAGGCCCTGTTCGCAGCCCAGGGCTGCTTTGATCTGGGCTGGGGGGCGGCGAGAAAATACGGAGCCGGGAAGGAGGGCGTGGAGTCCGGCACTCTGCCGAGGCGGCCCTCCTCAGGGCGCTCCCGGAAGGTGGGACAGATCAGCATCCACTCGATGCCAGCAGGCCAGGTCTGAGGATGCAGAGGGGGCCCGAAAGACCAGCCGAGACGGTCGGTGGCTTCGTGCTGGCTAGAAGTTAGACGGGAGCCAGGAGGGAATGAGAGCGGAGTTTACTGACGAGCGCAAGGGAGAGTATAGCAGATGGGGCGTCTGGGAGACTCCCCGGCACTTGGGGCTAGGGGTTCCTATTGGAAAGGGGTCCGGGCTACTGCTCCTTCAGGAATCCAGGGCAGAGTCCCATCGAAGGCGAGCGTCAGGTGAACAACGGGTGTTAGTCTGTGATTCACTGTGGCTGGGAGTGTTGATGCCGGCGTCGTCCCAGGTTTGTTGGAAGCTCCTGGAACGTGTTTGGGATCCCATTCTTTGAGGTGTTACCAAGTGTTTGGGGCCTAGGAGGAACTCAGGATGATGAATTGTCTTGCCTCCCCCTTGGAGCGGAAAACAAGCTTCGGTTTATGCAAAGGCAAGGGGAATTACAGGGCATGAATCACCGTGACCAAGCAGAGAAACCGGACAGAGCCTTTGCAAAATGCAGCCCCTCCCGCCTCCCTGCCTCACACATGCCCGATCACCCAGGTTGTCCTGGGCCGGCCAGACCACAGAACACGGTCCAGCAGGGTGGGACAGCTGTCAGTGTGGGGCTCAGGATCCTGGCCCGTCTCCAGGGAAACCTTAAGATCAGGGATGGCCACGGAACCACAGAAATGTAAGGTTCTCATCGTCACGGCCACCAAAGGGGGACAGCCAGCCAACACACATAGCCAGGTGACTATGCAGGGATTGTGCCCAAGGAAGGGACAGCCCCCAAATAAGCGGGGCAGGAGGGATCTGCCCCAGTAGGGAGACAAGAGGAAGGAGACCCAGGCCCAACCAGCGCCTTGTAGAAGGATCCGGAAGCACATCAGAGCAGCCAGATTGAGATTCAGTGAGCATGTGATTCGCCTGAAAGGGTCAGACCAGCATTAAAAACAAAAGAAGGGGCACTTGGCTGGCTCCGTCAGTGGAGCGTGTGACTCTCGATCTCAGAGCTGGGAGTTCGAGCCCCATGTTGGGTATAGAGATCGCTTAAAAAATAAAAAAAAAATTTTAAAAAGAAAAAGAATTCAAGGAGCTAGAAATCAGAATGTCCCCCAGAGACAGGCAGCTGTCGTCACAGACGAGGATTCCCCGCTGGGCTCTGAGTCCCCAGGCAGAGTGCGTTCACTATGTTGTTCACTCAACATAGATCAGGTGACCTTGCTAGCGTGGCTCAGACCAGCGAGGTGAGACTGTCGGGCCGTGGCTGGGTGGGCAGAGGAAGCCACACAAGTGGACCTGAAACTTGAGAGCCCTGGTCAGGAACTTGGATTTGATGCTTGGGGCAGTGGCAGGACCCCTGTGGACCCTATGCCCCTCTCCTGCTAATAGGCACCTCGGCCTCCATCCCTGGCACCTACTGCTTCCCCGGTGGTATTCCTCTGTTCTTAACCCCTCCTACACTTACGCTCAGAGACTGTAATGCTTATCCTAGAGATGGTAATGCTTATCCTGTTTTCAGAAGGCCCCCTGAGGCTGGGTCGGTGACCCTCAGGCCCAGCACTCCTGCTCTGGGTGGGAGGGCCAAGTTCTTGCGGGGCTGGGCTCGGAAGCTGCTGGCCACCCTGCTTCCTGCTGCCCCTTCCTGGGGTGGGGGGAGGCAGCCTGCCAGAGCAGGGGGAGGCGGGGTGGGGCTGGGTGAGAAGGGGCGGAGGGGTGGGAGGAGGAGCCCAGAGCTCTAAGTTTCCATTTCCTGCAGGCTGGGGGAAGGCAGGTAGCGTGGGGAGGGGCGGGGCTGGCGGAAGGAGCCCTGCTGGCTGCAGTGAGGGGCCAGGCACACTGTGGTCAGGACCCCACACTCCCTGGTCTCAGCGCCAGGTGCCCGGGTGATGCCCCCCCATCTCCACATCCCCCCTCTCTCTGGGGAGGGAATGGGTGTGTCCAGCCCCTGCCCCCTCGCCTGCCCCTCCCAGGCTGCTGGGCCTGCTGCCTGCACCTGCAGGCCTGGGAGGTGGAGGGACCCTGCCGAGCTCTGGTCTCCTCGCTGTGCTCCTGCAGTGGTGGCCCTGGCCGGCTCCAGACCAGGCGAGGCAGGGCCCTGTGCCTCGTCTCCCCACATTGTCCTGCTCCTGCTCTCCCATGATTTCTAAGGTCCCCCAGCCTGCTCTGCCACGGGCTCCGGTGGAATGGAGCTCTGATGAGTGGGGAGAAGAACAGAGCTGGTGATGGGGACACAAAAGACCAAGGGAGGACAAGGTGGCTCTGGCCAGGGCTCAGGCCTGCAGAGACCCCGCCAGTCACCCCCCCCAACCGGCCCAGGACGGTCACTCTGAGGGGCCACGTCAGCAGGCCAGCCTTGAGGCCGTTGCTCTGCTGTGCCCCAGCCTGTGGGAATGCCTCACGTGGAAAGAGCCTGCCTCGTGTCCCCATGGTGGGTCTTTCGCAAATACCCTTTCTCCTCACTTGGGGCCCCAGCCTGTCACCTTGTGAGTTTTTTCTGGAGTCCCCTTAGCTGTGCTCATCTTGAGGTGAAGTGGGTAGATGGGAGCCTCTAAGGAAAAGGCATAAGAAATGGATTCAGGGGGACAGAGAAAGGCACAGAGGGAGGAGGAGCTGCGGGGTGGGGCAAGCTTGGGGGGGGCGGGCGGGATGTGGCTGGCAGCAGACACCACCTGCTCAGCCCCCACGCCCACCAGGGGTTCTAAGGCTGGGGGAGGGCCACTGGGAGCCCAGCAGAGAGTAAGAGGAGAAGATCAGAGTGGGGTATTGATCCCACGGGCTCCCTCCTGCAGGGTCTCCTGGGACAGTCCTGTCACTGGCAAGCAGCTGCGGCAAGTGCCCCTCTGGCCGCCTTCCCAGCCTGGGCAGTACATAGCAGGTGTCCCTGCCGCTGGGCCTGGAGGGGGCGCTGCGGGGCTTCCCTAAGTCCTGCCCACCCCTCTCCAAAGAGCGTGGTAGGCCACGCTCTCCTATTCTGATGTGGATGTGCCATCTGCTCTCTGCTGGGAATTTGGCTGAGCCTGCCTTTGCCTGACTCTCACAGTCAGGGAGGGACCCCTTTCATTCCCTCCCCCAGCAGAGGATAAACTGACCTCCTCCTCCAAGAGTTCTCCGGGGAGTAGAGCAGAGCTGGACCCTGCAAGAGAATGACACGCAGCCTTCCCCAGCACGCCTGGGTTCCATGGGCCAGACCAAAAGTAGCTGACCCAGGGCCTCAGCTGATGAGGGACAGAAATGCAGAAGAAAAATTAAATGTCCTTACTCCCTACAGCCCACCGACAGGTCCTTGAAACAGGCAGAGTGACCTTCCTCCAGGAGCTCAGCTCTCTCAATGTTGACACTTCGTAAAGGGCAAGAGGCAATCTTAGCCAGACCCCCAGGACCCTTAAGTCTACTTTAACATATAAAAATTCCTTCGAAAACTTCCTTCATCTCTGCCCCCCAAGGTACATGTTGGCAATCACCCCCACGCATGGGACCCACCGATATACATCTGAGGGGTCTCATGACCGAGTTTTTATGAAACAGTAATACACGACCTTCTCCTGACAATAGCTGCCCCCTCCGGATCCTGGAAACCCTGCTTGCAGAATACCTGGGAGGCTTGTGCTGTCCCTAACCCCCTCCCAACTTGAGAGTATATAATGGGCCACTCCTCCTGACCCCCGTGCTTCTGCTTCTCTTTCTGTCCACGGGTCCTGCCCCCGTGCTTTAATAAAACCACCTTTTTGCACCAAAGATGTCTCCAGAATTCTTTCTTGACTGTTCACTCCTGAACCCCAATATTTACCACATTGTTTGACGTGCAATGTGGGGCCTTGGTCTTTCCATCTGAACGCTAAGCCTTGGTGCAGACTTGACGAATGCTTTTTTTTCTCTTCCTTTACTCTCATTTCACTGTGAAAGGAGTATGGTCTTTTTTTTTTTTTCTTTAATAAATCTTCTCTTTTTTAAATTATTTATTTAATTTATTTATTTGACAGACAGTGGGAGAGAGCCCAAGAGAAAGAAGAAGCATGAGGAGCCTGGGTGGCCCAGCCATAAAGCGTCTGCCTTCGGCTCAGGTCGTGATCCCGGGGTCCTGGGATCGAGCCCCACATCAGGCTCTTCCGCTGGGAGCCTGCTTCTTCTTCTCTCACTCCCCTTGCTTGTGTTCCCTCTCTCGCTGGCTCTCTCTGTCAAATAAATAAGTAAAATTTAAAAGAAGGAAGGAAGGAAGGAAGGAAGGAAGGAAGGAAGGAAGAAAGAAAGAAAGAAAGAAAGAAAGAAAGAAAGAAAGAAAGAAAGAAAGAAAGAAAGAAAAAAAGAAATAGCAAGCAAGCGGAAGCAGGGGCAGGAGCAGAGGAAGAGGGAGAAGCTGGCTCCCAGTGGGAGCCTAATGCGGAGCTTGATCCCGGACGCTGGGATCATGACCTGAGCCAAAAGCAGATGCTTAACCGACTGAGCCACCCAGGAATCCCAAAGAGTGGGGTCTTATTGAAAACCTTTCATGCCAATTGCTCAGGCCACAATCCTCCAGCCCGTGGCCACTCTACCAGGAGGGGAGGAGAAAGCCTGCCTTTTCACTGGAAGTTAGTACCCTGGCCCGAATGGTGCCCTCTCTTTATTCCTGTTCTTATACAAAGTTGTCTGTCTTGGGCACAGACAGCCACCCAGGTGACTAGCCTGGCTGTGATCTTAAGACTCCCCTGTGAGGTTCCCTCCTCATCAGTCTAATGTGATCCTACCCGTCCTTGCTCTCGCCGCCTCTGGCCAAGGGACCTCCACTGGGAGCCGGCAGAAACCGGTACCTGATAGAACTAGAACCCAGCAGGGGCGGTCTCCTCGGGGGTGGGCTGTAAAGACCACATGTGCTGGAGTGTCACCCAGATCGTGATGGATTTCTATCTTCACTGTTTTCCATCAAGGTCCTCTAACTACTCAATCTACAAAATTGGGTAGTTTCCCCTTGTAAAACTTTTCTAGTGTTTTCCATGGATTGAAAGCAGTTCTTCATGGCAAGGCATGACACGGCTGGGCCTTAAAGGCACCGTATCTTGGTCTGTTCGCCAGCACCCAATTGCAGTCTAGAATGTGGTGGGGAAGGGGGGGACGCTAACATCCCTCCTCCAGGGGCCTTTAATGGCAGGACAGTGATCATAGCTATTTCGTTCGAGAGACTCCTCAAGATGCTTTGACGCCTGGAACCTCTGACGTATCCTGCCTGGGACGCCACCCGGGAGTCGGTGGGGGAGGGGATTTTCTTGGTAATGGACCTCTCTCTTCTTCAGTTCCCAAGGAGTCTCCCTTGGGGTGCCTTTAACCCACTGGAAACAATTTGGATTGCAAAGTGTAGGAAAGGACTGAGTTCCTTTAACACTGCACGGCCTCCGTGGCTCTATCGGTTAGGTCTCCTCTGCAGGAAACAGGGCACGGGGATGGAGATACTCTAGGTCCAGGCCTTCCGGGCTCTGAGTCAGGACCCTGACCTAAGGGGCCTCTTGCAGAACGTGTTTGGTCAGTAACCAGGCCAGTCAACTGCCTCCTGACACGTAGGATGGTAATTATCTAAATAGGCCTCCTCCCGACAGGACCCGGGCTGCTGGAGGAGACGCAGGTCATCCCTGGCGAAGGCGACGCTGACTCTCGCACTGCTCTGCCTCCTAACGGACGCGGGGGCTTCACCCTCATCTCCCAGGCTTAATGGCTATAATTAGAGCCAGCCGCGGGAGTCAACCTGGGGACGGGGACTTCGAGGAGTATTCCCAAGCAGCCGCTGAAACTCTGTTCGGGGAAGTTTCCTGTCTTCTCCAGCCCGACATGGACTCCTGTGTCCACTTCGAGGGGAAAACAGAAAAACGTGGTGTCTGTTCGTCTGTCTGAGCCAAGGAGGTTTAGAACCAAGAAACCTTTCTCGGCCTTCTGGTGGCACCTGGCCTCTTCTGCACCCCTGCCCCTCCTCCTTTTTCTGCACCACGTGGGTGCAGCCCGCCTAACTGGCTTCTCGCAGCCTCTGGAACCAGGGCTCCTCCTGCCCCCTCACCCTCAAGGAGCAAAGAGCGCCCTCTGGGCTAACCCCGCCCGCGGCCCAGGTAGAACCTGACAATGGGGATCGAACTGATGGACTTTTAAGTGGGCCGAGTCGTTGATTACCCTCCCTGCGCCCGTCACCCAATCAGGTTTATGTCCACGTGCTCGTCTACAGTCAGGTAGGGTTGGGGGGAGGGGGGGAGGGCTAATTCCAGGGTGGGGTTTCGCAGCCTGGGGGATCAAGAGGGCTGTGGCTGCCACTGCCCTGAGACATGCAGGCCAGCTGGGGGGGGGGGGGCACCAGACCAGGCTCTTTGTTCAGACATCCCGCTGGCTGTGGAGCTGACCCCGCCCCCACCCCTGGGCCTGCCTTAGGACACCCAAGGCCATTCCCTTCCTTTCTGTCACATACAAGTTGTAAAACCCTCCCAGTAGGAAGACTTAAACCTGAGGCACTGAGTAAACTGAGTAAAGCCTAGAATACCAGGATGGGGTGTTTTTCCCTTTAAGGGTAGTTTTCCACTTGGGACAGGGGGGCCCTTGTCCCTGCCTGCCTTTCTTCTGGCTCTCCTTCACTGTTATTCTACCAAGGTCTGCTCAAGGTCAGATAAGCTCTTGATCTCTGTTGCAACTTGTTCGCAAAAAGATGACTTAAAATCATCGTTAATTTTGTCCGTCTCAAGGTTTTCATGGGTAATTGTTAAGATAGCTTTCAAAGTCTTTGGTAACCTGAAGCTTTGAAGTTTTACTTGATGATAAATTGGGATTGAATTCATTGGACATCTAGGTCTTTCCCAAATAAGACAAAGTGCTTCTGAGCCTGGGTTTGCACTTTCGACTTCTTATTGCGAAGAAACTAAGGATATTTGGGTCTGTTGGAAAGCATGCTTTGTAAGCACATCTATTAAGCAATAGATTCATAAAATTGCTGTCTAAAGAATTCTGGTGCGACGGTTCACAATTGGTTAGTACTTAGTCTTCACTGGACACTAAGGTTTCCAAGAGTTAAAATCCTGCCAAACGTAATTAAAACTGATGGGAATAAGGGAGGAAACTGGTTCGCGTAAGAAAGATCTAAGGAACGGAGTACATTCGTGTTGAAGGAAACTGGTAGAAGGTTTGTGAAGGGCAATCTTTGGAAAGGAATTGTATGCGTGGTCAGGACGGACTAAGGTTGAAATGAACGGCCTTTAAAGTACGCTGCTATAAGACTGAAGGTCTGTTTTCTCTGTGTTCAAGAGACAGTTTTCTTGGACTGTTGGTCTGCTCTTGGTAAGAAAACATAAACAAAGTTGTTTCCTCTCTTCTTTGCCCAGAAAAACCAGTTTCCGTGGTTTGTCTTTATCTCTTTAATATCCGTAACCCTATTTAGGCACGTGCTTTAAAACTTTCTAAGGTTTTACCGAACTTCCCTGAGATTTAAAACTGTAAACAGTCTCTGACTAGTTAGGCGCGTTTGCATGGCACGCTGTGTTGTGCTGTGAGGTCACGCATCTGAGAAGCACTGCGTTCGCCAGGGTTTGCTCTCCCAGATTAAGGAAACTTTCTCCTAAGCCATCTGTGACTTGCCGAGACATGATAAATATGCGTTTGTGAACAAATCCATGCATTTAGGGGCGCCTGGGGGGCTCAGTCAGTCGAGCATCTACCCTCAGGGCTCAGGTCATGACCCCAGGGTCCTGGGATCGAGCCCTGCATCGGGCTCCCTGCTCAGCAGGGAGTCTGCTTCCCTCTCTCTCTCTCTCTCTGCCCCTCCCCACTGCTTGGACTCTCTCTCTCTCTCTCAAATAAATAAAATCTTTAAAAAAAATTCATGCATTTAATTTTTCTCTCTGTCTGAACCCTCTGAAATTCAAAAGGTCTCAGTGAGTATTCTTTCTTCCCTGGCAATCATAGTCCTTTGCATAAGTTCACTAAGAATCTGTTCTTCTGTAACAGGACACCATTGGGAACAGTGGTCATTTTACCAAGGCTTGGCCTGGAATGTCGTATTGGAGAGAGACACGCATAGACTCAGATATGACCAGACAGCTTTAAGGACCTAAGGTTGACTTGATGAAACCTGGAGCCATAAAGCCCCTTGGAAATGTTGGCCTGATACCTGTTAAGGAGTTCCAGCAGCCTCCCCAGGTGAGTAAAGAATGTCACTTCTTGGCAGGTGCAGGAACCTCAGGCTACTTTGGGGACCTGGTAGAGAGGAATCTGCCCAAATCTACAGGGGTCGCAGGCATGTCTGCTGGCGAGTACCGGCTTGGCTTCTGGCCTGGAGAGGCTACTAAAAGCTCAACCTGGAGATTCCTTATCAAAGTTCCAGCAAAGCAGATTATGAAAGATCTATAGATCGATCACTATTCCTGCCGAGCTTATGTAAATAACCAGGCCAAGTTTGTGAAAACTGAACTTGTTTTACAAACGGATTCGTCTTATTTGGCCATCTCTGGGAATAACAGTGATTTTAGTGAGAAAAATAATGTTTCAGTAACAGACCTTTGCAGATGTTAGCTCCTCGTTCTGGCTGTCTTTGAATATTTGCTGTTTGCTTAAGCTAGACAACTTGAGAAACTTCCGAGAAATTACCACATTCAGGTACGGACAGTCTTGCCTGTGAGTCTATGGGGATAATAACAAGACCCCATGGACACGTGATTATTTGAACAACTAAAAGAAACGGGATTGATTCCCAACAATTGTATAACCCAGCGATCACCTTGACCAATTTTGTGTGGCTGGGATGACAAAATGGCTGCTTAAAAGCCAGCGCGTACCCCGGTCCGTGGGGTTAACGGCAGACTTGTGGCCATAACGGATGACCCCCCTTTCTTTGTGATTGCGCTGGAGGACGACCCGGGGGACGCCCTTCTCCTGAGAGAAGAGGCAGAAGACCGGCTCCTCACGGGACCAGGGGTTGTGCGGCTCTAACTTGGGGCCGCAGTTTCCCAGGCCGGATAGGCCGCTGGACGCTCGGACCCATTATTAAAACCATTACCAACCAGCCAACCTGCCCAACTGAAAACAAGAGTGGGCACGTTCTGTGTCTCACTGGTACAACCACCCAGCATCCATCTCTGTTCCTCTTTGGGACCGGGGACGTTGTCTGGCACGTGGAAGCTCTGTGGAAGTACCCGGTCGAAGCCCTGAGTGACACTCAGGGTAGCACTTCCCTGCTAAGTACTGAAATAACACAGACGGCTACAGCAGTTGACAAAATAGAAAGACTTCAGACGCTTCAAGTGCAGCCCAAGGAGGAACGGGCACCGTCATAAAAACAGCGCCACGTACGTCCCGGATTCGCACTACATTATTTCTGCGTTTCTCCCTGACGTCAATACTCAGCTGGCACTTTAGAAGACCCCCGTCTTTCCTTTAACGATTGGTTAAACTCCTGGACCGGAGAAGGATTTTTGTCAACTATCCAAGGACTCTCGGGGCGCCTGGGTGGCTGGGTCCGTTGAGCGTCTGCCTTTGGCTCAGGCCATGATCTCAGGGTCCCGGGAAGGAGTCCCTTGTCGGGCTCCCTGCTCAGCGCGGAGTCTGCTTCTCCCTCTCCCTCTCCCCCTGCTCATGCTCCCTCTGCTGTCTCTCCCAAATAAATAAACAAAATCTTAAAAAAAAAAAAAAAAAAAGGACTCTTACTTGGGTTTCTTTTTGTTTTTGTTATTCGAACCGTGTTCTGCTGTCTTCTCCCACATCTGTCCACCTGGTGCTGAGACTCCTTCCCAGCCATAACTTCAGCCCACAGATGACCCTTTCCACTGGGGAGGGTGCCCGCACGCGGTCTCCCTCGGATTCAGCTGCCTCTGCCTTTCATGACTCCGATATGTATATAAGCCCCAACTGACCAGTGCTGACCCACGGGTAGGGAGCTCTCTACGTCCCTACTCAGCAGGAAGAAGTTACAGAGGATGAGACCTTCCACCTTCGACAACCTTAAAGATTTAAGGGTCACAATTGTTCAAGGCGGAGTGATGTGGGAGACAAAGGCGGAAGAAAAATTAAATGTCCTTACTCCCTACACTCCACCGACAGGTCCTTGAAACAGGCAGAGTGACCTTCCTCCAGGAGCTCAGCTCTCTCGATGTTGACACTTCGTAAAGGGCAAGAGGCAATCTTAGCCAGACCCCCAGGACCCTTAAGTCTACTTTAACATATAAAAATTCCTTCGAAAACTTCCTTCATCTCTGCCCCCCAAGGTACATGTTGGCAATCACCCCCACGCATGGGACCCACCGATATACGTCTGAGGGGTCTCATGACCGAGTTTTTATGAAACAGTAATACACGACCTTCTCCTGACAATAGCTGCCCCCTCCGGATCCTGGAAACCCTGCTTGCAGAATACCTGGGAGGCTTGTGCTGTCCCTAACCCCCTCCCAACTTGAGAGTATATAATGGGCCACTCCTCATGTCCCCAGCGCTTCTCTTTCTGCCCATGGGTCCTGCCCCTGTGCTTTAATAAAACCACCTTTTTGCACCAAAGATGTCTCCAGAATTCTTTCTTGACTGTTCACTCCTGAACCCCAATATTTCTTACATCATCACCGTCTGGGGTTCTGGAAGCAGAAAGGTCAGAGGTTGGCCCAGAGAGGTTAGTTTGACCAGGACGCAGGCTGCCGTCCATCCCCACGCCATGACTAATATTGCCCGTAGGGCAGCCAGAGGCCCCCTGGAGGCTGGGGACTGGAGGTTGGTTAGCTCTCCACGCTCAGCCTGGGCTGCCCTGGGCTGCTCCCCAGCACTGCAGTCTCTCAAACGCCTGGCCCTGGCATGCAGCCACTTGGGGCTCTTCGTAGGACGGGGACAGCTGACTTCCGCAGAGAGGAAGTGGCAGTGCCCTCATGCGGGACAGACTCCGAGGCGGCCCATGGTCCTGCACCTGCTGCTGTGGTCCCTTCCAGGTGACAGCAGGGGGGACCTGAGACCTAAGTCTAGCCGTCTTGCCGTAAACGAGGTGGAGGTGACAGGATGTCTGCTTCATGTTACACAGACTGAAGCCCCACCTGCCCTGTTGTGTGGTGGGGAGGGTCGCGGGGCGGGGAGGGCCGGTGCCCTGCACTGGGGGTAGTACTGAGGCCTCCGGCTCTGGGCGGGGTTCCACCATTGTTTTGAACCCACGCAGAAGCGCTGACATACCAGGCGGGGTCGGTGATGCGGGAAACAGGCAGAAGAGAACATATTAATTGTCCTTACTTCCTACAGCCACTGACAAGTCCTTGAAACAAGCAGAGTGACCCTCCTCCAGGAGATCAGCTGCCTGGATGCTGACCCTTTGCTAAGCCAGACCTCCCCGCCCCCCCCATCCTGTAAGTCTATTTTACATATAAAAATTCCTTTAGAAATTTCCTTTATCGGGGCACCTGGGTGGCTCAGTCATTACGCGTCTGCCTTCGGCCCAGGGTGTGATCCCAGGGTCCTGGGATCGAGCCCCGCATCAGGCTCCCTGCTCCCCTGGGAGCCTGCTTCTTCCTCTCCCACTCCCCCTGCTTGTGTTCCCTCTCTCGCTAGCTGTCTCTCTCTCTGTCAAATAAATAAATAAAATCTTAAAAAAAAAAAAAAGAAGGAAGGAAGGAAGGAAGGAAGGAAGGAAGGAAGAAAGAAAGAAAGAAAGAAAGAAAGAAAGAAAGAAAGAAAGAAAGAAAGAAAGAAAGAAAGAAATTTCCTTGATCTCTAAACCCCCAAGATACATGCTGGCAATCACCACCCCTCCCCAAGCATACGGCCCACTAATAGACATGAAGGGTCTCATGACTCAGGTTTTATTAGACGATAATAAATGACCTTTTCCCAGCAGTAGCCCCCTCAAGGTCCTGGAAACCTTGCTTCCAAAATTCCTTAAGACTTAGGCTATCCCTAACCCCCTCCCAACTTGATAGTATATCATGGGCCACTCCTCATTTCCCCGGTGCTTCTCTTTCTGCCCACAGGTCCTGTCCCTGAGCTTTAATAAACCACCGTTTTGCACCAAAGACGTCTCAAGCATTCTTTCTTGGCCGGGGGCTTCGAACCCTAAAGTCTTGCCTACATCAGTAGGCTAGGCTACAAACTCGGGGCCAGCTCCCTGCCCCTCGCACCGCAAGAGCTTCCTGCGCTTACCCCAAGAGGAGACCGTGCTCTGAGCGCGCTCTCCCTGGCTCCTTACCTGCTCCAAGCACTAGACTTTTTGCACAAACCAAGAGACTTGGGCTGACGCACCGCCCAAGGGGTAGACCCTTTGTACTCGGTGACAGGAGGGCTGCTCATGCCCAAATACCAGCCTGTAGGACCCGCTGAAGACCCAGGCCCTTTCTTGCTTTGGACAGAGGGTCCCGAGTTAGCCAGAATAAAGGCGACCGCTTTGTGCTCATACTTTGGGGAGCCGCTCAGGAAATTAAAACAAACACCATTCTTTGAGAACAGGGTCTCTCTGCTCCTCCCAGAACCAGGGACTCACGGCAGGAAAGGGAAGTAAGCTCCCGTCCTCAAGATCACTCCTGGGGACGCTGGTGGCCCAGGGGTTGAGCATCCAACTCTTGATTTCTGCTCAGGCCCTGACGTCAGGTCGTGGGATCGAGCCCCATGTTGGGCTCCACGCTGACCGGGGAGTCTGCCCGAGATTCTGTCTCCCTGTCCCCCTGCTTTCGCGCTCACTCAGTGTCTCTCAAAAACAAAACAAAAGAAAGCAAACAGCGCCACACTCTTCAGGGGGCTGGGGGCAGGTCAGGGACGAGATGAAGCGGTCACACAGCTTCGCGCCGTTGCTGAGGTTGCCGCGCTCTTGAGTGAAGCAGCCATAACTCCTGTCACTTCCACGTCGTATTCTGCTGTCTATGCCAACGTGTATTTATGTATTCGGCTCTAAGGGAGGGCAGGTAGTTCATGGAAAATACAGCTGAACATCTTGGGCATTTATCTTGGTGGACTTTCTTCTGTTTGATACACACCTGCGAGTGGAATGATGGCTCACAGGGCGTGTGTATCTTTAAGATTCTGCCAAACATCTTTTCCAATTGCTGGAGTCGTCACAATTTACACTCACACCAGTAAGTGTGCAGCCAGGTTGCCCCCTGTCCTCACAGCACCTGGAATCTTCGGTGCCTTTAACAGCGGCCGTTCTGGTTTGCATTTCTTCCTCTCTGATATGCTTTCTTTACTTGTATATACTTTTAATATTTTTTATTTATTTTTCTTGATTAATGGCACGGCTGAGCGAATGACACATTTGGTGATTTTCTACAGCACGTAAAGAAATGTGGACGCTGAAGTTTGGTATGTTCTATACGTGTCCGTTATGTTAAGTTTTTACCATCTTTTACAAATTCACGTATTCTAATTGTTTTTTGTTCACTAGTTCTGTTAGTTACTTAAAGATTTATATAAAATGTCTAAGCGGGACTGCAGATCGCCCCAACTCTCAGCGCCGCCGCAGTGTCCTTGAACATTTCGGAGCAGGGTTAGATGTACCACCGTGATGTGTCTCCCGTGTACCAGTCCCGTCGCTCGCCTTAACCTGCACTTTCTGTGGCTGCCACGACATCTCCGGTTACTCCCCGCGTGGGGCGTCTGTTTGCATTCTTTGTCTTTTGACTGTTCTGTGTCCTACTTTTCTTCTTTTGTGGGGGTGGGGGGCAGAGGGAGAGAGAGAATCTCGAACCTGACGCGGGGCTTGATCTTGCGGTCTTGAAATCACGACCTGAGCCAAATCCAAGAGTCAGCCGCTCAACTGACTGAGCCACCCAGGCGCCCCTGCCCTTATCTTTTAAAAGAGGGTTGTAACCAGTTGATTCTTTTTTATCTGGTCTGAACGTCTTTGCCTCTACACGGGGATGGTCAGTCTACACGGGGATGGTCAGTCCACACACACGGTGTTGTCGGCCTGAAGACCAGCCTCAAGCTTTATTCCTCCCAAGTGTTTCTTTTCTTTGTCCTTCATTCTTTTGGGGTTTATGAAATAGCTTCCATATTTCCTTTTCTCTTTCATAGATATATTTCTTATATGATTCTTCAGAGGTTATCTTAGAGGTGACGGTGCGCGTCCTTGCCCTACCATAGTCGACCTTGACTTTGTCGGCCACCACACTGGAAGAGCTCAGGGACTTACACGGGATGACTTCGTCTACGCCACGTCACTACCTTAATACTCACCGACACGTGTTATAAGCCCCACAGTGTCTTGCTCTTGTGTTCCACACCGTAAACACCCTTTCGTACGTATCCCAATAGCTCTCATTTCTGCTTCTCTGACCTTCTTCCTGAAGCTTCATACTCCCATGTGTGGTCATTCTATTTACCTTGACAAACTCCCTTTTTTGTTTCTTGAGGTCGGAGTCTGCTGGCAGTGAATCATCTCCGCTTGCGTATAAAAACCTTTTGTTCTCTACATCTCTGAATACTATTTCTGCTTGGTGCGGAATTCGGGGGAACTCGGGGTCGCCAGATCTTGTCATCCATCACCAAAGATGCAGTTCATTCTCTTCGGGCTGCCACGGTTGTGGCGAAACGTCGGCTGTAGGTCTTCATCGTTTTTCCGGGGTCAGTAAGGTTTCTCTTTCCCCCCGGCTACTCGTAGAAGCGTCGTTTGTCTTCAGCCTGGGGAGTGCAGCCAGCTAGCGGCGGTGACACCCTTTGCATTTATTCTGCTTGGAGTTTTCTGGGTTTCATGAATCTGTGGTTTACCTTTCACCACTTCGGGAAAACACTGTCTCTTCAAGCATTTATTGACCCGCTCTCCTCCTGCCACTGCAGGCTCGTGTGAGCTAGACCCTTCGGCTGGGTCTCACAGGCGCTCCTGCTCTGAGCTGTTCTTTCTAGCGTTTTGCTCTCCGCAGGTTCACGCAGGCTGTCTGTGCCTGCCTCTACCTCCTTTCATATTGTCTTCTGCTCTCGAATGAACCCAAATGAGTTCTTCAGAGATTGTATTTATCAATTCCAGAATAGAGTGGTTAATATTATGTATCACATTCACTGGGCCACAGTACCCTGACACGTGGCCCCACATGATTCTGGATGTTTCTGGGAGGGTGTTTGTAGATAAGATTAACATTTCAGTGGGTGAAATTCGAATAAAGCAGATTGCCCTCTGTAATGTGGGTGGGCCTCTTCTAATCAGTTGAAGATCTGGATGGCACAGAAAACTGACACCCGCCCCCCCTGCCCCCCCGCAAGCAAGAGGCAGCTCTGCTGCAAACAGTCTTCAGACTTAACTTGCGATCTTGGGTCTTCCCAGCCTCCAGTCTGTCAGACCACCCTGAAGACTCTGGACTTGCCGGCCTCCATAGTCAGACAAGCCGGTCCAGTCCAAGAAATCTTGTTCTGTATATAGAAACATTCTATTGGTTCTATTTCTCTCAGGAATCCTGACTAACACACAGAAGATCCATGTGATTTGTTTTCTAGAGCCCCCTTCTCTGTCAAAACTCCAGTCTTTAAATCTCTTCTGTTCGTCTTTTCCTCTATTTTATTGAACACAGTTGTCATTGCTATTTTAAAATCCTTTCCTGCTAACTCCATTACATGGACCATCTGTTGGTCTGTGTGTATGGCTTTCCCCCCTATTGTGATTGGTCACGTTTCCCTGCCTCTCGAGCTCTACAAACGTTTTATTGTGTGCTGGGCGTTGTATGAGGAAGAACAGTAGAGGCTACATACATACACACATCTACGGGCCGGGGTCCCTCACGTCCTCCTGGGCCAGGTCGGCGGGTGGGAAGTACTAATCACATCAGCTCCGCCAGAAGTTGAGCTTGGTTGGGTCTGGACTGCAGTTTGAGAAAGATGCATGGCACCCCTGTCTGTCTCTGTCCCCCGCCCCGGCGTCTGGCTGACATTCTGGCGGGCCTGTCTCCTTAGCCCCGGAGCGCGTGGGAGATTCCATTCTGCCCACTCACTGGTGTCTTTATGCTCTGCCTGTGAGCCTCCCGCTCCCACGTTCCGGTGCTGCTTCCCAATCTGACAACTGTCTTCAGAGCAAGTTCAGACGTGCATTTGAAGCAGGCCTCTTCCTCTGTGGGGATTTGCTGCCTAAGAACCAGGACTGTGGGAGGGGTCACCCTTCCTTGCAGCTGTCCCTTGTAGGGCACGGTCTCCTGCACCCACCGCTCTGCATGCACTCCATGTGGGAGAATGTGTTTACAGCTTTGCATGTCTCTAACTGGTGGTAAGATCCTCCCTGATTTCCTTTGCCTGGAGCCGAGTCTGTGTGGGTCACACCCGCCCCTCAGTGCCTGGAGGTGGCAAATGGCCACGGGAAGGGAAGGGCCCGTGCATCGGCCCACCTGGGAGGGCTTCCCACCTCTGCTTCCCGGGTCACTCAGCCCTTGCTCCAATCACAGCTCTCCAGCATAGTTTAAATACAACGATTGCAGGGGCGCCTGGGTGGCTCAGTCGTTAAGCGTCTGCCTTCGGCTCAGGGCATGGTCCCAGGGTCCTGGGATCGAGCCCCACATCAGGCTCCTCCGCTATGAGCCTGTTTCTTCCTCTCCCACTCCCCCTGCTTGTGTTCCCTCTCTCGCTGGCTGTCTCTCTGTCAAATAAATAAATAAAATCTTTTAAATAAATAAATAAAATCTTTTAAATAAATAAATTCAACGATTGCGATCTGCCTGGCTTTTTCTCCCTGGTCCAGGGGAAGTATTTGACTGCACGGTCTACTTCCTCCTCTCACACAGTGGGAGCCCTCTGATAGCTATGGAGCTGTATGTTTGCTCTGTGCCCTGATTCATCCGGATTGTTTTCCAAGTTTGCTGTTTTTATTACTTATTCTCTAGCATTCCCAGGCACACTATCACACCATCTACAGACGGAGCTGATTTCACTTCTTTCCACCCTTCTTTTATTTTTCAGATTTATTTATTTATTTATTTAAGAGAGAGAGACAGACAGAGTATGGTGCGGTGGGGGGAGGGTGGGAGAAGCAGAAGCAGAAGGAGAGTGAGAATCTCAAGCAGGCTCCATGCCCAACACGGAGCCTGACATGGGGCTTGATCTCATGACCCCAGTGACTGAGCTGAAATCAAGAGCCCCCTGCTCAACCAGGGGAGCCACCCAGGCACCCCATCTTTCCATTCTAATGCCTGTCATTGTTCCCTCGCTTCTAAATGCCTTGGTGAGTACTTCTGATTGAAGGCCACATTGTGATGGGAACGCTTCTGGTCTTCTTATAATGTAAGATGATGACTTTAGGAGATTATATTTTTCTTGAATATTTTTAATCAAGAAAGGATATTTAACTTATCAGAGGTATTTGCCAAGTCTGTAGAGTTACTCCTATGATATTTATTTTCATATCTATTAATATGAGGAACTACAGTAACAAATTCCCTAATGTTTGACCATCATTGAATCCCTGGAATATACCCAGCTTTGTCATAGTGTATTACTTTCTTAACGTGCTGTTGGATAAAGTTATTTATTTAAGATTTTTGCACTGATATATCTAAGAGATATTAGTCTGTGATTTTTCTCTCTTTTTACAATTTTTATTAGGTTAGTTACCAATATTATGCTTGCTTCATTAAAATAATTTGTGTTTCTAATTATGTTCTCAAACCATCTATGCATCATTGGGAACATCTGGTCTTTGAAGATTTTGTAGAATTTTTGGGTGAAATCGTCCACGCCCAGCCTTCTTTTCTGGGGTAATTTCTTCCTGTTTTTATTTTCTGTTGAGGTCTTCAAGCTTTCTGTCTCTACTGGGTACATTTGGGTTGTGTATTTTCCTCGGGACTTACTCGTCTACGGGTATATGACGTAGTCTCTTGCGGTCTATAAGATTTTCCTGTTTCAGTAATCACTTTGCTCTCGGTATTTATTATTTCGTGTATTTCTACCGCCTCTCGCTGATTACGTTACTTGCTTGTCTCGCTTTAGTTTTTCAGAGAAGCAAGGTGCTACTGTCCTGAGTCTGGTTTGCTAACCCTTCGCTGTTACCCTCACAACTTCCTTCCCTCTGCTTTCTCCTGCCGCCTTGTTTCTCCTCCAGTCTGAGCCGAGATCTGATTTCTGTATTGCCACTTCTTTTTCTTTTCAATGAAACCAAAATTCAGGCTTTAAAGCCTTTTTCTATAGCACTGACACTTGAAGGAATCCTTGATTACAAACGAGGAAATACTTGCTTCGAACTTTATTTTCTCGACTTTGTCTTTTCATCATTTCTGCTTCAGTGTGTCTTGCTTGCTGTTGAGAAGTCTGGTATCAAACTATCTTTTTCTTACATGGATTTGGGGGCCGAAGGGACGAAGGACTATTTCTGGATCCTCTAAACCACCATTCCCACTGAGCGGGTGCTTGTCGGCTGCCCAGGCCGTGTCCGGAACCCGTGGCGCCCCCAGATGCCCTGCGCCCCGCCCCCTCCACCCCCACCCCCGCCTCCCCCCTCCACCCCCCACCCCCCACCCCCGCCTCCCGGGCCCCAGCTGCCCCGCCCCCCACCGCCCGCCCCCCCCCCCCGCACCTGAGCCGGCCCCCTCCCCGCCCCCAGCTGCCCTCAGCAACACCCCCCGCTGCCCCGCCCCCACCACTTGCACCTGCACCGCCCCCCCCCCCCCCCCCCCGCAGGCGGGTCTCTAAGCTGCTCTTCCGCTTCCTTCTCCTCGCTTGGTTCCATCAATCCTCACTTGTGGCGCCTTTTCTGTCGTGACTTGTGTCTTGAGGTTCCGAATGTCCCATGCGAGGTGTCATCTCCTGTCTCCCGGCTTCCCCCTCGAGTGTTACATATTTATCCTGCTTCCTGGTTGGTTTTCCCGGACGTCTGCTAACAAGGCTGCCCTCTCCCGGCGGCGCGGTCCGTCTGTCGGTCTGTCCGGCAGTCCGTCGTGGGTCGGGCGGTGGGAGGGGCCCGCGCCTCCGAGTCTGTGTCCCCCATCCCCACCCCGGGGCGGCAAGTACTCTCCTCTCTTACTTCCTTCTTTCCATTTGCCACCAAGCCTCCAAGGGTCTGCGCCCGGGAAGGGATGCATTTGGCTGCCCCGCGTCCCCGTCGCCTGGGCCAGTCCTCTGGCCACCAGATCTAAGTCCAGCTTCCACCGGAGCCACCGAGGCGCCAGACCCTCCTCCCCTTCTGGTTCTGCCACCCTCGGACTCTGCCTTCCTTTCTGCCCTTTCCTCCCCGTCTCTCCGGTGACACCCCTGTCTGCAGGTGCCCAGGTCCAGACAGCTGTGCCAGACTGTGCGTCTGTCCCTCCGCAAGGACATTCCTATAACCACCACCACCACAGTCAACACACGAGCCTATCCTCACACCCAAAGAGGTCCCTAGAGATGGAGTTTTGGAATATAGGTGAGGTTTGGTGGGGTGGGGCCCGGAGCCCACGACCAAGAAAGGATTCTTGAGTCGTCTTTGGTCCAAAATGGTGGTTTTATTAAAGCACGGGGACAGGGCCAGCGGGCAGGAGGAGCTGCCGCCGGGGTTGTACGGGGGAGGCTGATTCTATACCTGGGAGCTGAGGGAAGTAAAGATGAGGGAAACTTCTAAAGGATTTCATCTGCTAAAAGAGACTCACTGGAAACCTGAGGACTTGCTTTCGTCAAACCAAGTAGCAAGGCCTTGACAGGAAGACAGCCGGGGGCTTCCTGGAGGAAGCTTACACTCTGTGGCCTCAAGTGTCTGTCAGTGGACTGCAGCTTATAAGGACATTAAGTCTGATGGACATTGCCTTCTGAAAGTGAGGTTATTGCTAACAATGTTTTTTTCTTGCAAATCACAAAGACATTTGCAAACTGAGGGGGACTCACATCTTGCAGGACTGTGATCTAGGTTAACCACTTGTTTTCCCTTCCCTTAGCTTTGAGGTTGGGGCAGCCAGGACTGCCCAAGGAAGGTCAACACACACCGCACCAGGGAGCGGGGGCGTTGCGGGCTGTCAGCTTGGGCTCGGTCCTCAGCTTGCCTTCTGCTCCCTCATCAGAATCATACCGTATGTCGGATTTTTCTCCGTCCCCCCACCATCCCTGGTGACGCTTCTGAGACTCACTCACGCCTGTGCATTCATCTGTAGTGTATTGCTTTACGTTTGTTTGAGCACAAAATTCAACAGACTAAATCTGAAAGATGTTATTGGGTTTATTCACCAAGTCACAAACCGGGCAGCATGCCCCCTAGCTGACAGAGAAGAGCCCTGTGGAGCTTCATGAGATGGAAGACCTCTCTGTGCAGAAGTGCGCCGGAACCGCAAGTTACAGGGCAGGAAGTTGCATTCCTTTAGGGGACGGCGGGTCCCAGGTCCGTCAGGCACATCACCTCCCTGGTGCCCAGCCGGAAATTCCAGATTGACTGGCTCAAGGTTCCCTTGCCCCGTGAGCTGAGACTGTGCTTAAGTCTCGGATGGTTTGGTGCTCAGAGACTCCGTGGGGGCTGTCGTCTTGTATTTAACACACAGCTCAGTGGAGATGCAGGTGTAGGAAGACCACATGGGTGAACACACGCATCCCGGTCTGTTCGGACGTCTGTTTCCGTCCTTTAGGGTAAAAACCCAGGAAGGGGACCACTGGGTCACGTGCTAAGACTATGTTTAACTTTATAAGAAACCGTCAAACATCTTCCCAGACTGCTGCCCCTTCACACGCCTGCTCTGGCCACGCGCGGGATCCCAGCTCCTTCCCCTGGGCGCCAGCGCTGAGCTCGGCCTGTCTCTGACTCGGCTGTCTGTCTGTCCGCACACGGTGTGGGGCGTCTGCTCGTGCTTTCAGTGAACGTTTGCCTACGGCTGGAGCCGCCCAGCACCCTGTCCTGAGCTCTGTGCCGGCTACGCTTTGAAGGGTCGATTCGGACTTTGTGCCCATGTATCATAGGGTTGATTTCCTATTATTTAATCGTAAGCACTATTTTATATACAGAAATATTTCCTCCTGGCTTTGGATTTCAGTTTTATTTCCTTAAAGCGTCTTTTGAAAAGCACAAGTTTTTATTCTGATGCAGTGTAATCTATGTTTTTCCCATCACAGATCATGCTGTTTGTGTCCTAAGAAACCGTTATCCAGGCAAAGTCATACGAATGATCTCCTGTACTTGTTTCTAGAAGTGTAAGCTCTTCTGTTTACAAGTTAGACCCATCCCACGGTTAAACGACGGGTAATTACACCCAGGGCACAGGGAACCACGTGTATGGTTAGACATCTGGCTTGAGACTTACTTTTCTCATATGAAAGTCCAATTATTCCAGCACCACTTACTGGAAAGACGATCCTTTCGCCATTAAATTACCTTGATGACTTTATAAAAATCAACTGACCATTCATGTGTGGGTTTATTTCTGAGCCGGCTGTTCTGTTCCACTGACCCAAGTGTCTGTCCTGATGCCCACAACTAAACTCTTTTTTTTCTTTTTTTATTTAAAAAATTTTTAAAAATTTTTATTTAAATTCAGTTAATTAACATATAATGTATTATTGGAAAACTGTCTTAATTACTGTAGTCTTACAGCCAGACTTAAAACCAGGTAACGTTGTATCCCCCTGGGATACAGGGGCCTCAGCAACACTGGGTCCTCCAACCTGTGAACAAAATACCTCTCTCCCTACATTCAAGTCTTGTTGAATTTCTTTTGCCATATTTGTTGAATTTATTGCTAAGTATGTCATGTTTTGATGATATCCTGAGTGACATTGATTTTTAAAGTATTTTATTTATTTGTTTGTTTTTGAGAGAGAGCAAGTGCGAGAGGGAGGGGGGCAGAAGCAGGGGGAGCAGGAGAGAGAGAATTTGAGCCGGTTCCATGCTCATCACAGAGCCTGATGCGGGACTGGATCCCACGACCCTGAGGTCATGACCTGAGCCGAAATCAAGATCGCTAGCTCAACCGACTGAGCCACCCAGGCGCCCCTTTTGTAATTTAATTTTAAAATTTTTTGTTGAGATAACTGTAGATTCACACGGAGTTTTGAGAAATACCAGAGTGGTCTGCGTACACTTTCCCCAGAGTCTGCTAATGGTTACGTTTGCAAAACTGGAGACTAATAGCACAGCGAAGGCGCCGGCACAACACAGCCCACCGGTCACACCCCCCACGCACTCCCTTGTGTGTGCGTGTTGAGCCCTGTGGTCTGATCCCCAGGGCGGGCTCCTGCGTCCGGCCCCGCGGTCACGATACTGCACATCTCCACCAGCACAAACACCACCTCCCTGCCTCTCACCCCTGCCTCCCCAACTCTGCCAGTCACAAATCTGCTCTCCATTCTGAGAGTTCGTCATTTCAAACCTTTGATGGAAGTGGAGTCGTACACTGTGTATCTTTTTGGTTGTGGCTTCCTTCTCACCTTACCTCCCTACGTTCTGCGTCTCAGTGGTTGGTTCCGTTTGACCGTCAAGGAGGGTTCCAGGTGTGGACGGCCACGGTTTAACCGCTCACCTGCTGGGGGACATCTGGGCTGTTCCGGTTCTTGCTCACACACAGACCTGCTGTGAGCACGCACGTTCCCACGGCTCTGAGGGCAGTTGCCAGACCATGCGGCACTTTCCTATCTGGCTTTACTTCCAAACTATTTCCGGAGTGGCTGTACCATTTCCATTCCCTCGAGCAAGGTGTGAGGGGGCCAAGGGGGTCCCCAGACATTTCAAGAAGGCCGGGGTGCAGGACTGAGGTGACCTTCCTGCCCAGAGCCCTGAAGCATCACCCTAGCCCCCGTTAGAGCGGAGCGCGCGGGAGCTGCCGGGTGCCCAGCCGAGCGGCGGAGAGTGTGGCGCGGCCCACGGAGCTGATGGAAGCGAGAGCCACACTGCAAGGCATGGGGCCTCCTTCCCTCCTGCTGGACGGCATGAGCTGCGGCTAAAACGGAGAAGCTGCCGACCGCCCTGTCCCGGTGTCCTCTGTGGGCCAGCCTCCTTGATGAGGCTCTGGCGGGTTTTGAGGCCCTGGGGGTCAGGGCGGGGCGGGGGGTGGAAAAGTGCGGGGTCATGGTGGAGCTGTCTTCCAGGTGCCCCTGGCCCTGCCGTGAGGAATCAGAGTGCGCCTGGGCTGGGTGTGTGAATGAGTGTGCGGGAGCGCGAACCCCAGGGCTGCGGGGCACACAGGCTGAGCCCCAAGAGGCCCGCGCCGGGAGCCCTCGTAACTGCCTGTGGTCGGGCTCCACGCGCACATGGGGTTTGACCAGGAGCTCGAGTGCTCAGCCGCACACCTTGGTCTTCAAGGACCTGAGTGTGCATCCCAGGCTCTCCCGTCGTGGACCCGACTGGATGGGGCTTGAGGGGCTGTGATCACAGCCAGCACGGAGTCTGAGGCGGCAGTGGGCCCAGGCCACGAGGATGTGACTGTGAGTCCCAACCGTCTCCAAGCCAGGGAGACATCCTCACGGCCCAGAGGGCCTGCTCCTGGAGCTTCCTCCCAATGTTGGCGGAGTCTTCTTTACCTGGTGGCAGGTCCGGCCCAGCACAGCCCCAGCGGGTACCCCGAAGCTCACCTGGAGGCTGGCGAGGTTGGGGCAGCGTCTCGACAGTCAGGGCACGTGTAAGACACACAATCCCATGTGGCACCCAAGCTCCCCCTGGAGGCAGTTTGTGACGTCAGGACCTCCATGAGGATAACAGGACCCCGACGTGGCCTCCTGTCCTGGGGTCTCCCGTCCAGTTCGGTGGGTTACGTGCAGCCCTGGGTCTCGGTACTTCAGGGTGGCCAGCTGTGAGCGGTTGTGCGTCCATGACATCAGACACCCCCCACACACAGGGCTGGGCGGCATCGGGAGGGTTTTTGTGCACGACGGCCAGGAGCTCAGGCTCCCTCTGCCCTGTCGGTGAACCCAAGGATCACTGTCCACTCACTATCACTTGAAATGCAGCACCCAGAAGACTCTATCTTTGTTTTGCTTTACTTTGTTTTGTTTAGGGGGAGGAGAAAGCTTTCCGGAACCAGTCTGGAGAACCAAGATGGCAAGCATCCCCTGGGCCCACGCCTCCCCTGGTCTCAGGGTCTCTGTTGGCTGCTGGCATCTGCGTATCCTGTTGGGTAGTCAAAACTTCGCACTAAAAAAAATTATTCCCCATTTTCATCCAGAACTTTAGTCTGGCAAGGTTGGATACAAGGGGGACAAAAGTATTATTAGGGAAAGACGTTCAGGAGTTGGTTAGCCCAAGGCCCTGAACTGCTTCATGGTTTAAAATGGGTTTAGGGAAGTGCCTGGTGGCCGGTCTACTGGCGTCTTCAGACAGCAGCGAAGGGGCCTCCGCGTGCAGACTGCAGCGTCCGTCACTGGAAAGCAGTGCACACAGCTGAACGAAGGGTCAGCTGGGAAGCCCTTTTCAGGGGCCTGGTGCGTTGACCCCAACCGCTGCTCCAGACATGGGGTCCCACTAGGGTTATCTTGCCCCCTCCTGTCAGCTGCCTCAGCCTGCCCCCTACGTGTCCATTAGCATGCGCGCTCACCACTGTGGCCTGGGGGAGAACGGACCCGGGAAGCCCCTCGCCTGCCCTGGGACTGGGCTGGATGCATGGCTTGGCTGCACCCCACGGCTGTGACTGGAACCTGAACAGGAACCAAGCAGAGTCGTGGAGGGCCCAGGGGCTGTGGCCCGGCCAGCGGAACACACGGGGGTGAACCTGGAGAGAGCGCCAAGGCAGCCAGGATCGAACGGATCCTGTGGATACCCAAGGGACATAGGCTTCACTCTAGCTCTTGATTTCTGAAAGCCAAGAGGTCTGGGCAACGGGGCCCTCCCCCGCCCTCCCTCCCAACAGGGCTCCCTGTGCTCCCTACCTCCCTGCGGGGAAGCAAGGGGACTAGTAACTGAGGTCCCCTAAAAGGTCCTGCTGACCACAGGCTGGCCATCTGGCTCTTCCCTGACCCTTCGGAGCCTTCTCCTTCCTCATGTACCCCACCGACTGCGGCTTCCCAGAAACTCTTTCCCGATGAGATCAGAAAGGAGGCCAGGAGGGCAGCTGGACATTCAGCAATTGTGTCCACCGTGCCCGCAGAGGTGTCTTGCCCAGCAACCAAGAAGCGGTGGCCGCCCTCGACTTGGCCACTCCCTGCTCACAGGTGCTGACGACGGTGTGGCCCAAGAACATCCCTGTCTGCTGTGGCCAGGACACCAGGCAGTCAGCCCTGCTCCGGGGAACTTGCCTCACTCCTCCCTGGAGAGACCCACCCGCCCCCACCCCAGGCTCCTTTTCCACACCTACCCCCCCCCCCCCCGCACCTCGGTCCTCCCGTCTTGGCTTTGTGGATTTCACAGTCCCAAATTCACATCCAACTCGATCGCAGCATGAACGGACAAATGAATAAACATATAATACAATGAATGGACTCCCCGGCCCCAAGACTTCTTCCATCGCCTCGAGGCCCCTCTAGGCCGGGAGAGGCTGAACAGAAGGAGGGCAGGACCTGAGGCTCACTGGGGCTGCACCTGGCCAGGTGGAGTCCCTAGGACTTGCCCCCCACAAGGCAGGGAGGAGGACGGCCCTGGTTGGTCCCCTGAGTGGACCGGAGGGGAGATGTCACTCATGACTGGTATATTCTCTGCTGGCAGCCATTACTGAGAGGCTGGGCAGCGGTGGGGAGGGGGCTGCGTGGCGGTCTGGGGCGGGCACGGAGGCCCCAAGAGCCCAGTGGCCATTGGTGGGGGCAGGGGAGGACAGCAGTCACTGTGGGGGCCAGGGGCGGCCCTTCCCCAGCACTTTCCACCTCGCAGACACCCCTTCTCTTTCTGCCCCCTCGCCTCCTGCTGGACTCCCGAGGGCAGGGAGTTGGGCTTGCATGGTCCAGGCAGACTCTGACCCAAGCCCACACCCGCCCTACTTGGCGGGCGCTCAGAAGGGTGGCGTTCAGGGGATAAAGGGCCAGGAGGAAAAGAGGAAGAAAACCACCTGGGAAAGACTTTACTGACAGGACAAGGTGTGAAAAGCTGTGACCACCTGACACCCAGCGGGGGGCCCCTGGGCAGGGGGTGCTGTGCCTTTGGGGGGCAGCCTGGGGAGACAGGGTGGGAGGGGCTCAGAGGAGAGGGCAGCATTCCTCCATGCACCTTCCTCAGCGCCAGACTGTATGGTGACAGATTCCCTGCTTGACCAAATTCTAGTCAGGCTCCAGAAACTTCCCAGGGGCCCACCTGCACCCTCCTGTGACATCGTTTTAGCAAAAGCCCCCACCCTCCACCCCTGAAGCCCTCCACGTCTGATTGGTTTCCTCATCCCCTCCCCCCAGGCGAGGTCTGACCACCTGGCCTGCCTTCAGCAGGAATCCTGGGAGGGGGGTTCAGCCTGACCGCCCCCACCCCTGCTGGCTCCTCTTGGTCACTGTCCCTCCACTGACCTGCAGCTGCTCCAGGCCTGTAAACCGCCCCCGCCCCCCCGCATTCAGAATGGAGGCCATCTCCCCCTCCCGGGCCTTCTGGAACGCGGGTCCTTGTGCCTGGTCCAGACCCACCCCTGCGAGTCAGTGTTAGCAGGCTTTCTCAAGTGGCAGTGAATTTTGTTTCTTTAAAGCTGGCTCCAGGAAGAACAGGTCCCGGGGAACCCGGGACCCATGGAGAACACAGTTCGGGTCAAAGGCTCTTGAAAACAAGGATAACCGGCCGGAACAAAGGGAGCAGGAGTGTTGGGGCCTGGGAAGATGCGCTGGGTGGGCAGGCTCTGGGGCTGTGAGGGCAATGGGAAGAGCCACCCTCCGCACTGGGTCCAGATCGTCCCCAAGGAGGGGGCGTCTCAATGAGAGTCAGCTGGGAGAAGGACACCTGTGCGAGACAGCCTGTCCTAGGCCGAAGACCTCAGTCCCCAAAGCCCCCGCTCGGCCCGGGGCACACATGCGTGACACCAGGGAAGAGCCTGTCCACCCCGCTGGGCTCTCACAGGCTCCAGAACGTCTGCAGGGCCCCAGGGCTTTCCAGGGTCCTGAGGACAGCACGGTCCCTGGCCCTGGGGGGATGGGGCCCAGCGGTCAGCAGACACAGCAGCCCTGCAGGCCATCCGGGCTCCAGGATGCTCCAGGAACTCACAGGCCGTCCTCCCTTCTCTGCCTTCCAGACCAGCCTTCACAGCACTCTATGAAGAATGAGAAGATTGTAAAGATTCGGAGCCTGTGATCTGATCACCCCTCCCCTTCCCCTCCTCCCTTCCCTCCACTCCTGGATTCCCGCTCCCAGCCTGGTTGTCAGTGTTTCCCCTGGACGGCGGTGTCCAAGTCTATTCTCCAGGGCCGAGCATCCCTCCTCCCGCTCCCCTCCCTACCCCTAGCCTCCACCTCTCTCCTCGACCTGACACCCGACCCGTTGGAAGGGTCCTGCGGTGAGAATGGGGCCCTGCTCGGCGCCCTCTGTTACAGGACTAGAAGGAAGCAAGCAGAGGCTGGGGCTGAGCCACCCAGGGGAGGGACCCAGGACGGAGACGCAGTCCGTCCTCCTGCTCAGCGGCGGAGGTGGCTGGTGGCTGAGGCTGCCGTCCTCAGGGACCCCAGGAAGCCCTTCCCAGGGCAGGAGCTGCCGAAGAGGGGCTGGCAGGCCCCCACGGGCCTCCTCAGGCGACCCTCCTCAAAAGGCCAGGGTTCTGCAGCACGGTGGAGGGAGAGTGCAGGGCGGGGTGGGGGGGTGCTGAGCTAGTAGCATCCGGAGAGAACCGGGATCGTGGGGCACCGCGGACGCGGGTTGGGGGAGATGGGGTCGAGGGGAGGGGAGGGAGCCTGCCGCCGGGGGCATGGGGCACTCTGGCACTCCTCCTTCTCTGCTCCACCCCACCCTCAGGCTGAGCTCTGGCGCCATGGAGGGGCTGGTTCCAGTCCTGTGCGCTTTGCTGATGTCTGCGGAGTTTGCTGGCGGCAAGAAAGAGCCAGGTAGGGGCGGGCGCGGGCGGCGCGGGGCTCGCAGGCCGCGTGAGCAGCCCTCTCCACCGCCGCCCCCTGGCTGCCCCGCAGGTGTCAACTTGAGCTGTTACCAGTGTTTCAAAGCGGCCAGCCAGGCGCTGTGCACGCCCACCGTGTGCGACCCCAGCGACCGGGTCTGCGTGTCCAACACTGTGGTCCTTCTACGCAGTGAGTCCGGCGGCGGGCCCGGGAGGGTGCGGGGCGTCCTGACCGCCACCGGTCCACAGCCCCGCAGCTTTCCCCTAACCCTGGAGCCCGGGGAGCACGCACACATTCCGAATTGTTCACTTTCCGAAGCCCCGGTTCTTAAGTGCTGCTCCGCCAGGAACTGTCCACAGGGCAGAGGCTCCGGTGTAACTGAACGTAGAGGGAGGGCCGGTCGTCCAGACCGCTGACTGCGCAGGGGAAGGTCGGCCGGGCAAGAGGGAGAGCCGGTCGTCCAGACCGCTGACTGCGCAGGGGAAGGTCGGCCGGGCAAGGCGCTGGCCCAGGACACCTGGCTGCCCACTGCTGCCCACCACGCCTCACCCCCGCCTGGCTGCTGTGGGGCTTAAGTAATAAGACTTGACTTTAAAAACAAGCCTTAGAGGAGATTCTAAAGTGGACCGTGAACACATTCCCCACTGAAATGTCACAGAGCAAAGCACTAGAAATGCTCTTTTATAAAATTATAAAAATATCCAGACAGAACGACGTGGACAGACCCATCTGTTCTGAGAAAGCACGATCACGGCTGTGGATTCTGGCCAGAGGGTCCCAGGTCCCTGCGGGCCTGCCCACGTCCACGCGGCCGGCCCCTCCGCGCGGCTTCAAGGCCTCCGGGCCTGGCTGGAGCGTCCTTCCCCGAACCCGCTCCGCACAATGAACCTCGGGGAGTCTTGTTGCCTGGTTTCCCCGTCAGGATGCAAGAAGATCCCTGCTGCACAGTCGGGCTTCCAGGAGACGAGCCGGTCCAGTGCGCGCGCGTGCGGCGCGCAGGCCCGTTTGACCCACACGCTGGGCCGGCGGGGAGACCCTGCGGGGCGGGGGGCCCGGCCAGCCCCGGCCGCGGGTCGCTCTCCACCTCCACCTGTCCTTTCAGGGCGGAATTGAAAGCGGAGGGAGGCGCCGCCCCTCCTCTGCGTGTCTGCCACCTGGGGGCGGCCCTGAGCGCCCTTCCGGAGGCTGCGCCTCTCCCAGGCCTGGCCGTTCCTTCTTGGGGTGGGGGGGAAGTGCTGATGCCGGACATCAGTGCTGTGACTGAGGGTTGTTCGAATTTCCGCCCCCGCGGGCTTTTCCCGCTGCAGTCTCCTTAGCCGGGGCTCCACCCAGGGCTTCTGTTTCCGGGTGTGCGGCCTGAGGGTCTGGGGGGGCGCATATTGGTGGCCCTCCCTGCAGGGATCTGACGTGGTCTGGAATCTCTTAAGGGGCCCCTAGCCTGCGCCTTGGCCTTTGCCCCCAGATCTCCACCCTGAGGGCTGGGGAGAGGGCGCTGGGGGCTGGGGGGAGGAGGAGGCCGGCCTCTTGCCCACCTTCAGGAACCCCCGAGCAAGCAGCACCAGCGGCCCGCGAGCTGCCCTGATAACATGATCAGCACCTGATGCAACCTGGTATAAGTCAGCACGATAATAATATAACGGCACAACCCACACAGCCAGCCGAGGGGCAGGACGTGCACCGAAGCGGGAGGGTCTTCTCTTCTACAATTTGGGTCGTTTTGAGTGTTTTCCTTTCTTCTGATGTTCCCTTCAGAGGCTTCTGCCCCACCCTTAAATGGGCAGTCGGAGGACAGCGCTGAGCCCGGGACTGAGCGAGCAGAGGGGACAGCCATGTCCAGCCTCTGTCCACTCTGCTCCACCCCACATCCCCAAGACTTGCAGGCTTCTGGGCGGGCCAGAGTGGTCCAGGCCACGTGTGTCTCCAGGGAAAAGCCCCCACCAGGGCCAGCAGCCCTGAACCCTGATTTTGTTGTGACCACGAAAGTGACCGTGGGGAGCCATGTTCCCACTGCCCTTGCGGGGCCCACAATTCCCTGATTCTCAGGTTAAGTTCTGGTTTTTGCCACTCACGTAGGAAGCACCGCCTCCCCTCCCCCATGCCTCTTCCTGTGACCACCCGCCCTCCCTCCTGCAGGCTGGCGGCCACCTGCCACCTCCTCTCTTTTGCAGAATCAAAGGGGACACTTTCTCTCAGCAAGCGCTGTGCTCCCAGGTGTCCCAACACCAACATGAACTATGAGTGGACACTGGGACCCAGGATACTAGGCAGGATCATCCGGCGGTGCTGTTCTGGAAATCTCTGCAACAGGGCACCCACCATTCAGCAGGGTCCCTGGGCCCTTGGAAGGGGATTCCTGCTCGCAGCGGGCCTCCTCTGGGTCCTGCTGTGAGCACCTTCCTCCTGGGCCGGCAGACCCACTATATCCTCCCACGTCCTGCCTCAGCCCTGCCCCCGTCCTTTTCAAGACACTGGGTGGGACCTTCCCACTCTGAGGTGGTGGAAAGGATGCCATTGCCTCTGTCCCAGACCTGGCCACTTCTCCCATCTCCCGCAGGGGCCCTTTGTTCAACAGCCCAGAGAAGGTAGCCCAGTCCACCCGGAAGAGAAAGGGCATCCCCAGTACGGGGCAATGGCTCCCTGGATAAGTTCGCTCATCCCAAGTACACTGTTCAGGGTCCCAGCGGGGGCAGGAAGAGCCTGGGCAAGGCCAGAGGGTGGCAGCAGCCTGGCCTCCGGCTCTGACTTGCCCTGGCTTGGACTGGGCCAGCCCCCCTTCCCCCTGGCCCGTCCCCTCTGCCCGTAGGGCCCAGGCAGAGTCAGGCTGTGGGTGCCCACCTGTGCGTTGAGACCATGACCATCACTCCCAGAGACAATAAACTCATGATCTGACTCCTCTGTGGTCCTGCTCCTTCAGCTGCTTCCAGGCCAGGACCTCACCCCTCCAGCCCACCTCTCTACAGACCTGTGTGGTTGTCCATCACCCGTGACAGGAGTGGTCAGATCTGGACAAAACCGTCCAGCCGGGCCAGCCGAGCATGGGGATGCCCCTGGGTTCTGGGCCTAGCACTGGGTAAGCAGGAGGCCAGAAGGCCACTGCGTGAATGTGGGGGAGACACGGGAGGGTGAGGGTCTGGGGCCTGTGGCTAGTGCCCATGGAAGGTACTGGGATGTAGAGATGCTGGGAGGGGACGGCTGGACAGTGGAGCCATGTCTGGTGGGCAGCTGGGTTGGAGAGAGTGAGGGCTGACAGAAGGGCTGGAGGGGCCCGGGACAGCCCCCTGCCTGGCCAAGGGGATGGTCGCCCAGGTGTCAGCAGAGGTGAGGAGCAGGTTGGGACAGGTCAAACCGGTGACAAGCTCAGGACTGTCCAGGCTGAGCTGGGGTGCCCACGGGATGTCCTGGAGAATGGGGCTGAGAGCAGGCCGCTGTGTGGGGACGAAGAGGAAGAGGAGAGTCTGCAGGCAAGGGCAGCATCAACGGGCAGCACGTCCCCCGGAACGCAGAGTGCTGCTGGCCACTCCCATCTCCTTGGGCTGCCTGAGCCCAAGTCTGCACACCTCCACCCTCACGCACCTCCAGCTCCTCCCCACCCCCCACCCTATCTTCGCACTTCTCCCCCGCCCTGGGATCTTCACACCTCCCCGCCAGGGTCCGCAGGGGCCTGGCTCTAGGTCCTTATACCGGCCTTCCATGGCACACCTCACCCAATCTCCAACGACTCGACTCATCACTTCCCCCATGGACTCAGCTGGACCTGGCTGCCCCTTGATGCCCCAGGGCCTTTCCAAGTTCAGAACAACCCTGGGCCCTAACCCACTCTGGAGGCCGCTGGAGTTAAGCTGAGAGCTCAGATATGATGCCCCAGGATCCCCGGGCGTGGAGAAGGACCTCCCCTTCCCTGTGCTTGTGAGTTTTCAATCTGAGTTTAAACCTCAGCTCAGAACCCAGGCTGTCCAGCCCGGCCTGTCACCATCTGTCTGAATCTCCTCACTCAGGGACCCTGGCGTGTTGGGGCGTCAGGAGTCTCTGGGCTTCAGGCCAGCCGGAGAGCCGGCGCAGAGGGGAGGTGACCGCTGGCGCAAAGGGCTGGGGGTCTGCCTTCGGAGCTGCACTTACCTAGGAAGGACGTGTGGGGTCTGGGTCAGGGGCCACCGTGCCCTGCGCGCCCATGGCCTGCTGTCCCAGCCCATTCTGCTTCTCTCTCCATGTAAATGAGCATCTTGGGAACTGGGCACTCTGGTCCCTCCTCTGGACAGGGGACCAAGGATTGCAAGCGCTCAGGGCAGCCTGTCAGCTGGAAATCTGAACCTTTGCTGAATAAATGGGCACCGGAGTCACTAAAGAATGAGTAAGGGAAGCACCTAGGAGCAGTGGGGAGATTACCAGGAGTGGTGACAGATGCTTAGTGAGGCTGGCACGTGGGGCGGCAGCAGGGGCACCGGCGCAGCGAAGAGGGGGCCCTCCTGCGGGGCCTCCACGGGTCCTACCCGGCTGCTCTGCTTCCCAAGTCCCCAAATGCCAGGTGACACCGTGTCTCCGCCCCCACCCCCCTCGGCGACACCAAGCCACATGGGACGACTGTAGGGCAGCAGGAAGGCCGTGCGTCTGCGGACATGGCTCTACTCATTTATTAGTTCCAAGAGTCTTATTTTGACTCTTTGGGGACTGAGGTCTCTTTCACACTCACTGCTAGAAAACTCAGATCCTGATAAGAGCCCCCCGAGCTTCTGGTGATGTCGGGGGTTTGTCCGCCCGCGGCTCATCTGCATTCTGGGTCATGCCCTGCCTTCCCCTTCTCCCACCCCACCCCCTTCTAATTGTCCTATTGTGCATTACCTTAACGCCAACTATAAAGCGGATTGGGTGACTCAGGGTCCACACTTTCTCGTGTTCTCCACGCCAGTCCTTGGTGCCGTGTGCAGGGCGTCGCCGGGGGAGTCCCTGCCCGGGGGTAGGCCTTGACCACACCTGGTGGAGCTTGGGGGTCTCTGCCCAGACGCCCTGCGTGAGGAGACGCTCTCGGGAGGCACTGCAGAGCCTGTGCGGGTTGTGGTTCTAGAATGGAAAAGCCGGCGGGGAGGGCGTCCCGGTGTTGCTTCTCCACCCCTTAGCCTGGAAAGTAGCCCCAACATCCCTGTTCTGAGACTGCCACGTCTGCGGTATAGGACTGTGAATTAGGTCGCACACCCACTTCGCATGCAAGAGAATCCACGCGTCCAGTGTTCCCTGCAGGACGCTGTCCCTTGTCGCCCCCACCCCGCCGGCCACCTGGCCACGGCCTGCCCGCTGAGCCTGACCGCAGCCGCCCACGTCCTCAATTTGTCTTCAGTGTCCAGATTTTAGCATTTAGCAAGAAATTATTCCATGGGCCGTGCTCTCTGACCATACCCCTGTAGATTAAATGGAAATACAAAGAAGACAAACTTGAAAATCCCAAATATTTGCAAACTAAGCTCTGGCACTTCCCTCAGGGTATCCGTGGAAAAAGTTAGAGCAGGGTTCCTTAATTCCTTAAACGACCAGGAACAAAGATCAGTGCAAAATTACATTTTAACATGAAAGTGGCACTTTGAGGAAAAGGTAAACTGAGGCCTTACGGGAGAGGAGGGGTGCTGAGATCTAGCGCCTGGAAACCAGACTGAAATAGAGAAGATCCACGGAGCCACCAGACTCACCAATCGTGGCGGGCAGGACTGAAATGAGGAAGGAGGAGGCAGCGCAAACGCAGCGTGGGGGGCGAGGACCCGCAGCGCAGGGGAGGGGGGCGCGGGGCGCGCTCACGCAGGCTCCTGCCTGGCCGGCAGGGCTCTGGGGGCCTCGGGAGGGCAGCCGGGCACTCACCGGTCACCAGCCGAGGAAGCTGCTCTGAATCGGGAGATGGTGTATAAACTCGTCAGAACTCACGGAACTGTCCACTTAACAAGGGGCTTTTGGACTGTAGGTAAATCACGCTTCGACAAAGTTAACTGTCCCAGGAGGTTCAGTGCATGCCTCTATGGAATAAGGTTGAAAAGGTAGAGGAAACGGAGTATTTCCTGGTAAAAACACAGTTTACTAAATTTAACCCAGGGAGTGAAATTTCCAAGTTTCCTCTACAAAGCGTAACACTGACCGCTGATGACGCTGATGATAACGGAGAAAGGACATTCCGGCGCTTCTGCACCCGGTGCTACTGATGTGGTGGTGGACTATCGGCTTGGTTCGGTGGGGCGGAGTCCGGAGCCGACGACCTAGAAGGAATTCTTGAGAGTCTTTGGTGCAAAATAGTGGTTTATTTAAAGCAGGGGGACAGGGCCCGGGGGCAGGAAGAGCTGCTGCCCCAGGTTGTGAGGGTGGCTGATTCTAGGCTACGGGGTTGGGGGAGGTCAGGAAACAGGGAGGTTGAGAAAATACTTTCATATGTTAAAGACGACGCACAGGATACCGGAGGCCTCACCATTGTCAAATTAAGGTTGCTTTACCCTCTAGCAAGGCCTTAGCTTTGAGGTGGTTGGGGGCTTCCTGGAAGAATGTCACGCACATCCCACCCAGGAGAGGGGGGGTGGGGGGAGGTCACAGGGGGTCAGCTTATGCTTTGTCTTCAGCTCTCCTTCTGCTCCCTCGTCACAACAACAAAATACTTGCAAACGCAAGGTTGCAGCATGTTACACAGTAACATGCGGTATGTGTGGGCCCTGAAGCCGGGGCTGCTCCGGGAGGGACTGGCCGCGATCCTTCGACCGCACAGACAACGGACATGAGCCGCCATCACCGCTCCCTAGCCTCCAACTGGAGGCGCAAGCAGTTGAATGTAAATGAGAGAAAACAATTGGAGGCGTGAGAATTAACGGAAATGCAATCTCTCTGTGCAGCCGACGTCACGGTATATTCCAGAGACCCTAAAGGATCAGGGCTAAAACCCTCAAAATCAATAAAAACGTTGAATAAGGGAGTAGAATATGAAATGAAAACGAGGTTCACTGCCTGCTAAAACATTAACATGGAAACCGATAGCCATTTATACTCAAGCGAGAGCCACCTAGAGGGCGTAACACAGAAAACCTCACTCAGCACGGGGGGGGGGGGGGGGAAGAACGTTTATATTTAGAATTAAATCTGACCCCAAATGTGCAAAATCTAAAGGAGGAAAACTTAGTACACTTCCGAAAGACACAACAGTAACCCCGAACAATTGCAAAGACGCTCCTTGTTCCTGGAGATTTTGACTGTAAATAGCATTAAAATGTCAGTTCTAACTTACAGATTTTTAAATTTAATGTGATTTCCACAAAAATAATAACTGGTTTCTTCTTGAACTAGACAAGTCAAAATATAAGTAAACAAAAACATTCTCAAGATCTGTTAGAAATACTCGAGAAAAAAGCAGAGTTTTGGGGGAATTCATGTCACCAGCGGTTAAAACACACTAAAAAATAAATAAATAAATAAATAAATAAATAAATAAATAAATAATCTAAACAGTGTGTTATTGTCACGTGAATGGATAATCAAGTGAAAAAGATCATAAAGACCAAAAATAGACCCAAAACATATGGAAATTTTGTGTATGATAAAGGAGGAATCTCAAATGACTGGACCAAAGATGAACTTTAAAAATTATTGGTATGGGAACAAATGTGTGGCTATTTGGGAAAAGCCACAGCTGTGTCGACATCCATGCATCACATGTAAGAACAAACGAAACGGTGAACAACCAGCACCATACAACACCAGAAGAAGCGATACGTGAATATCTTCTAACCTGGGTGTGGAGAAAGGCTTCTGAAGTACAAATCAAGTTCCAAATGCAAGAAATAAAAAGATGGATTAATTTGACTATATAAAAATACAAAGTGGGGCTCCTGGGTGGCTCGGTTGGTTAAGCATCGGACTCTTTTTTTTTTTTTTTTAAGATTTTATTTATTTATTTGACAGAAAGAGACAGTGAGAGAGGGAACGCCAGCAGGGGGAGTGTGAGAGGAAGAAGCAGGCTCCCCGCCAAGCAGGGAGCCCGCTGCGGGACTCGATCCCAGGACCCTGGGATCATGACCTGAGCCGAAGGCAGACGTTTAACAGCTGACACACCCAGGCGCCCCAGTATTGGACACTTGATTCTGGTTCAGGTCGTGATCTCGGGGTTGTGGGATCGAGCCCTGTGTGGGGCTCCGCGTGCAGCAGAGAATCTGTTTCTCTCCCTCTGCCCCTCCCCCCCCGCCCCTCCCCCCCCCAAAAATATATAAAGATTTTCCATGGGACACACACACACACACCAGGGGCTATAAAGACCTCTTTAAAAATTGAGGAAGAGGGGAAGGCCAAAAGTTTGATAGCAAATAGAGCAAAATATTTTTAAAATGTAACAAAGATGATATGAAATACCACTTAAATGTAAGAAAATACATTTGCCCGCACTTGTGAAAGAAACTCGAATTAGCGCGGGGAGGTGGTGCGGCACCTGCTGGGGAGGGTCGTGCGCAGAGCGCCAAGGGCGGCGCTCTCAAAGCTGTTCTGCCTCAGGGGAGGAGGGAGTCGGCAGCCCCCCACCCCTCTCCCACTGAACGCAGCTAGGATCCCAGATGAAGCCCATGGAGAGGAGCTGGGTGAGGACTGAACAGAAAGTAGCAGAAAGATTGGGGATAAGACAAAAATGTGAAGTGCCACCAGCTAGTGGTAAGTTTCCCTTTTTCATTTCCTGTGATGTTCCCTGGACTTGACTCAAGACAGTCCACAGCCTGGATGTGGTACCAGAGTACAAACAGAGGATCTCGCAGAGAATCCCGCTAGACCTCACTCGACAGGCGGGAAGGGCAGCAGGTGCAGAGCCGCCAGGAGATCCTGCAGGTACCTAACATTCAGAGGGAAGGAAACTCGCCTCCCATCAGCGGAGCTGTGATTCCCAGACGGTGGTGTAAAATCCACTGACTTTTTTCTCTTTACATCACCCCACTAATGACCGCAGACGTGGGACGTGCAGGAGTGGGACGTATACAGCACTGTGGGATAAGGAAGCTCCAGCTCTCTGACCAGATGACTGAAGAGGAACCCCACATAACTAGAAAGTGCCAGAGAGACTGCAGGGAGGGAGAAGCTTGGAAACGAAATTCCATAAAGGTGCTTATGAAAACCCAGGCTTACTTCTGAGCTGTGCATGCATGGGTTTGGCCCTGAACAGCAGAGACCATGAAAACCAAACTATGGGACTGACCGCCACCAATGTATCAGACTGGCCACTGGGTGTCCAAACACTGCAAAGTCTTTGAAAACTGAACTAACGTAGACACCAGAACCCATCAAACGTTGATCTGCACTTGCAGCATAAGCCCGACTGGGTTGACTGCCTGCCAAAACAAAAATACCAACATTGTCCAGAACGTGGAAATAAGATTCAGCAGTGCATAATAGCATTCAAAATTACTCTTTTTAAAAAAGATTTTATTTATTTAATTGAGAGAGAGAGCATGAGCAGGGGGAGGGGCAGAGGGAGGAGCAGACTCCCTGCCAAGTGGGGAGCCTGATGCGGGGCTCCGTCCCAGGACTCCAAGTTCATGACTTTAGCCAAACTCAGATGCTTAACTGACTGAGCTGCCCAGGCACCCCTCAAAATTACTCTTTGCACAGAAGATCAGGACAATCTCAACTAGGAATTACCACACAAAATCTTTAAAGCAGTTATTGTAAAAATGCTCCAAAAACTAAGGGCAAACACTCTTGAGATGAATAGGAAGATAAGTCTCAGCAAGGAAGTAAAACATGTGAGGAACAGCAAAGTGGGAACTGTAGGGTTGAAAAGTACAATAACCAAAATAAAATACTCACCAGCTGGGCTCAGTGACAGGTTGGAGATGAGAAAAGAAAGCCTCAGACAACTTGAGGACGAATCATAGTAATTATCCAGTCTGAAGAACACAAAGAAAAGGCATTGGAAAAATGAACAGAGCCGCAGGGACAATACCAAAAAGTCTAACATCTGTGTAAATGACATCCTGGAGGAAGAGGACAAAAAATGGGGTACAGGAAAAAATGTTTGAAGAAATAACGACTGATAATTTTCTGATTTTGGAAAAAGACATAAAATTACAGATTTGAGAAGCCCAATGAATCCCAAACATGAAAACTCCAAAGAAATGCACGTGCAGACATATCATACTCAAACTATTTGAATACATTGATGTCACAAGTCAGGGTTCTCACTGTGGGAGAAAGAGATAAAAAGTACAGAAGGGGGAAGGAAGTATAGAATATGCTGAGGAGTGGGAAGAGGTCTGAGTGTGACTACACACCCTGTGAGACACCCACCAGCAATAAGCATGCACTGGCCCAGATGTGGGTTTTCAAATACTATAATGGAACATTTCCTTCTCAAAGGAATCTGAACTTTAAAAGAAAAAGAGAGAGAGAGAAAGCTAATGCCAGGTATGGAGAGGAAAGAGAGAGTGAAGGGCAGTCTGATCCCAATCAGTGCAGAGGAAATGATGGACACCTATAATGACCGTTGATAAAAATGCACAATACTAATTGTTCCAGGCGAGAATCATCAACACATACTAAGCATGTGGGCAAAAGAATGATGAGAAATAGTGTCTCATAAGATGTGCAGTAAACGCTACGGGACAGGTGGAACTTCCCAGCGGAAAAACCTGGCGGGCATCACCTTAGCCAAGTAACCAAAGCGAACCCTGCTGGGGCCAGGGCAAGTCAGCTTCACGGGCCTCCTGAAGCATCGAGAAGAGCACAGCCATGTTCCCGTGGTTCCCACTTTGTCAAAATGCTCAAGCTGAATTTAATCGTGAGTAAACAACTAGGCCAAATGGAAAGGCTCTCTACACAATTACTCTTCCAAAAGTGTCAAGGTCCTGAAAGAAATCAGGACTGGGGACCTGTCCCAGGAGATGAGGCCAGCAAGTGACATGTGTGGTCTCAGATTGGATGGTGGACTGGAGAAGGGTCCAGGGAACACAACTGGTGACATCCAAACGAGACCTGTGGATCGGATGATAATGTGTCAGCACAGATGTCGTGGGTTTGGTAACTGTCCTATAGTTGTATATGACGGTGACATTGGGAAAATCTGTGTAAAGGGTTATATAGAATAATTCTTGTACTTGGTTGCAACTTTTTTATAAATCTGAAGTTATTCCCAAATGTAAGTTTTAAACTATGAGCCTCTCTGGGGCACCTGGGTGGCTCAGTCCATTAAGCATCTGCCTTCAGCTCAGGTCATGATCCCGGAGTCCCCAAATCGAGCCCCACAGCATCGGGCTCCCTGCTCAGCAGAGGGGTCTGCTTCTCCTTCTCCCCCTCTGCCCATCTCCCACGCTGGTGTGCTCGCTCTCTCTCCCTTTCTCTCTCTTGCCACTCTCCCTCTCAAATAAATAAATAAAATCTTTAAAAAATAAACCATGAGCCTCTCAATAGAATGGCAGTCTCTCTTCTTCCTTCATGTAAGTACAGGAGAAACATTTCACTCGAACTACCACACCTCACTGCATTGCAAGCACTTTGAGAAGAGGTGTGTTCCTCATTCATCTGTTCTACATTTTTTTTGTTTTTTTTTTTTTTAAATTTTATTTGACAGAGATAGAGGCAGCCAGCGAAAGAGGGAACACAAGCAGGGGGAGTGGGAGAGGAAGAAGCAGGCTCCTACCGGAGGAGTCTGATGTGGGGCTCGATCCCGTAACGCCGGGATCACGCCCTGAGCCGAAGGCAGACGCCTAACCGCTGTGCCACCCAAGCGCCCCTGTTCTACGTATTTAAACAAATATTGAAGATGCTCTCTTTCTAACAACTGTGTGGTGGCTGTTTTGCATTTGCTGTCTTTTAAAATTTTTTTATTTTATTTAAATTCAATTAATTAACATACAGTGTATTATTAATTTCAGAAGTAGAGTTTAGTGATTCATCAGTTGCGTAGAACACCCAGTGCTCATCACATCAGTGCCCTCCTAATGCCCATCACCCAGTTACCCCGCCCCCTACCTACCTTCCCTCCAGCAACCCTCAGTTTGTTTCCTGGAGTTAAGAGTCTCTTATGGTTTTTCCCTCTCTCTCTCTGAGTTTGTCTTATTTTATTTTTCCCTCCCTTCCCCTATGATCCCGTTTTGTTTCTTTTTTTTTTTTTTAAGATTTTATTTATTTATTCGACAGAGATAGAGACAGTCAGCAAGAGAGGGAACACAAGCAGGGGGAGTGGGAGAGGAAGAAGCAGGCTCATAGCGGAGGAGCCTGTTGTGGGGCTCGATCCTGTAACGCCGGGATCACGCCCTGAGCCAAAGGCAGACGCTCAATCGCTGTGCCACCCAGGCGCCCCTCGTTTTGTTTCTTAAATTCTGCATATGAGTGAGTTCATATGGTAATTGTCTTTCTCTGATTGACTTATTTCACTTAGCGTAATACCTTCTAGTTCTATCCACGTCATTGCAAATGGCAAGATTTTTTTTCTTTTTTTCTTTTTTTTGATGGCTGAGTAATATTCCATTGTATATATAGACCACATCTTCTTTATCCATTCATCTGGTGATGGACATCTGGGCTCTTTCCCTAGTTTGGCTATGGTGGACATTGCTGCTATAAACATTGGGGGGCAGGTGCCCCTTTGGATCATTACATTTGTATCTTTGAGGTAAATACCTAGTAGTACAGATGGGGGGTCACAGGATAGCTGTATTTTTAATTTGGTCAAGATTAGTTGACCTCCATACTGCTTTCCAGAGTGGCTGTACCAGCTTGCATTCCCACAAGCAGTGTAAGAGGGTTCCCCTTTCTCCACATCCTCACCAACATCTGTCATTTCCTGAAGTGTTAATCAAGAAAGGATGCTATATTTTGTCAAATGCTTTTTCTGCATCTATTGAGAGGATCATATGGTTCTTGTCCTTTCTTTTATTAATGTGGTGTATCACACTGACAGATTTGCAGATGTTGAAACACGCTTGCAGCCCAGGAATAAATCCCACTTGGTCATGGTCAATAATCCTTTTAATGTACTGTTGGATCCTGTTGGCTAGTATCTTGTTAAGAATTTTTGTGTCCATATTCATCAGGGATATTGGTCTGTAATTCTCCTTTTTGGTGGGGTCTTTGTCTGGTTTTGGGATCAAGATAATGCTGACCTCATGGAATGAATTTGGAAGTTTTCCTTCCATTTCTATTTTTTGAAACAGCTTCAGAAGAATAGGTATTAATTCTTCTTTAAATGTTTGGTAGAATTCCACTGGGAGGGCATCTCGTCCTGGACTCTTGTTTGTTGGGAGATTTTTGATTACTGCTTCAATTTCTTTGCTGGTTATGGGTCTGTTCAGGTAAAACCTGTTTCTTCCTGTTTCAATTTTGGTAGTTTATACATTTCTAGGAATGCATCCATTTCTTCCAGATTGCCTAATTTGTTGTCATATAGTTACTCATATATTCTTACAATTGTTTGTATTTCTTCGGTGTTGGTTGTGATCTCTCCTCTTTCATTCATGATTTTATTTATTTGGGTCCTTTCTCTTTTCTTTTTTTTTTTTAAGGTTTGTATTCTTTTTTTAAAGATTTTATTTATTTATTTATTTATTTATTTATTTATTTATTTATTTATTTATTTCGTTGAGAGAGAGAGATAGTGTGAGCACAGAGGGAGGGGGAGAAGCAGAGTCCCTCTGAGCAAGGAGTCCTACGCAGGGCTCAATCCCAGGACTGTGAGCCAAAGGCAGACACTTAACAGACAAGCCACCCAGGTGTCCTTCTCTTTTCTTTTTGATAAGTCTGGTTAGGGGTTTATTGATCTTACTATTTCTTTCAAAGAACCAGCTCCTAGTTTCATTGATCTATTCTACTCTTCTTTTGATTTCTATTTCATTGATTTCTGCTCCGATTTTTATCATTTCTCTTCTCCTGCTGGCTTTAGGTTTTATTTGCTGCTCTTTCTCCATCTCCTTTAGGTGTTACGTTAGGTTGTGTATTTGAGAATTTTCTTGTTTCTTGAGCAAAGCTTGAATTGCTCTATACTCCCCTCTTAGCCACCTTTACTGCATCCCAGTGGTTCTGAAAAGTTGTGTTTTCATTTTCATTTGTTTCCATGAATTTTTAAATTCTTCTTTAATTTCTTGGCTGACCCATTCATCCTTTAGTAGGATGCTCTTTCACCTCCATGTATTGGTGTTCCTTCCGAATTTTCTCTTGTGATTGAGTTTAAGTTTCAAGCATTGTGCTCTGAAAATATGCAGGGAATAATCCCAATCTTTTGGTACCAGTGGAGACCTGATTTGTGACCCAGCATGTGATTTATTCTGGAGAATGTTCCGTGTGCACTAGAGAGGAATGTGTATTCTGCTGCTTTGGGATAGAATGTTCTGAATGTATCTGTGAAGTCCATCTGGTCCAGCATGTCGTTCAAAGCCCTTATTTCCTTGTTGATCTTCTTCATAGATGATATATCCATTGCTGTGAGTGGGGTGTTAAAGTCCCCTACTATTATTGTATTATTTTCAATGTGTTTCTTTAATTTTGTTAATTATTGGCTTATATAATTGACTGCTCCCATGTTAGGGGCACAAATATTTACAATTGTTGGATCTTTTCATTGGATAGACACTTCTATTATGATATAATGTCCTTCTTTATCTCTTATTACAGTCTTTGGTTTGAAATCTAATTTGTCTGATATAAGGATGGCTATGCCAGCTTTCTTTTGCTGTCCATTAGTGTGATAAATTGTTCTCCACCCCCTCACTTTCAATCTGGGGGTGTCTTTGGGTCTAAAATGAGTCTCTTATAGACAGCATATCAATGGGTCTTGTTTTTTGTTGTGTTTTTTTTTTAAAACCTATCTGATACCTTGTGTCTTTTGATTGGAGTGTTTAGTCCACTTAAATTCAGAGTAACTATTGAAAGATATGGATTTAGTGCCATTGTATTACCTGTAAAGTCACTGTTTCTGTATATTGCCTCTGTTCCTTTCTGGTCTTTGTTACTTTTGGGCTCTCTCTTCACTCAAAGGATCCCTGTTAATATTACTTGCAGGGCTGGTTTATGGTCACAAATTGTTTTAGTTTCTGTTTGTCCTGGAAGCTCTTTATCTCCCCTTCTATTCTGAATGATGGCCTTGCTGGATAAAGTATTCTTGGCTGCATATTTTTCTCATCTAGTACCCTGACTATATCATGCCACTCCTTTCTGGCCTGCTAGGTCTCTGTGGACAGGTCTGTTGCCAATCTAATGTGTCTACCCTTGTAGGTTATGGACCTCTTGTCTAGAGCTGCTTTCAGGATTTTCTCTTTGTCTCTGAACTTTGCAAGCTTCACTATTATATGTCCAGGTGTTGACCTACTTTTATTGATTTTGAGGGGGGTTCTCTGTGCCCCTTGAACTTGAATGCCTGTTTCTTTCCCCAGATTGGGGAAGTTCTCAGTCATAATTTGTTCAAACCATCTGCCCCTCTCTCTCTTTCCTCTTCCCCTGGGACCCCAATTATTCTAATATTGTTTTACTTTATGGTATTGCTGATCTCTCAACTCCTCCCCCTCGTGATCCGTGGTTTATCTCCCTTTTTCTCAGCTTCTTTATTCTCCACCATTTTGTCTTCTATTTCACTGACTCTCTCATCTGCCTCATTTATCTTAGCAGTTAAAACATTTATTTTTGACTGCATCTCATTAATAGACTTTTTTATTTTGACATGATTAGATTTTAGTTCTTTTCTCCAGAAAGGGATTCTCTAGTGTCTTCTATGCTTTTATCAAGCCCAGCTAGTATCTTTATAATCGTTGTCTTGAATTCTAGTTCCAACATCTTACTTATATCCATATTGATCAAATCCCTGGCATTGAGTACTGCCTCCTGTTCTCTCTTTTGGAGTGAATTTTTCTCTCTTGTCATGTCCAGAAAAGAATAGATGAAAGAGAGAGAAAATACAAAAAAAGGATACTATAAACAAATCAGAAGAGAAGAAACAAAAAAAAGAGAGAGATCGAGAATAAAACCCAACAAGAAGTAGAACAGAACTTGGGGCACCTGGGTGGCTCAGTCAGTTAAGTGTCTGCCTTCGGCTCAGGTCATGATCCCAGGATCCTGGGATCGAGTCCTGCATCAGGCTCCCTGCTCAGCGGGGAGCCTGCTTCTCCCTCTGCCTGCTGCTCCCCCTGCTTGTGGTCTCTTGCTCTCTGACAAATACATAAATAAAATCTTAAAAAAAAAAAAAAAGAAGAAGAAGTAGAACAGAACAGAACAATAAACTAGATCCTGGGTATATTTTGGTCTGCTTGTTAGAAGAAACTAAATCCCAAAATAAGAAAGAAAGAAAAACATATATATACACAAAAATAAAATTGAATTCAATGAAAGGAAACCAAAAATGAAAAATATGTATATATATAAAATATAAATGTAAAAATGAAAATTAAAAAAGACTTTTAAAAGGAATTGATAAGGGACCCCTGGGTGGCTCAGGTGGTTAAGCATCTGCCTTCGGCCCCGGGATCAAGCCCAGAATTGGGTCCTCTGCTCAGAAGGGAGTCTGCTTCTCGCTCTGCCCCCCACCCCATGCTCACGCTCTCTTTATCTCTCTCTCTCTCTCCCAAATAAATAAATAAAATCTTTAAAAAAAAGAATTGATAAAATAAGAAAATAGCTGAAAAGGAAAAAATATATAAAACCAAAAGACTAAAGAATAATAAGAAATAACCGTGAACACTATATACTTCTTCCCCGCGAGCTGGAGTTCTGCAGTTCCGTAGGATGGGTAAACTTGGTGTTTGCAGAGTTCCCACTGGTCTGGGGGAGGGGCCTGTTGTGCCGATGCTCAGGGGTCTCTGCCGGGGTGGACTTGCACCCCGCCTTGCTAGGGGCCGCACTCAGTGTAAGCGGCTCCAGAGCCCATGTGGGGGATGAAAATGGCGGCGTCCTGATCTGCAGCCCTGGAGCGGAACGCCGGGCCCACTCCTCAGTGAGCCCTCACGGAAAGCAGTCCATCACTCCAGTCTCCCTGGTCTCCGGCCGCACTCCGTGCTCACGGCCTGGGACTGAGCGTTTCTATTTCAGGCACATGCAACCGCGCCTGGAGTCTCCAAACCCTGAAGACTGCCCACACCCCCCACGGCCCCCACGCTGCTCTTCCCGGGGGAGGGAGGGGGTCTCCCCACGGTTCTGCTGCTCGCTGGGCCGCTGCTTGGACAGTGGTCACCTGACAGCCCGGCTCGCAGTTAGTGGCACCACGGAGCTGAGAATACACTCCTGGGCTCACGGATTGCCACGGGGGCCCCACTCCTACGCCTGGGGACTCTGCCGCCCTCGGGTGCCCCTGAGGGGATCCTGACCCCATGCTGTCCCACTAGGATTCTGCCCCAGTTGCCACCTGAGCCCTTTGGCGGGCACATCCCTCACCGGAGCAGACATCCACAAGTTCTGACTCTGTCACTTCCCAGCTGCCGGAGCCTCCCCCTCCCAGGTTATCCTCCGACGTGGCACCCGGTTCACATCCCCGCACCTCCCGCCTCACAAAAATGGTCACTTTTCTGTTTGTGGGATTGCAGCAATTCTTTTCTCGGGTCTCTGGTTGATTTCGCAGGTGTTCAGAGTGTCTTCCCAGCTATCGAAGTTAAGTCCAGGGACCAGAGGAAACTAGGGTTCCCTCCTCATCCGCCGTCTTAACTATTTTCCCCAAAGACTGTGTTAATTTGAGATGTGGTGTTTTTTCCACTTTTACACGTGAAAAGATGGTGTTTCTCTTGTTTGTGATTGATTTCTAGCTTACCTGTACCTAGGTCAGAGATGGTCCTGAGATTGAGATAAAGAGGACCGCTGAGAAATGATAAAATCCGGGCCCCTTGAACAAAAGCAAAGTCCTGGAAGGTCCTGCTCAAGTTTCAGTTGAACGCCTGAGTGCCAGGTGCATGGGCGTTTAATTCCTTTCCCGGAGCAGAGCCTGAGGGAGCCCGTCGGACCAAGTGTTTCATCACCCGAGGAGCGGTCCTCGCTCACCTCAGCGAACAGACCACAGCAGCCTCCCCCTCCACATTAAGCATTACGCTGTCTTATTCCATCATTGAATAAAAACGGGAAAAGTACAAATCTGTGTGTCATTCCTGACGTTACAGGCAATATGCCGCTGCTTCCCTATTTCAAATTGGTGGTAAGTTTTTACAGACAGCCTTGATCAAGTTAAGTTCACACTCTTCCAGTTTTTCATGAATTTGTGTTAGCATTTTTTTCAAAAGCTTTTTTCTTGAAATGACAAGGTGCCTTTTTCTCATTTAATCTGGTCCTGAAGTGATACTCTTTAATAGATTTTCTGATTTCAAGCATTCCTTTCACTCCTGGATTAAACCTACCTTGGTCGTCTTGAATTATTTTTTTACACATACAGATTTTTTGAAGAATTTATTTATTTATTTGAGAGAGAGAGAGCACAAGCAGAAGGAGCAGCAGGCAGAGGGAGAAGTGGGACTCGATCCCAGGACCCCGGGGCCACAACCTGAGCTGAAGACAGACGCTCAACCGACTGAGCCCCCCAGACGCCCCTACACATACATATTTCCATACACCTTTTTGGATTTGATTTTCTGGAATGTTGCTTATGGTCTTGTTTCTTTGGTTTTGAGTAAATGGTCCCGTAATATTTCTTGCCGTGATTTTTCAGGTCTTTGTGTTGTGTTGGCCTCTTGAGTTTGGATGAGCTGGTGAGCATTCTCTCTCCTTATTCTCACGGTTGGGGCGTTCCAACGTGCGATTAAATCCACCTGTTAAATCATCTGGGCCTAATGTTTCCTTTAAGAAGCTTTGCTTCAGTCTACCTCATACTTACAGTACAATTCATGTTATCTCATTTGAAACCATTTTTCCGAATTATTTTTCGTATGAATTTTCCCACTTCATCTAATTTTTCGAATTGCTTGCTATTTCATGTGTGCTCTATGGGTAGATATGTCCTCTTTTTATCTTGTACCGTCCATGTACGCCTTACTTCTTTTGCTTCCGTGCTTAATCATGTCAGGAATTTCTTCTTTTGGTCTTGGGATGATGAATTCTGGCTTGATCACTCCCACATCACTCTTCTTTTTCATTCATTTCCACTTTTACTTTGTTATCTTTTTTTGGAGATCTAATCTGTTGTTCTTTTTTTTTTTTTAAGATTTTTATTTATTTATTGAACAGAGAGAGAGACATAGCAAAAGAGGGAACACCAGCCGGGGGAGTGGGAGAGGGAGAAGCAGGCTGCCAGTGGAGCAGGGGGCCCGATGCGGGGCTCGATCCCAGGACCCTGGGATCATGACCTGAGCCGAAGGCAGACGCTTAAAGACTGAGCCACCCAGGCATCCTGTGATTTCATTCTTAATCCATAAATATATCAGAAGAATATTTGTAACTTACTAGTACAAATAAATTTTTACTTGTTTGTATTAACATTTAGCTCAGGTGGGTGGTGACTGGAGAGTGTGGCTGTTGTGATAGATAAGACACTTATGAAATCTGGGCCTTAAGAATGAAATTAAGGTTCTTGAACGTGCCACGTAAGGCTTTGCAGCAAATGCCCACCTATTCCTCTCGTGAGATGCATTAATTTTGCAGAGTAAGGTGGGGGGCAGGGAAGGGAACGCGATCGGTCATCTGTGAGGTAGAAGTGGAGATACTAAAGTGTGTCCGTCACGAGTCGGGGAAGACACCTGAGAGCCCCAGAGCCCCGGACGGTGGTTCCCTGCCGAGGCTGTGCCTGCGGGAGCAAGGGTGATGTTCCCACAGCGCCGGAGCCTGCTTGCGTCTGCCTGTGGATCAACCCTGAGACCCATCTGGACTTAACTCCATTCCTTGTTTCGTCTCCAGAGAGCTACGAGGAGCCTGAGAGAGACACTCGGTGCAGAGCGAGGGCAGAACTTGCCGGACTTGCCCTGCCCAGGAATCACGAAACGGGAGGATCAGAGGAACTGAGGCACGCACGCTTTTATGGCCGAAGAGTGAAGGACCACAGCAGCTGATAATCAGAGCCTTCAGGGGTTGCAGGGGATGGGGAGAAAGCCACAGGTGCGACCTGGATCAGTCACAAAGGAGCGAACACGAGGCTGAGCCCCACAGGCTTCGGACGCCGTGGGGGTGCGCAGGGGTGGGGGGAGATTGGAATCCAACGCGGAAAAACAGGGCAGGTGCCCCTTTCTCCTGCCCACAAGCCAAAGCAGAGCAAGGCCCCTAGACGTCCAGTTCCAATGCAATGTCCTCACAGAGGAGACAGGGACAAGAAGCAGGGGCTCCCTCATCAGTGCACATGGTACAGGCCCCTTGACATCAGACGTGGCCACGTCAGTGACAGGAGTCCCACTGTGTCTTCTGTGCATGTTTCGGCTGTGGACCGGCAATTGGCAACAGTGGGCTCACGGCATGCCCGCCTCGGTGGTCTGGATTGATCCAGAAGTAACTTCAGGAAAATGAGTTGAGTTCAGTCCTTTAAGCCAGGGGTCATTTCACGACCACGACCCATGTCCAGAAACACAACATGGGAGTACGTTCACACCCACACACACTCCTATCCACCTGGAAGGACAGATTAGCAGCCGGTTGCCGCTCTTCCTCCTCCCCCGGGGATGCCCTTGGAGAGAGAAAAGTAAGAAGAAAAAAAAGGGGACCAGCCTCATTTCCTTATAAGTTTGTAATCAGAGCTGGGTACTTACTAGCAGGCAAATAAAGAAGTGCCCCTGTCTCGACCTGTCTGGGCTCATCACAAACACATCTGGATCCACAGGCCCCTGGGAAATATCGGCATCTCCCATGTCATTATTGGAGTTTAAAAGGAAAATGTTGTATAACGGAAGCACCTCTTTGTGGAAGGGATGGCCTTGTGCACCCACTGGGACTTCTCTCTAACCGTGGCCCCGGTGTGTGTGATGTGTCAGAGGAAGGGGACCACGGGGGTGCATGGCTGGGGCTCTCACGGGCCAACCTGACGACGCGGCTCCCCGTGCTTTCTCAGCCGTGAGGAGCATTGCTTTCTGTATAATGACTATGACTCTGCGGGGCAAGAAAAAGAGGGAAAGGCAAACCGCGGCGGTGGGGCGCCAGGACACCTGTCTCCCCGCCCTCGACACCCGACGGTGGAAGTCTTCAGGAGGGGTAGACCTGGATCCCGCGGACCTGGCCAGGTGGCCAGATGGGGGGTGGTTCTAGGAAACAGGCTGGTGCTGGCGAGGCCCAGGAAGAAGCTGGAGCCTCGGGAGCTGCTGGGATAACGAGGAAAAGCCAGTTGCTCTGCTCAGTGGAAACTCTTCTTTCTCCTGTGACCAATTAAACAGACGTCACACTCACTTGGAAAGTAGCTCTATTAAGAACACTGATCACGGGGCGCCTGGGTGGCTCAGTGGTTAAGCGTCTGCCTTTGGCTCAGGGCGTGATCCCGGCGTTCTGGGATTGAGCCCCATGTCAGGCTCCTCCACTGGGAGCCTGCTTCTTCCTCTCCCACTCCCCCTGCTTGTGTTCCCTCTCTCGCTGTCTGTCTCTCTGTCAAATGAATAAATAAAATCTTAAAAAAAAAAAAAAAAAGAACACTGATCACTCAGAAACCTACGCCGGCTGTCGGGGCCCAGCCACGGAGCCCCAGAGGTGCTCACGGGGGCGGGGGCAGTGGCAGGAGTCTGATGGCTTGTTTCTGGCGTGGCTTCTTAGCCCAACACTGAGAGGCGGGGGCACCCTCCTTCTAGATCCTGCTGACTGGAAGCGGTCACGTGGCTGCCGATCCCCGGAGGATCCCCAAGCGGCTACAAGCTGTCGTGAGCAAACACTTCCAGACATTCGACAACCTGCTTGCTGCAATGGGTGAGGGGGGGCGCTTACCCCTGGAGAAGTAACTGCTCCCCAACCCACAAATGACGGGTCCCTTCCAAAGCAGCGGGAAGGTTCTGAGTGCACGCGGCCTCTTGGGCGGATGAGACAGATGCTGGGCTCAGGGGCCTCCCAATCTTGGGAACTGGCATGACCCTACTCCTGGGGGCCGCGAGACGTGGTAGGGAAGAGGTCTGTGTAACCAAACGGGGGGGTGACTGGGAGAAGAGAATGGAACGTGAGGGCGGGGACGAAAACCAGGTCGAATTGTTAGCTAACTGCTAAGGAACCTGATGGAACGTGCAGACACAGGCCAGGCTGGCACTAGGGAGCCGCTCAGTTATCATCACTGTCCTGGTCGTCAGGGGACTACGGGGGCCCGTCGTCCCTCTCCGGGTCCCCCATCTGCCCCCATCTGTTCCTCACTCTGGAGGAACTCAAATCCAGTTATGGGGAGGGGACTTAGAAATCGGGCAGACGTGGCTCCGTGTGCACCTGCCTGCCCTCTCACTGTCCCCCCAGTGGTGGCTCCCCGGGCCCGGGTGGGGGCTCCCCCGGTCCCCAGCCCCTCAGCGCCCACTCTCCTCAGCCTGGAGGTAGCAGGGCCTGTTTCTAGCTACTTCCAGGCCCTGCAGGGCCCACTTTGACCCATCTGCCGCTGTGACTTCTGTCTCCCCGCTGACACCAACCTCACTGCAACACAGAAGACTCTAGAGCTGTTGGGTTTGGGGGAAATCACAACCCTCATCCTCGAAGCTGTGACTTCTGGGCGGAGTCAGCAGGAAGAAAGCTGAGCCTAGAGGAGCCCTACGCGCAAGTGTGAGGATTCACAGGGGACGGGCCCCAGTCGTCCCCTTGATCAGATGACAGAGCCCGCCGGTAACACCAGAGAGTCTGCACTTGGGACATGAGAGGTGGGGCCCCTGGCAGAAATCCAAACCAGGTCTGGGACTCAGAGGCGGCCTGCCGCACTGCTGGCAGCGCCCGGGCAGACCGTGCCAGCTAGACCCGTGGGGCTGCCCACGCTGTCCCCCGCAGCTGCCCTGCGCACAGCCACCGACTCAGCTCCTCGAGCTGCCTCCCAGTCTGCCCGTTGGAAGTCTGGGAGGACTCGCCGAGCTCTCAGGCCTGCTCCCACAGACTGCAGAGAGATGCCGGCCAGGCTGGGCTTCCCCCCAGGGCCCTGGGGCTCCTGGGATTGGTGGTAGAATGGTTCTTGTAGGGCTGAGGGCTCGTCTTTGCAGGAGGGTGGGGTCAGCTGGGGTCACTCTCCGCCCCTAAAGGCGCCTCATTCCTTCTCCTGAGTGAGTCCTCCCTCCAGCCTCTGTCGCCCTGACCTCCTCTTCTGTTCACGCACACCTGGGAATTGGAGAGCCGTGAACTTGGCTGTCCGCTCATCTGCAAACCCCTGCAACCCAGGTCAGTGTTGAACTCAGGAACCAGGACAGGAATCTTGGGGAGACTTGGGGGGCCTGGCAGGCTCAGTTGGTGGAGCATGTGACTCTTGATCTCGGGGTTGTAAGTTCGAACCCCACGTTGGGTGCAGAGATGACTCAAAATCTCTCAAAAAAAGAATCTCGGGGGCCGGGGGAGTTGAATTTTGCACACCACCACCCCGGCCATGGGAGGCATCGGGTAATTCTGAGCCCGGAAGTGCTGACCATGTCTTGGTAATGAAAAGAAGCCTGTGACCGGAGACCAGAGAGGGAGCGGATGTGCCAGCTTCCCCCCAGGCTGTGCGTGGTTCCGCAGGTGACAGTCAGGGCCCGGGGGGGGGGCACCCAGGCTGCCTGACGGTAGCAACCTCTGAGGAGCCCCCCCGTGCTGTGTGGCCAGATCCTGCAGTTTCCTCCCCACGGAGGCAGGTCCCAGATAGAGGCCATTCTGCCGTCAGAAAGTCAGCTGGGGGGGGTGAACCCCAGGGGACACAGAGGGCGGTGGACCTCCTCAGGGTGACTCTGAGGTCTGCGGGTTTCTCATTGAAAAATAGGGAGGTGCGTCTGCTCGGGAATGTGTGGGTTTTTACAGACTCTGGCCATAGCCGTTAGCCCCACAGGGCAGTCCGGCGGATGGGTCACCCGAACCCGGGCCACTCCGCCATCTAAGTCCCCAGAGGCACGCAGAGGAAGAGCCCAAGCACCTCTCACTGACGCCCCCAAAACTCCCAGCGCCAACTCAGAGGCTAGGCTGGCACCTTGGTCAGACCCCAGGCCGAGCCCCGTGGGCCCCAGAATGTGCTGGCATGTGGGCGCACAGACCCAGTGCCCCCCGCGTGCAGGCTGCACATTCTGCCCACACCCCGCGAGGCTGCCAAGAAAGGGCGGCTCGGGTGAAGCTGGGCCACAGCAGGCGAGGCCACGGTGGGCGAGGCCACGGCCAGCCCAGCAGGAGCCCCAGAGCTGGGTGAGCCGACCAGGAGCTGGTGCTGGTCTGATGTTGCTCGTGGGCGGCAGAAGCGCTCGTACAGAACACGATTCTCCACCGGTCCAGCCGACCCCGAGACACACCTCTCCTGACGTGGGCACGCGCCCTCACCGCCTCCAGGGCACCCAGGCGGCCCCAGGAGCAAGCTGCAGGCCGGCTCGCCATGCTCCTCGTCCCGCGCCCTGCAGCGGTCCCGCTGAGGGCAGCAAGGGTCAGAAGGAACACCAGCGTGTCAGAACAGGTGCGGACAGGTGAGGGGGGGCTGAGTCCTTTACCCGGTGTGTCCTCTGATGGAGCGCGAGGACAAGGCAGGCAGGGAGCCGCCGGGCAGCCTTCTGGGATTGGAGGGGTGGGAGGGAGGCAGTACGCGCCTCCTACCTTTCCACCTCTCCGAGTCCCGGGCCCAGGTCCCAGGCCGCCAATGACCGCGGACCTCGGCAGCACACGCGCCTGAAGGGACTTTAGTCTGGGTCATCGCTTGAGCCGGTGACACCAAACTAGGCCAGTGAATGCGGCCCCATCGCCAAGCAAGACGGTCATCCTGTGGTTCCTGTCCCCCCCCCCCCCCATGCTGAGGCAGGAGAGAGGCAGCTGGTCAGGGCCAAGATGACTTTGGCTGGAAAGGAGCTTGGGAACCTACAGAAGCCATTAGCAAATGGCCACCCCATCAGCAACATGAGGTGGGAGAGGGCTTGCCTCCTTCCTCACCGGGAGGCTGTGCAGGGCCTTGGACCCCTGTGGTGTTTGCTGCCGCTCAAGGTCGGTGGCCAGCCAGGGGTTGGGGCGGGAGGCATTAGAGACTCCAGAGAGTCTGAGCTACGGAAGGACCTTGCTGGCCAGTATGGCCTCCCAGGACCCGAGGACCACAACATAAACAGAAGCTGGACCCCGCGACCCTGCAGCTGGCTGGGCTGACCGGTCCCTCCGGAAGGGCCGGTGTCACTGTCCAGAGTTGCATAAGGACAGCCGGGAGCCTGAACCTGGCGATATCCGTGCCGCACCTGCTGGGGGGCACATCCACAAGCCAAAGGGGCACGGCTCTGGCTGAAGGACCAGCTCCCGGCAGCACCCCACTTCCTGGGAGCTGGAACATGAGTGAAGGTCACTTCTGCCCCAAAGGAAGGGACATGATGCTGTAACTTCAAGTGTCATGTGGCAGACATCATTTTAGTCTCTCTGCCACAGGTGTATGGTATGACAAAGGGCTTATAAATTTACTGATAAGATTAAATTAAGGGAAAAAAAAGCAGGCTGGTGCCAGCAATGATGCCAGGAGGACAAAATGTTTAGGGAGGCTATTTGGAACCTGTGTCAATGCAGCACCTCTGAAAACAGACAGGAAGCAAGGAGCATCTGGCCTTTGAAAAATCCCACACACTATTACATGCTTCCACCGACACAAATAAAATCCTGAAATTATCGCTGAGGCTGCGGATACGGTGTGATGGAGCCGGGAGCCGACCCGCGAGCCCCGGCCCCACTCCCTCCCCTGTGCCAGCAGGAACAAGTCCTCTGCTCCCAGCTGGCTTCTCAGGGACTCAGCCGCCTCCCACAGAACCCAGGCTGGAACAGACCAGGCACACCCGCGTCACACCACCCGTGACGTGGCTGGAGCTCATCCCTACTAAATACTCCATTTCTCACCGGAAACTCTGATCATCTTTGGGCAACTGTTACAAAACAGGCCTCTAAGGAAGTATCCCCCTCCTGGCCACAGACGAAAGCAACCTTTAGCTGCTTGACACCCCAACCCGGGGCAGGGAACGGGAGCCCTGCAAACCAACCCCAAACACTCCAGCCCAGTTCTTGAGCCCCAATCATTTAAGGCAGATGTTTCCAAGGACCCTTCTTGGCTGCAAATATTGTCAATTCTCACTATTCGAGATAGTTTTGTTCTATGAAGTCACTGCAAAAGCTGAATTAGTGAACACTAGACATTGCCCTGAGAGGAAACCAGGGTTAGGCTCCCTGCAAGCCTCCAGCCACATGTGTTCATCAACCAATCAATATGTAAATATTTGCAAACCACACATCTAGTAAGGGGTTAATATCCAAAATACATAAAGAACTCACACAACTCAAAAGCAAAAAACCCCCCAAATAATCCAATTACAGACATTTCCCCAAAGCTATGCAAATAGCTAACAGCTACAGGAAAAGGGGCTCGTCAGGAGAGAAATGCAAATCAAAACCACCATGAGATCCCACCTCGCAGGTTGGCTAGTATCAAGAAGACAAGAGATAACAAGTGTTGGTGAGTATGTGGAGAAGGTGGAAGCTCTGGCACTATTGGTGGGAATGCAGACTGGTGCAGCCTCTCTGGAGAACAGTATGGAGGTTCCCTAAAAAAATTAAATATAGAACTACCATATGATCCAGCAATTCCATCTGGGTATAGATCCACAGGAAATGAAAAGAGGATCTTGAAGCGATGTCTGCACCCATGGACATTGCAGCAGTATTGACAATAGCCAAGACATGGAGACAGGCCAGCTGTCCTTGGATGGTTGGATGGATGGATGGATGGATGGATGGTGGATGGATGGATGGATGGATGGATGGATGGTGGATGGATGGATGGATGGATGGGTGGATGGATGGATGGGTGGATGGATGGATGGATGGGTGGATGGATGGATGGATGGGTGGATGGGTGGATGGTGGATGGATGGATGGATGTTGATGGGTGGATGGATGGATGGATGGATGGTGGATGGATGGATGGATGGATGGATGGGTGGATGGATGGATGGGTGGATGGATGGATGGTGGATGGATGGATGGTGGATGGATGGATGGATGGGTGGATGGGTGGATGGTGGATGGATGGATGGATGGTGGATGGATGGATGGATGGGTGGATGGTGGATGGATGGATGGATGGATGGATGGGTGGATGGATGGATGGGTGGATGGGTGGATGGTGGATGGATGGATGGATGTTGATGGGTGGATGGTGGATGGATGGTGGATGGAGAAGATGTGGTGTGTATACACAATGGAATATTACTCAGCCATAAAAAGAAAGGAAATCATGCCATGTGCAACAACATGGATGAACGTAGAAGACATTATGCTAATTGAAGTAAGTCAGACAAAGAAAAACAAATACTGTATGATTTTCTTATAGGTGGAATATAAACATAACTTTTTAAAAAACCAAGTTCATAGATACAGAGAACAGATTGATGGTTGCCAGAGGCAGGGTGGGTACAGGATGGGAGAAATGGCTGCACTGTTTTTGTTGGGTTTATTTTAGCTTAAATAAATTGTTTATCTTTTTTTTTAAAGATTTTATTTATTTATTTGTCAGAGAGAGAGAGCACAAGCAGGGGGAGCAGCAGGCAGAGGGAGCTGCAGACCCCCCACTGAGCAGGGAGCCCGATGCGGGACTTGATTCCAGGACCCTGAGATCATGACCTGAGCTGAAGGCAGATGCTTCACCGACGGAGCCACCCAGGTGTCCCTGTTTATCTTTTTTTTTTTTAAAAAAAGTGATCAAGACCTGGACGAGGGTGGTAGCAGTGGGAAGAAGGGGCCGGGAGGTTCTGGAACCTCTAGGATCGGGCCGCAGCTGGATGGGAGGTCTGAGAAGGAGAGGAATGGAGGCCATTCAAGCTCAGAGTTACTGGGGTAATGAAGGTGGCTTTTAGATTTAAACAAAGGATTCTTACTGCCAGGAAGGAAAGTCCATTTGCTTACTCTGGCAGGACGCCGAGGGCAGAGCGCAGGGCAGGTGGTGTGAGGCTGACGGCGGCAGCTCCAAACATCAGGCCCCCCAGACTGGCTGTAAGGACGACGTGACTGGGGGGGCGTCCAGACCGCTCTCCAAACTCACGGCCAGCGTGCCCCTGCTCCACCAGCCTCCTGAGCACATTTCCTGCTGCTGCCATGTGACAGCCACAGAAGACAGACCGTGGCTGAGGTCCCCCTGCAGCCTCACCTTCAGGCCACAGTGTGCTCCAGTCTGCACTCTGTCCACGCGACCTGGCGTCCGGGAGCCCCATTCTTTCTTTCTGTTGTCCAGACAACCACTGTGCCGAGGTCGTAACAAGGTTTGAGGGAGGCACGTGTCAATGGTGTGAAGGCCCAATCACCATGCTTACGAACTACAGAAGGCTCCCCGGAGCTCGATTCTAAGTCCCCCTGGGAGTGGAGGAGAATGCAGCCCCGGACCCGGGTACCGGGTGAATGGCGTCCCCCAAAACTCATGCCCACGGGGAACCTCAGCATGTGACCTTATTTGGAAACAGGGTCTTTGCGGGTGTGATTACAGTGAGGACTGCAGTGAGACCATCCCGGACTGGGGTGGATCCCAGATCCAATGGGATCTCCTTGTCGGAGACAGAAAAGGACCCACAGAGACACGGGGAAGAGACCGAGCAGAGACCGAGGGACGTGGCCACAAGCCAGGGACACCGGGAGCCCCAGCAGCTGGAAGAGGCAAGAAACATCCTCTCCCAGAGCCTCCAAGGGAGCATGGCCCTCCCACACCCCGATTTCAGTGTCTGGTCCCCAGACTGTGGGGGCGGTGCTTTGTTCCAACAGCTCAGGACACCAACAGCATCCCCTATGGCTGCGGCTAAGACATCGCCGTCTCCAGAGCCCGTCCTGAGGCCAGCAGCCTTCCGCACCCTTCTCCCGCCCCCAGCTCTGCCCCTGTCCTCTGCAGGTCCGAGGCCCCTCAAAACCCCGTTCTCCTCCCCAAGAAAACTCCTTTTGAGGGAGACTGGGTGGCTCAGTCTGTTAAGCATCCGACTCTTGATTTTGGCTCAGGTCATCATCTCAGGGTCGTAGAATCAAGCCCACATTGGGCTCTGAGCTGGGTGTGGAGCCTGCTTAAGATTCTTTCTCTCCCTCTGCCCCTCCCACCCTGCTGCTCTCTCTAGAAAGAAAGAAAGAAAGAAAGAAAGAAAGAAAGAAAGAAAGAAAGAAAGAAAGAAAGAAAGGAAGGAAGAAGGGAGGGAGGGAAAGGAAGGAAAAGGGAAGGAAGGAAGGAAGGAAGGAAGGAAGGAAGGAAGGAAGGAAGGAAGGAAAGGAAGGAAGGAAGGAAGGAAGGAAGGAAGGAAGGAAGGAAGGAAGGAAGGGGGGCGCCTGGGTGGCTCAGTCCTTAAGCGTCTGCCTTTGGCTCAGGGCGTGATCCTGGTGTTCTGGGATCGAGCCCCGTGTCAGGCTCCTCCGCTAGGAGCCTGCTTCTTCCTCTCCCCCCGCCCCCCCCCCCCGGCTTGTGTTCCCTCTCTCGCTGGCTGTCTCTCTCTGTCAAATAAATAAATAAAATCTTAAAAAAAAAAAGAAAGAAAGAAAGAGAGAGAGAGAGAGAGAGAGAGATGCATTCATTCCCTCACCAAGGTTTATAGGCCCCTTGAAAGTCAGCCTTGCCATTCGCTGGGACAGAGGTAGGCCTCCCTGCCCCAGGGGACGGTATTTACAGCACAAACAGAGGCCTGTTCCCCCGGACTCCCATCTGAGTGAAGGGACAGAAGAGGCATCTGGGAGGCCTCCCGCTCACCGGCCCAGAGCAGACAAGTGACGTGTTCAAAATGTGAGGTGTGTGGCACAGCCATGAGTGTTGAGGGGTTTGCTCTGTTTTGTTTCTGTGGGTACTTCTGATACTTCAGGGACATAAAACCAAATTTTACTCACGGTCTTTGGTCTGTAACACCCACTCCTCATTGGTCCCTATACAGCCCTGATTTCTTTCTTTCTTTTTAATAATATAACAACATTCTGTGATCTCAGCAATCAACAGAAAGACTAACACTTTGACACAAGCTTACTGCTCCCCATGAGACCCTTCTCCGTTCCCCTTGTGCCCCTACACACCCCTGCCTCCCTGTCCTAGGGGAGGGACACCACATTCTGGAATCTTGAGTTGATTGTTCTCATTCTCCCCAGATAGATGATTGATGGAGATGGATGGATGGATGGACGGACAAACAGATGGGTGGATGGACAGATGGATGGATGAATGATGGAAGGATGGATGGACAGACGGGTGGGTGGATGGATGGGTGGATGGATGGGTGGACAGATGGACAGATGGGTGGATGGATGGATGGACGGATGGACAAACAGATGGATGTTAGATAGACGACAGATACACAGATAGATGACCTATACCTTTATTGTCTATGAAGCTATACTTGTCCCATCAAACTTACATAAAACCACAGTGTAAAGTACTGCATGTATGAACATCAGCTTTATGTAATTTGTCGGGACTCACCTGCTCCATTTCATGCTGCTAGCCTTCCTCCGTACTGTTTTGTGAGTAGCTCCCTCACTGCAACAGCTACAGAGCATTCCGTCACATGCCTGCATCACCCCGCATTAACCCAGATCCCCTCGATGGCCGTTTGGCTGCTTTCGGACAGTTGCCTTCGTGACCAGTGCAGCCATACGCATTCTCGCACACGTCTCCTGTATACCCATGTGAGACGTCTCACTGGGTGATGTGCCAGGAAGAGATTGCCTGATTATGGGGAACGGAATATTCAGAGAATACATCACGCTGTTTCCCCAGGCGGCCACACCAGAGTATCACTGATGTGCAGGGTGCAAGACAATGTGGCTTTGCATGGGGTCTCCATCATGTGGCCTCATCAGACTTGTGCACATTTGCTAACCGAGGGGCACGACTGGCTCTGTTCGTGGTTGGCATTTCCCTGGTGACTAGTGAAGCTGGACATGTCTCTGCTGTGTGCACGCTCTGTGACTCACCTGTGTGTGTCCCCCGCAGGTTACCGAGGGCTCTCCGTGGCTCTGCTAAATCTCTGTAGAGTAGAAATAAGCAGGAGGGCTCTGTGAGAAAACCCAGAGGATTTGAAGGCATGGTAACCATGGTGATCACTGCATGGGACGCTGGCAGACACTCAACAAAGAATGACTTAATTTCTGATCAGCTAATCTTTAAGTCTTCCCAGCTATGCTCACCAGGTAGACCAGCTCTCCGCTGCAAGACCTCCCCTGGATCAAGACCTCCAACCATGTTGCCTCAGGAAGATGAAAACTGGTCTTTCTGACCATCTGTGTGTCTCCTTGCCCGGCTGGGCCCACACGTTGCTTAGTCTCCAAGTTAGGGGACAAAGGGCCAGTGTTCTAGAGAGATTGGAGCAGGGGCCCCAATTTTCCCTTCCAAACAGGAAGACTTGGGAAGGGGGCAGGTGGAGAGAACTGGGGTCAAGAACTGGGGTCAAGAGGCTGGGAGGCTCCAGCCTATAGGAGGGCCCCCCACCACCTGCACACCTTCACAGCTGCCCGACACTCGCCACCCCGTCAACCCCCTTCTCTGTAACCCGTGACTCATGACTTATCCAACTATTGTTCTCTACCCCTCACTCATTGATCTTTTATTCTACTTGTTCATTCATTCAGTAAAATTGTCAGCTGCGTGCCGGGAGGCTGGCCTGGGAGATGAGTTCTGGGGGGTCTCTGTCCAGGGAAGCCAAGGGTCCTGGCTCCAAATGAGCAACCTCCCAACAACCAGCCCACCTAGGAGGGTGGTGTAGGGGAGGACAGGATGGAGCCTGACACTGACACCCTGCCCACCTCAAACACTCCCCCAAGCCACACAACCTGCTGAGTGCTCCCTGGGCAAAGCAGCTCGTGCAGACCAAACTCCCAGCCTCGCTTCTGCCTCCAGACCCTCCCACAGGGTCCCTGAGTCTCCTGACTAGTTTCCCCAAACTCCTCCCTGGCCTTCATCCAGCCAACGTTTCTTGGCTGCTCCCAGCGCTCTGACCAGAGCCAAAAGAAGTGTGAGGTCGGGGGGACGTGGGCACAGTGGGGGATACCGGAACTTCAGCAAAGGCAGGTGTTATGACACCCACCTCACCCACAGACCCTCCTCCTCTACACAAGGGCCCCAGCCTCTGTCTCTCCATCCTCCAGGACGGCCCCCAGGTGTCCCGTGGCGCCCCAGCTCAGCCTACACGACCCTGAGCTTGTCCCCAGCTCCGCCTGTGCCCACCTGGGGTGACCGTCCCCCAGGCCAGGCACGGGCCGTCCTTCCATCAGCCCTCACTCTCCCCGCCACCAAGAGGTCCCCTCCCAGCATTCTGAAACCTACTGCCCTAGACAGGCACCACCCACCCTGTCACATGCCCTGGTCCCCAGCTGTCCAGGCCCTCCCCCACCTCCACGTAGTGACCCACTGTCCTTCTGAGAACCTGGATGTGAGCCCATGACTCCAGCACATGGTCAGCTCGTCATTGACTGCAAGCTGGACTTCAACGGTGTCCAGGCCAGCCTGGTTCCCTGAAATTCGGGCTCCTCAGGCTCGAACTTTGTCAATCACTGTCCATCCTGTCCCCTAATAAGCTTGCTGGCAGAAAGGCCCACCTATCCAGCCCTCCTGAAGCTCAGGGCCAGCTGCACGTGGTCTCCCCAGAAGGAGCAGACCCCTCGCCCGCATGCGGAGGGCTGTGGCCCGCACAGCCTCACCCTGTCTGCCCAGGCTCTCACAGTGCCAACTCAGCGGTGAGCCAAGGCAGATCCACGCCCCGGTTCTGCAGCCCACCCCGCCCCCTCTCTCACTCGGAGTCACTTTATGGTTAATGTTCCTCCTTGAATGTCTTAGGGATCTCAGTGTCAGCCAGCACAGACCTGTGCATCAATCACTGACGGAGAGAAGGATGAGAGCATGACTCTTTAAAACATAGAGCAAAACCGTAGCACCCTCCAAGTGCAAATCCTCGTTGAAGGGGAGAACGCTCTGTTGTCTCGCACATCCCTGCAGGGACTGGGATGGGCACAGCCCCCCAGGCCTCTGAGACAGCCAGACCTGCCAAAGGGACAAGCCAGGGACCCTCCGGCTCAGCAAGGCCAGCGCAGGGGATGCCATCCCGAGATACACCCGCCAAGGGACGCATGGCAGTGAGGCAGCGCACCCCACGTGAGGCGGACTCTGAGAGCACCCCTGGAAAGGGAGGGAAGGGCGAAGGCCCTCTGCTCCATCGTACAGACACACCATCAGTACAGGACCCCCTGCGCACCCCGCATTTCCCTGTTCCTGCGCAGAGACGCCCCGAACACACAGGGCCCTGCGCAGACAGCAGTGGGGGCCGGGGTGACACACTTCTCACCTCGCTGACGGGCACATGGCCCCGATTCAAAAACCTACGTTAAAAGAAAATGGAGACGGTCCTCGGCTACTTCCCAGGACTGGGGTCCCTGCACCCCCTGCACCATGCTCCCCCCCCCAGCAGCCCCTTCAAGAAGGGTAAGGAAGCCCCCGAGCCTCACTGTCCAGAGCCCACGGGGGAAGGAGGTCTGGCCCCTCCTGGTACCCCCCACAGCGGTGCGACCAGGACCGTTTCACCTGTCTGCCCACTGCTCTGTCCCCAGGCCCTAGAGCCTAGCGCTTGGCTCCCAAAAAATGGAGATGAATCCATAAACACATAAAACTGTTAGCTTGCTCTTCCCATCTCTTCTGGGGGGCGCCCTCTGCTTGCTGTGGGCTGTGGGCTGTGCAGATTTCTGGAGGCAAACGGGCACTTTAAGTCAGGATCTGGGTGCTGGGCCCAGGCGTGTGCATTCACGCCCTCATCCGCTGGGATCTCACGGCCACTGGGGAGCTTACAGGGAGGACTGACTTCCTTACCTGCCTCGGAAAGGTCCACTTTCATGCAAAACTCAAGGACCTTCGGGTCTCCAGTGTACAGATGCTGGGTGAAGGTGGGAGATACCCGGAGACGTCCCACGTAACTGTCTCTGTATAGGACGTGAAGAAGCGGGGTGCCTGGGGGGAATTTGGTCCCACCAGCGCCATGTGCAGGGCTGAGCCGCCAGCAGTGCCCTGGGACCCCAGGAGGAGACGGAAGCAGCCAGGCGGGTGGGGCGCCGGGCCAGGGGCTGGCGGTGTGGAGAGACATGAGATCCAGGAGATACAGACTGGATCGGACAAGGCGGAGGCATCCGTGGGGGACTGGGGACACAGGCAGGGGGACGGCTGGGAGACAGACCGCCAGGGAAGGCGCAGCGGGAGGAGATGTGCTTCAGAGGAGGCCTCAAGTCGGGGGCGGGGGGGGGGGGCTTGGCAGAATAGGGGAGGGGTCAAGGGCAAGCCTCAAGACCCAAGAAAGGAAGGGTACCCACTCTCCCACCCCCTGCTCCGCCCCTTGCCATCCACCTTTCCAGCTGGAACAGGGTTCCTCTGCCTGCACCCGCACAGGTGCCCCGTGAGCTGGGTGTGTCCCCACCTCACAGACAGAAGCGAGGCTCAGCTTAGAGAGGACGCAGGACTTGGTCAAGACCAAAGAGCAAGAGGCATCTGAGTCCAGGCACTTCCTGCAAACTCGGTGAAGATTTCAGTGTCAGGGTCTTACCTCTTCCAGGTCTGTTTCCTAGGTGTCACCTGGGCATAAGAAGACCCCTAACTGGGCCGAGGTCAGGTGCAAATGAGGAGATGGACAACTGCTCTGAGAGGGACAGGCCCAGCTCCACGTGAGGGCCCAGCACCCACCGGTCCTGCAGCTGAGGCCCTCCAGCCCCCTCCAAGAGCCAGCCTGACCAGGGCATGGGGTGCCCATCTCCTCTGTGAGGCTGCCAAACTCCCGAGCTCACCTCTGGTGAGGACACCGGCAGGACAAGAGACCCATCTCAGTCCTGGACCCGACCCACAGCCCTCTGGTGCCGTGGTCCTAACCGAGCGCTGGCGACGGGCATCTGGCCGCGGCGATGGACGCACCGCCGTGAGCCCCGGGGTGTATCTGCTGCGAATGCCAAGGCGCCTCACCGCCAGGACACCGAGCACCAGAGGCCCCTGCAGTAACTACTGATTAAACACGGGCATGCGTCGTCGTAGCAATAAACGGTGAACGGGATTTCTCTTACTCATCAGCCATTCCTCATAAAAAATCTAATTGAAATATGAAAAAATAGAGTGTAAGCTGAATAAAGACTGATTCTCAACTCCAAAGGCAAACATCGATTCAAGGTGCCACAGGGAAGACCTTCGGGGAACACAGACGCTGGGCCGGTGTCATCATTCAGGCAGCTTCGCAGGCCCCGCTAACGCAACAGAAACAAAAATTGAATGAGCAATAAAAATATAAGGAAAGCAGAGTCGTGTCTTCACTTGTTCACTGGCTGGTGGTAGACCTTGAAAATATAGGAGACGACGCCAACGCTGGAACGTGCAGAGCTCGGTGGTGGAAAATACGTAGCTTTTCCTTGCGCGGGCTCAGCGCTGTCGGTGGCCACCCCACGTCGCCCCCACCCTCTGCACCTTGCGGGCACCCCTGCACGTGAGCCCCATGTTTCTGGAATTCAGGAATGCACGCAGCAGCCTCCCAGCCCCTAGGGCGTCTCTACATGACTTTGGCTCTGCTGGGAACATGCGTGTAGACCACACCGCCGAAGAGGGCTGAGTTCTTCTCCCCAGACCCATCTCACCAGGTGGCAGAAGCCTGAGGAGCCCTGGGAGGGAAGAGACCAAGACCTCAGGCCCTATTGATCCCCAGGCCCCCCAGCCTTCCTGCTCAAATGAAGGCCAGGTGGGGAGTGGGTACTTTGGAAAGAACGGCATGAAGAAAATGAAAAACATCAGCTCACCACACCGAAAATGACCACTTTGGTTTAAAGAAAAGGGGGCAGTCCCAATTACAACCAGCAAAACTACGGGTTACCTAGCATAGACGCCAAGGGAGGTACACCCACAGGGGGGAACGAGCCGGAACAGGGGCACGATCGGGGGGCCTCTGGACGGGGAGGAGCGCCGCGCTCCCGCGTGGGAAGCCCTCACACAGCAGAGGCGGCCTCCGGCCCCAGCGGCGTCCGCGGACGGGGAAGACCACAGTCAGCGTCCTGAGTGTGGTCCTGAACCCGGCCAAATGGGTTCCAGCGCTCACCTGGAAGAAGAAATCGCAGGAAGCGGCAGTCACCTTTTCAAAAGAGGGGCACGGAGGGGCACTCGCCTCACCAGCTGGTGAACGAGCCGCAAAGTTCTCGGAAGCGAGGCTCCCGGTGGGGCCCACGCGGCGCCCGGAGCCCGCACCACGTGTGCGATGCGCGCTGGGACCACAGCGGCCCTTGGAGTCACCGGGGAAAGACGGGTGTGTTCATGAACGCCATGGACAGACACAGGCCGTGTATTTCTGAGGAGTCCTGGCTCCTGCGCCGGGGGAACATGCCCCGGTGCATCGGATCTCCGAAGGGAGTAGCCAAATCAGTACAACAGCAGCCTAGAAAGACTGCTTTCCTAAGATGAGGACGGAGGAACTTCTAAGATCTGAAAGCCAGAAACGACAGAAGAACAATTAGATTCAAACACACGGAACTCACGGATGTGCACGTACGTACCGGGAAAACGCCAAAAACGAAGAGTGAGGTACGGGAAAGATGGTGCCTCACTCACAAAAGGGTCTGATGCTTCTGTGAGAAGAGACAAAAGCCACGGCGGAAAAGCGGACCAAGGGCGACCAGCAAGTACCAAGGCAACGCTCGCAAGTCCAGACAAACTCCTAAGACGGTCGAGCACTAATAAGTCCCATGGAAATCAGGGTAAGAGGGTACTCTTCGTCCCCCAGGCCAACGGAAGCTCCCCGGTGATGTCAGGGGAAGGGTGGAAGGAGCTGGGGAGGGGGGACAGCTGCAGCATTCCTAGGGGGACGTCTGCTCCTTCCAAGTGGATGTTTTTCTGGCTCAGCGCACACTTTGCCAATCCCCCTGAGACGGAGAGTCCCTCGGCCCCATAAGGACACGAGGACAAGGGTGGTCCCGGTGGCGGCTGATCAGAGACTGAGAGCGGATCCCTCTGTCCTCAGGTGAGGGGTGGTTAAGAAAAGCACGGCTGGCTCGTGTAGGAGAATACTAAGCAGACTGAAAACAAGGCCCGCGTAGATCCCAAACGATGACCTTGGTGGACTCAAGAAAAATAATCAAGTGGCACATGGGTTCATGAGTGCCGTCCATGTGCCCAGCCGGACCCAGCACACCACACAGACGGTGGGGTTCAACCCTGCAATGACAGCTCGTCACGGTGGGGACCCAGACTTAGATGGGGCCACTCGGAAGCGAAGAGCGGAGAGGTCAGAGCAGGCTCTCCGGCCACGCTGCCCCCGAGCCCCCACATGCCTCAAATCGCACGGCAATCTTGAAGAACGAAGGATATCCCCACTTTTTGTGTTTTAAATACTTCCCTCAGATAATAAATTCAGCACACGAAGATTGACCTGAAAGTTGGTTCGAACCCGGTGCCCACGGGGCAGCACCTCGTCCTCTGGGAACCTCCGGGACGCCCACGGTGCCACGCCCTCGCCGGCACCAGCTTCCGGCCTCTGAATCCTCAAGCCGCTCTTCGCACTTGCCCTGAGTGACAGTGCCCGGTCCCCACACGCCCCCAAACACCAGACAGAAGCGGTGGGCACACACTTTACTGAGGTTGGGCGGGGTGGGAATGGGACGCACTGCAGAGCAAACTTCAAAGGGAGTGGGAGACACGTCCCTGGCCGTTCCCACCAGCAGGAAGTGGACACGGTCTCCAGAGACCTGTCTCCTGTCTGGTTCACCCCGGACTCCCAGGTCCCTCTCCCTCGCTCGCACACAGGAGCCCCAGGGGAATACCACCGCCAGCTCTTTGTGAAACCACGGTTCTTGCCAAGAGGTCCGGGATCCGGGGGTGACCACCGCCTGGGTCGGCCACAGGATGAGGAAGAACTGACTAAAGGCCAGACCCCAGAGAAGCCTGGAGTGACTGCTGACATCACCTGGTGAGCCTGGGCTGCAGGGTGACCCACACGGCCTGGGAGTGTGGGAGATTGGGCTGAACCCAGGGCTGCAGGGACAAAACCAGAGACCCACCACTAGAGCAGGGAAGGCCAGAAGCGGTCCCTAAGATTTACCTGTAGGTGCTCCCCCGCCTCCTCCTGCCGGAAGCACCCAGTCCAGCTGCGCCGTCCCACAGGGGCAGCTCCGCCCCGGCTCAGGGCCTGGCCTGCACGACCCTGCCCAAGGAGGCGTCCTTGATGGGGGTAGGGGGTCCCTGGTTGAAAGGCAGAGCCCGAGCACAAAACTGCTACTCTGGGGAGCGGGCCCCCGAGTCTGATCACCCCAAGGCTCTATGAAAGAGCAAGTGAGAGTAAGAGCAAGAGGAACAGACACACAGGGCGTGTGTCTGTCTGCGCGTCCCTGTGTGCTTGACACCGAGGGCCGAGAGTAGCGTGTGCACAGACGTGTGCTGGGTGGGCTGGGGCACAGCAGTCCAGGCGCTGGTGTGACATCCACGTTTCAGCGTGCACACCTGTGGACCTGTGCCCACGGGCGTGGACGTGGAGCGCACCTCTGCAGGCACAGATGCACGTGTCCCACAGTGCAGGTCTGCACGTCTGGTGTCCACGTGCACGCACACATGCTTACAAGGCCTTACGCTCGTGTCCCGGCCCATGATTCCGTCCAGTCTAACCTCCCTTCCCATCCGCTACCAGGCCCCCGGCCCCCCAGGCAGCCCAGCACACCCACAAACCCCCAGTCCCAGTGCCCCACACCACCTCCAGCCCTTGGCCTGTGCATCCTCGGAGCCCGTCTCCCTGCTCTGCCAGCCCCACCCCCACACCCAGGCTCAGACCCAGGTCTCTGGACCAGAAGTGAGTTTATTTCTCCGCGGAAGATGCCCTTGCAGCCAGGCTGTTGGGCTGGGCCTGGCTCTGCCTGGCTTCCTCTCGGAGACCTGGGGGTCCCAGCCCCCAGCCCGCAACCCCCCGGGGCCTCCTGCAGACACCACGTTTCCTGCTGGCCGGGACTCAGAGCTAGTGGAGAGAGGGAGGCCTCACGGCTCAGGGAGGGGCGAGGGCCAGGCTCCAGGGAGGAAGCCCAGAGCCCTGCAGGAGGGAGAGGACCTCAGGGCCCAGCCCCAAGGAGGGTGGGCCCCAGGCTGAGCAGGAGCCCCCCAGCCAGAGCCCAGGGGCTGCCCCCCGCCCCCGGCCCTCCGTTGCACAGGTCTCCCCCGCAACAGTCCACGTCCACTTTTAAGATCCCAGAGTTAATGAAGCCCATCAGATAGTCTGAGAAGAAGTGTCGCTTCACGAAGTCACAGGATGACGCGCACATCTTGTTCACGGAGTGATCCTTCCTGCCTGGGGGGGAGGTAGGACAGCCTGGGACGGGGGCCGCACCTGGGCCCTCTCTGCCTCATGCCCAGGACCCAGCCCGGGACCCAGCTCGGGACCCCCAGACAGCAGAGCTGAGCTTCCCAACCCACCCACACTGTCTCAGCGATATGGAGAGGGCCACTCAGGGCCCGGGGCTGGACAGGTACCCGGTCAGTTTCACATGGCAGGGTGGTGTCCGGCCCCCAGCCCTGTGCCCTTAGCCCAGCACAGAGAGGCTCAGATGACACCCCCAACCGCTCCCCACCCAGGCCCCGGTCCTGACTCACTGCTACTGGGGTCGGTGATCCGGACGCTGGCGCACACTGTATCCGAAGGCTGGCACTGCTTTGGGGTGCAATGGCTCGAATTGGTGGTCAGGGTGCAGTCCTGGCACCACAGGCCATGAGCTGGGCAGGGCACAAGGATGTGCATGACCAGAGGAACCGGAAGCCAAGCCAGCCGTCCCTCTGCCCCCGCCCACCCGCCTGCTTGGGGCACTGCTAGGAGAACCAGGCCGCTGTAAGAGGCCGAGTGCCCCCTGCCAGGAGTGAGCGGCACCTGGAGGTCAGGCCCTGGGAGAACCTCTGTGCCTTGCCGGCATTTGGGGGGAGGGTCCCACCACTGGACCTCTGGCAGTCCCTGGGCACCCTCCGTGGCCCCACGCGCAGGCGTGCACACAAGCCAGCCACACATCTCTCACCCCTCTGGTGCTCTCCTGCACACTCCTACCCCCTCCCACACCTCCCCGCGGACTTCAATGGGTTCCAGGGAAGGAAGGACCACACAGACTTGATGGGAGGCCAGGTGGGGCTCTGAGAAGTGATGGAGCGCAAGGACCCCCGCCCTCATCGAGGGGCGTCCGTGGAGGACTAGCCTCCGGAGCGAGCCGCCCGGGAGGAAAATCGCTCAGTGCCCTCAAGAGCCAGGAGGACCGCTCGTGGCTGGGGCTGGGGCTGGGGCTGGAGCTGGAGCACGGTGGGCGAAGGCGACAGGCGCGAGGCCCGGCTGGTGTCGCCAGGGTCCGGGAGAGGGTGTGGATGTGCCGGGCACCGTCGGAGGATGGCGGCGCCGCAGCCCGGCTGTCTCCGGAGGCGCCTCGGGCTCTTCCGGCGACCTGGCCCAGCCCCGCGGGCCGCCCCCGACTCACCGGGCGCAGAGCACAGCAGGGCGGCCAGCAGCACCAGGCCGAGGCCATTCATGGCTGCGGGTAGCATGCTCCAGGCGGGCCTCGGGAAGGCGCGGGGTTTGTGGATGGAGGTCCTCCGGGGCGCGGGCCTGGCAAGGAGAAGCCTCGGTCAGGAGCCCCACCCTCCTGCCGAGCCCGAAGCCCCCTCCCCTTTTCCGGCACCGGAGCGCAACACCCCCTCCTCGGAATCCCAGGCCGGGGGGGTCGTTCGCAAGCTTGCAAAGCCCCACCCCCAGCCCAGCCCCCAGAGCGTCCACCATCATAGCATCCCCTCCAGGGAGAATAGGTCTGCCGTCTCGGGCAGGGTGACAGCTCGAAGCGCCCCAACCCGCTCCTGTCACCTGTGGGGTGGGAGGTCGGGGGGAGAGCGTCTTCTCCCCGGGGAGCGGTAGGTGCGTCCGGAGAGAAAAGGGCAAGACAAGGTGCGAGCAGGCGGTACCTGCCGGTGGGGGAGGGGCTCGCGCCACGTCCCCACCCCCACCCCTGGGCTGGGGGCCCGGGAACCCCGCGCCGAGCCCCCTCCAGTCGCTTCCTGCGCGCGCCCGGGCGCTCACCGCAGGTCGGGGCGTGGAGCGCGGGCCTCGGGTCGGGGACTCACTCACATCCCTGGGGGGTCGGCACTCCGGGACTCCAGGAGGCGCGGGGAGAGGTGCCCTTCGGTCTCCCTGCGGACCGGAACCCGGGCGCAGCCTTGCCTTTCGGGGAACGCAGCCGCAGACGCGGACCCCGCGCGAGGGGCGGAGCGGAGCCGGGGCGGGGGCGCGCGGGGGGCGGGGGCGGCGGGAGAAGCGCGGGCGGGGCGCCGGGGCTCCGGGCCGCGGCGGGTCTCGGTCCTGGGCGGTCCGCGCACCTCGACAGCCAGCGCCCGGCTCGCGCGTCCGCCCCCTCCGGTGCCGGCTCCCGCCGCGGCCGCTCCGCGCACCCCTCCCCGGGCGTGGGCAAGATCCCTTCCCCCTCTCCTTAGCCGAGATCCCCTCGGAATTTCTCGGAAGAACGTTTACTGCGAAAGGAAGCGAGCGAAACGCACAAAGACGCGGGGCGGGGGAGGTAACAGCGAAGGTGATTCGCGCAGGTCCTCGTTCGCAGGCTCCCGTACCTGGAGCCCTCCCCTCCCCAGCCCCGTCGCCCCGGCTTCGATGGTTTGAGGCGGCGCTCCCCCACCCCGCCCCGACCCAGAGCACCCGCGACGACCCCCGCCAGCCACCAATGCCCCAAGGACTTCTGGCTCTAACCACGCCCCCGTCCGAGGGCCGAGTCCCAAGTGCTGGTCGCAGCATTCAAGGCTGTCCGCCGCCTGCTTGGCCAGTTTCTCAGCTTTGTCTCTCTGCTTCCTGCCCCACAAAGCTTTCGAGTGCTGTGCCTTCGCTCTTGCTGCCCGCTGTGCCTGGAATCCATCTCTGCTGAGCACTAAGTAAGCCCCAGCTACTTCGCGAGTGTTGGGGGTCGTTCCTTTCTGCCCTGCCTTCGTTTGGCCAACAGATATTCATGGAATATCCCGTTGGCCTGGGCTGCCCTGGGCCTGGGACAACACAATGAGAAGGTGCACCCAGTCTTGCATCAGACGAGGGATCATCACTGGTATGCCCTGTGGGATGAGCCCATCACAGTTAGCTTGGACTGAGCACCTAGTCTGTATTCTGTTCCAGGCACTATGTCATTACAGCTTCACCACCACCCTGCCTTGGAAGTATTCTTGACATCCCCACTTAGAATGAGGAAGCCCAAGCACAGACAGCTTGAGCTCCCTGCCCAAGGTCACACGGTGACCAGGTGACACAGCCAGTATTGGAACAAAAGCAGATCGTCCGCAGGACCTGTACACCTGCTGACCTTGAGCAGACAGACAAGAAAGCCCAGCTCGGACTGGGGTTCCCAGATTCAATTCAAGTAGGAAAACATCAGCACACATCCAAAGAAAACAGGCCTGCAAAGACAACAGAAGCAATGAAGAGGAACAGGTTCAAATCTCCACAAACTTTCTAAACTGAAAATGGTAGGTATAGAATATGAAATTAACCTGTCTTGTGGGTTTAAGATATATTTAAAGGAAAGAACGAGGCACTATCAAAACTGACCGTGCTTAGCTGAAATAAAGGAGAGCCTCTAGCAATGAAATACTTTCCACTGAAATTAAAAGGTCATCAGAAACATGGAAAGATTTATGCCAAATGAAAATAAAAGTCACTTAAAAGCATACATGGTATGGTTTCACTTCTGTGAGATATCCAGAATGGAAAAATCCAAAAAGGAGGAAACGGAGATTCGCGGTTGCCTGGGGCTGGGAGGAGGGAAGAATGGGGAGTTTCTGCTAAAGGTCAAGGAGTTTCTTTTCGTGGGATGAAAATGTTTTAAAAAGATAGTGATGATAGTTGCACAACACTGTGAATGTACTAAAACCCGCTGAATTAGAACTTTAAAAGGGCGGACTTTACAGTACGCCAGTTCCAGCTCAGCCAAGCTGTCGCACAACAGACACTGCTGCAGAAGGAGTGTGGGACCTGGAATTTGAGTCTCCAGAAATGACGAAGGATGCGTGCAAGGGGTAGGGAGATGGAAGACAGGAGGAGAGGTCGGGACACACAACGGGTCGTGCGCTGAGCGCTGAGGGAAGTCTGGGCAGAGTCCCAAACGAAAGAGAGCCAGTGTTTGAAGACATCATGCCTCAGAACTGCAGACGGAGGGGCGCCCGTGGGGCTCCGTCGGTTAAGTGACCGACTCTTGATTTCAGCTCCAGATCCAGTGATTCTCTCTCTCCTGCGCCCCCTCCTGCTCACGCTCTCTCTCTTAAAAAAAAAGAACTGATGAAAAATAAGCATTTACACAGAAGCACAATGTGTACTAAGAATCGATGCACAGAAAATTTGTGCCCCGTACAGCATCGTGAAGCTGCAGACCACCGAAGACGAAAGATGTTTCAGTCGCCGACAAGAAAGGGACCCGAGCTCCCAAGAAACGGCCATGAGGCTGGCAGCTTCAGCAGCAGCCGTGGGCACCAAGACAGGGAGTGAGGACCCATGAAGTGCGCTCAGACAAAAGGAACTGTCAGCTGAGAATTTCACACACTGTTTTCCAAAAATCAGTGCAAAATAAATATTTCAGATAATTAAAAGTTTAGACAGACTTTTTCAGATAAAACCTGGGAGATGTTCAGAGAGTTTAGCACTAGCAGGCACTTTAAAGAGTGCTCTTCGGGAGGGAAGGGCTAGACGCAAGCAGGAACTATGCGGAGACTGGCTCACGAGAGGGACGTCGCAGTGAGCGATGTCGTCTAAGACGGTACGGACGCGTGATCCGTGAAGTTCCAGCTGCACCATGGGGAACAGGTGGGGGTGATGAGTCAGCGGGTCCCCAGACCCTTGCACTGACAGGCAGGCCCGCTCCCCATCAACTTTACACTGTGTTCAGACGTGCAGGGGGCAGGGAAGGTTTTGAGGTAACCAGCAGAAGCGAGCAGCACCTCGTGGGGGAATCCTACCTGCGCAAAGGCTGGGAATGGAAATAAGGTCTGTGCGTCTGGCAGCCAGTGACCTGGGGGTTGGAGGGAGGTGAAAAAAGAGGGCAAATATCAGATCCCCTGTGGCTTTGAGGTCATATGACAGATCACGGACTGTGTTCCAAGCGCTTTAGTGTATAGTTGGGAAGTCTCTGAACTACAAGTCACAAAAGACCCAAGCATGAGTGTGATGGCTAATTTTGTGCGTCAACCTGGCTGGTTCAAAGCGCCAGTATTTAGTGAAACATTGTGCTGGGTGTTCCTGTAACATTTCTATCAATAGACTTTGAGTGAAGCAAGTTGCTCTCCGTGGTGTGGGTGGGCCTCATCCAATCAGTTGAAGGCCTACAAACAACAAAAGACTGACTTGCTCCGAGCAAGAGGGAATCCCGCCAGCACGCAGCTGGCCTTTGAACTTGAACTGGAGCCCTGGTCTTATCGACCCTCCTGCCAGGCTCTGGAAATCACATGAGCCAATACCTTAACATAAATCTCTGTATAAATATACACATCCCATTGGTTCTGCTTCTCAGGAGAACCCTGACCGTGACAGGGAGTGGCTTACACCTGGTGAGTCAGGGCCAGTGGGGCTCTGTCCCTTTCCCCTGTGCCAGCGCGGAGGATGGTGGCTCAGACGCAGGGGCGGCAGGAGGTGCGGCTCACAAGACTTGGTGCTGTGTGTCCGAAGGCTCACCTCCAGGGCCCTGGCTCGGGAAGCAGATGGGTCCAGGGCAGGACAGCGAGCACACTGGACGTGAGAGGTGTTAAAGCCTTTTCATTCAATGGAGATGCCTGAACAGCCCCAACAAGAGATCTCAAGTCCCTGTGGGGCTCAGAAGAGCATCTGGGGTGGAGATGTAAGTGTGGTCCTGGTTGGCACAGGGAACAGATGGGGTCACCAGGTGAGAAGGTGGAGAGAGCACAAGGCCCAGCTGTGGGGCCCGGCCCAAGCAGCTAAGCTACAAACCGAATCCTGGCATGGGCACTTGGCATTCCTCAGGCACATGAGTCCCTCGCGGATGTCACTATCGCCCGCCCCCCCCCCCCGCAACCCTGAGTCCAGGAGCTGTCTGTCCATCTGTCCTCCTCTCGAGGCCACTGGGCCCACTTGGCTCAGGTGCCAGCGAGGGTTCGCACAGAGACCCCTTCCCCTCTCTGGTCCTGCTGTTCTGCGGAGCCCCCCCTCCCCAGGCTACACCCACCGCGTCCAAGTCTCCCAGAGCCGCCTGTGCCCAGCTGTGCCCACAGGACTCCCCGGCAAAGCCCCGGTGTTCTCCCAGCTCTGGGAGACTCGTCCTCTGCCCCACCCCCCCAATTCCTCTCGGCCGAAATGCTCCCCCAAGACCCCCCGCCCTGCCCAGGTCTGAGTCTGTGTCAGGTACAGCGGTGGTCATCCCCGTCTCACATGGGACATTCAGCTCCTTCCAGGCTGGCATCCTAAGGGCATTTCTGCCACCAGCCGTCAGCGCCCGCACCCCTCCCACCTGCCACCTTCCTCTCCACCCTCCCTGTGCCAAAGGTCCAGGTGATCAAAGGAAGGTCCCTGCAGAGGAAGTCGCACCAGGTCAAGCCTCAGATGCACCGTGCTCCCTGCGCTTTCCTTCCTCTCAGCCTTTGCTCGCACCCTCGCGGGCCTGAAGCACCCATCCCACACCTCACACCAGGCACACGGAAACCCTCCCACCCTGCACTTTCTTTTTGCAGTAAACGGACCCTCTGGTGGCCCTGGGCCTTCCCATCCCCTCCCCGGAAGGCACTGTCTCTGGGAACCCGCCACGGCCCCGCACCTGGCACCGAGCAGCTGTGACCCCACCCGTCACGCCAGGACTCCGTGGCCAGTGTGCCCACATCTGCCTTTGCCCAAGACCAAATCTCAACATGCAGGGTCTCCTTAAAGACACCTGACCTTACTGGATGCTCAGGTCTGCTCCAAAGAACCCCTTCCCACCCCAGCGTGAGAAGCTCCCGGGAGCGGCCGCATTGAGGGAACCTCTGGAAGAAACCCTCGGGCCTGGGAACCATGTTTGCCCCACGTCCAGGAGCAGGAGGAGAACAGCTCCCAGCCCAGCCAGGCTGTGTCAGGGAGGGCGGGTGCACTCAGGGCTCCTCACCCCCCACCCCCCAGCTACCTCGCATAGGTATCAATGCATTTCCACTGCCACCCTGCACACACTGACACGCTCACTCGCACACTCACTGAGACCTCAGGCCCAGTGGGTCAGCCCTATGGCTCCCAACACTGCACAGGGCTCAGTTCCTGCTCTCGTGGCGTTTCGCGTGTCCCCATAGCTGGCCTGGTCCGGGGCAGAGCAGCACAGTGGTGAGATCCGGGCTCTGGGCGCAGACAGCATGAGTCCCGCCCAGGGTGCGTGGCTCTGGGCGTGCTGTGGGACCTCCTGAGCCTCAGTCCCTCGTCTGTAGAATGGGGCAGTACTAGTCACCTTGTGAAAGCACCGTGGGGATCACACGTGATGCCACCAGTGATGTGCTCGCTGGGCATCGAGCCCGGGCTACTGGGAGAGCACCGTCACAACTCGGTCCTCCGTTCCCGCCGCGCCAGAGAGACAGTTGGGCCCCTGTCCCGTGAAGGCAGGCAGGCAGGGATGACTGGGCTAACAGAAAGATGGCTGTGCAGTGATGTGAGCGGCTCTGAGAGCAGTCGGGGGGCTCTGGGGGCGGGGGGGACAAGGCCTCTTGGAAGGGGACACTGAGCCAAGGCCTGGAGGATGAGGCTGCCAGAAGCTCCAAGTCCCAGAGATGGGAGAGAGCAGGAGTGTTTGGGAGAGGAGCCAAGATGTAAGGGGAGGGAGGAGGAGGGAGGAGCAGGAAGAGGGAGGGGGAGGAGGGAGGAGAGAGGGGGAAGGGGAGGGGGAAGGGGAGGGGCAGCGGGAAAGGGGAAAATGGAAGGGGGGAAGATGGAAAGGGGAAGAAGGAAGGAGGGGGAGGAGAGAGGGGGAGGGTGTAGGATGGCTGTATGCAGACAAAGGTTGGAGTTTGTCCTAAAGCCGTGGGGCCCAGGGTGGTTTTGAGGCTGGTTTTGAGGCTGGGTTGTGCCCAGACCCCGTCATCCTCAGAACCGACACACCCATTTCAGATTCACACTGCCTTCCCCATGGGCCTGGGGGCGTGGGGTAGACAGATGTTCCTGGGTCCCTTCTGGCCAGCTGGATTCCAGATGTCCTGCCCAGTCATGGGGTGGTTGCAGGGTGCACTTGATGGGGGTCCCTGCTGACCGCAGTCAGTCCACTCCAGCAATAGGAATCTCGGCCAAATCTCTGTCTTGAGACGCAGAAGGTCCCTGCCAGGCCTAGGGCCAGGCAGCCAAGCCCCAACATCTGGACCTGGTGGCGTGGTGGGTGGGCTGTCAGAGCGCCCAGGGCCGCGCCCCCCCCCCCCACTGGTCTGGTCTTGTGGAGCGCTCCCCTTGGTCATGGGCTGGACTTAGTCATTTGTTTCTAGTGACTACAGGGGGGAGGAAGGACAGAGGGATGAGATGTCACTCTGAGACAAGGTTATAAAAAGACAGTGGCTTTTGATGCAGGCTCCCTCCCACTCCCAGACCGCTCATCCTGGGGAAGCCAGCTGCCCTGCTGGGGGAGCGAGGCTTGCCAAGGACCACACAAGGGAGCTTGGATGCTGACCGCCCCACCCAGGTGCCCCTCGGATGAGACCACAGCCCTCGACCAGAGCTGACAGCAACCTCCTGAGGGGCCCCAGCGAGGCCGCACCTGGAATTCTGGCCCGTGGACTCCGGGAGAGCATAAACCGTGTTTTATGCCCCTAAATTTTGGGGTAATTTGTTACGTAGTAAAAGAGAACACGCGTGGGTCAGGCTTGACTTGGGCATGCTGTGAGGGAACAGATGTCAGGTGTCTGAAGAGTAATGTCCTAGGAGTCTGGTGCCAACCCCTGGGGCGTGCGGTTCTGGGCCCGCTCCTCCTGGGTCCGCTCCTCCGAGAGCAAAGACTGCGCTCTCCCGTGCTGGGTGGGCTTGGTTGCCAGGGAGATGGTGATTCCTAACCCAGTTTCCAAGCCACTCTGTCTCCTCCCAAAGCATGTGGGTCAGTTTCACCCTATCAGAATTTTTGCAAACAAAGAATAACAATCAGTCATGATTAGCAGAAGAAAGGGCTTTCTTTAAAGCAGTGAGAGCAGAACAAGTCCATGTGTGTCCCGGGCCCTTGCAGTCGGACCAGCTCCTGCACCGAGCCGGTAAACGCTGGCCTTGCTCTCCATCCTCCCAGCCTGCCCTGGCCCAGATGCCCAGATCCTGGTGAGGGAGCACGGGGATCTCGCCCTGCCCAGGGGCACTCGGCAGCCAGAGCGGCTCTATGGCTGCCCAAATCCCATGTTATGCTCAGGGCGCAGGATGATTGGCGGGTGGGCCATGCCCACAGTAGAGCCGGCGTGGGTGGTCAGAACCAGGGACAGCGTCAAGGGTCCTTGCACTTGGCTGCTGAGGGTCCTGAGCCCCTCTGCCCACAGAACCACAGAAACGGAGAGGACAGGCCGTGGGCCAGGCCCTAGCAGGAGGGGGCCGAGGTTGGGGTCCTGCCTGAGATCCGCTCCCAGAGCTTCCTGCCTTGTTTTTTGGCCAACACTGTCAGAACCCCTCCAAGCCATCCAAGACCGTAGATGTGGCTGCAGGCCAGGGCTGCAAAGGAGTTCTTCCCCAAAGACCCCTGCCTCCTAGAGGGCCAGCCTCTCAGCCAGGGGTGGACAGGGACACTGTCACTCACATGGCAGACATTTCCTGAAGGGCTGCCAAACTCGGAGAAAGTTTCTGACCCCCATGGGCGCCCCTCAGAACAGTGGAGGCAGGGTGTGTGATGGGCTTAATGGTGGCCTCCCAAAAGATGTCCAAGTCCTGACCCCCAGAATGTGACCTTATTTGGAGATTAAGGATCTGGAGATGAGGTCATCCTGGATTTAGGGTGGGCCCTACCCCCACCATCTGGCGTCCTGAGCAGGAAAGGAGAGATTTGAAGCACACAGGCCGGCGAAGGTCACGTGGCAGCGGAGCCTCCGCGTTGGACAGGAGCCGGGGTCCAGCCTCGGGGCGGAGCGCGCAGGGGAGGGGCTCCCCAGGCCCTCCCCCAGGCCCCGCGGGACCCGGACAGGATGGAGGGCCCCGGTGCAGGGCTACGACTCACCCTCACGCTGGACACACCCCGAGGGCAAGACCGCACCAGATCAGCTCTGCGGGGGCTAACACCACCTCCCGTCTTCTGCAAAACAAGCACCCACCTCAGCATCCGAGGGAGAGGGTGGGGCGGCTCTCAGACCCCCGCCGCCCCACTCGGGGGCTCAGGCTGCCCCCACCCTGCCCCAGCTTTACTGCCCGTGACTTTCCCACTGGGCCTACCAGACCTGACCTTTTCCTGCCCCTCGCCACCCGCCCGCCTGGGAGGAGCCTGGGGCTGAGCTTCCCCTCCCCCACTCCTGAACCTCCTGGGGGATATGGCGGCCCCTCCCACCTGGGTTGGGAGCCAAGGGGGAGGCCTGGGAAGAGAACCATGTCCCCTCCTCTCCACTGCCCTGTGCACCATGCAGGACCCCAGTGCAAGGACACATGTTTTGAGGCCTGAGGCCCCCCGGAGGCTCCTGTGGGGGGTCCCTGTCTGTGGGGGGACACCTGATGTGGAGGGTTCCTGTTTCCTGAAGGAGGGAGCCCAGGGGATATCTCGTGCCTGTGGGGGCGTGAGATGCCTAGGAGACCATCAGTAGACCCCCTGACAAACACACACACACACACACACACACACACACACACACACACACAGGAGTCCAGCCGGTTGTCCAGCAAAGACTAGAAAAGACAGCATCTTTGGGGAAGAGCCCCCAGGTGTGGGAGGGCCCGAGGGTGGCCCCACTGAAAGAGAGAGACAGGAGAGCAAGGGTCAAGCCCCAGAGAGGACACCAAGCCAGGTCCATCTGTCTGCAGGGCCAGTGGTATTCTGGGAGCTCTCTGTCCATCTGTCGTCCTCCCCAGGCCCCACCTGGTCCGGACCCAGCCACCTCTCACCTGGACCCCCACCAGAGCCTCACCTGGGCTCCTCGTACCCACTCCCACCCACCCCGGCCCATTCTCCAGAGGAGGCCAGAGTGGCTTCAGCAAACATCCCTGTTTAAACGTTTCAGGGGCTCCTGATAGTTCTCAAAATAAAGTCCAAAGTCCCCTGCGGGGCCCACACGGCTGCAGGTCTGACCCCGCCCCCTCCCACCTCTTCTCCCACTGCCTCAGCTCCAGTCATTGTCCTTCTTTCAGCTCCTTGTACTTGCCAGACTCCTCCTGCCTCAGGACATTTGCTCCTGCTGCTCACTGAGGCTGGAACCATTTCACCCCTTCTCCTGCGGCCAGCCAACTCCTGTGCCACTCTGAGGTCCCATCTTAAACGTCACTTGCCCCGGGAAGCCCTCCCACACTGCTCCGCAAGCTGTGAGCTCTCACAGCACTTACACGGGTTTGTTTTCTGTAGAACCAACCACCACACCACCGTATCAAATGACTGCTTGCAGACTTGCTGACTTGGTAGCAGTCTCCGTTAGATCTCACCCCCCAAGTGCATCTGCCTTGTTCACACTGTGCTCCCCACACCCGGCTGTCAGGGCTCAGATCTCTCATCCCTGGGTGAGGTGTGTGTGCTTATGTCAGGGACTGGGGCACAGCAGCCAGTGTTTATGAAGCATGGGTGGGAGACACCCTGGGGTCCATAACTGGGGGTTTGAGACATTTAAACCAGTAGCCCTTACTTATTTAGACTGACTCCTCCCCAACCTTGGATGGCTCTGTCACACCCAGCCCAGCCTTCTCTGTCTTTCATTCACTCCACCTGAGGGTCTTTTCTTGATGAAGCTCAAAAGCCACCTCCTCCAGGAAGTCCTCCCAGGTAGATCCCCACCAACTACTCCCACCTCATGAGAAGCCCTTAATACAGTCTTCCCTCCTTTGTGATCTCCACCTACCCTCCATTTCTCTGTCTGCAGTTCCCAGCTCAAGGTCCCACACAGCAGGTTCCAGAGAACATTTATGTGTGCATCTTCCCCCATACCCCCCAAACCACACCTGAGTTTCTGGACAGCAAGGCCCCCCCACTCCTCATCCAACCCTCTCCCTAGGTAGCCCCTGGTCCAGTGCTCCCTGAGTGCAGTCTTTGCTGGGGCCGGACCTCAGGGTTCAGGGGCATCTAGGAGACTTCCTGCACTCAGGTCCCAGGCCCCAGAAAGGGAACATGTGGATGGTGGTATCGACTCTGAGATCGGGCTCCAGCCCAACAGCCTGGCCTGGACCAGGGCCCAGCCCACCCCCTCTGCTGTCCACACTCCAGCCTCACCCTGGGATCTAACTCATGCCGGGGAGGGTGAGCCCTTCAGCTCACCCTCGTGGGCAAACACCCCAAGTCACAGGGGGTCCACCACACAGGACACTCTTGGGTATCCTATGCACCCGTCTCCCCTTTTAGGTGGTCTGTTCTTACGTGTGCATTCAGGAGACATTGTCCACGGCGGCCAGCCCAGGGAACCCCGGACCGCTTGCCCAGCGGCCAACATGACCAAGCATCAGACTCAGGAAAACACACTGAATCCTGAGATGAACCACAAATAAAGTGTTATACCAACTTGTCAAGCACCAGCACCGGAAGAGATGAAGACCGACCCAGACCACACCCCATCAAGCCCCAGCACCCCGAACAGACAAAAACCGACCCAGACCACACCCCGTCAAGCCCCAGCACCCCGAACAGATGAAGACTGACCCAGACCACACCCCATCAAGCCCCAGCACCCGAACAGACGAAGACCGACCCAGACCACACCCTGACCAGGACTGACGCCCTAACAAAAACAAGAATAGAACAAATCCTTTCCTTGTCAGTGCCATGACTCTGATGTCTATTGTAAGCAAAGCCCCTTGAGAGCAGGAGGGTCAGCTGTGGAATTTGTTCCCCCACCCGTGAGAGGGGTGAGCACACTAGCTGGGAGCTGGGGTCCCCCAAACACTGCATCCTTTACTCTTTACACCAGGATTCTGGGGGCCGGGCCCCCTTGCAAACAACTGCTGGTAAAAACACAGGTCCATCTAGGAGCACCGTGGGCGGGGCTTCGCTGCCGGGAGGAGATGGCACGGTCTGGAGAGTCCCATGCGTGTTGGCTTCCCAGTGGCCATCAAGGTTATGTGGACACCACACTCTAGTCCATGAAGCCGGCAGCAGCCTTGTGTCTAAACTACATGTACGCGCCTTCGTTACCAAAAATACCCTCTTGCTACAAATGCTAGCAGCCCCCTGAGCTGTCAGGGAGTCCATCTTTTGGCCCCATGGTGGCGGCTGCTGAAGCTGGGGGAGAGGGGGGCCTGGCCAGTTCTTCTAAGAAGACAACAATGAAGTTGGTCACATCGACAGACTCTTCCTTTCACGAACAGTATCTCTGGAGCGTGCGATGCTGTTTGATAGTATTTTATGGAACCACCGTAAAACAGTCAATTTGAATAGCCTTAGAATCCTTAAAAAAATTCTTTTTCAGGTGCCACCCAAGAGCTGATGAAGCAATGCCGTGGGGCTGAGCCTCGTGATGCACACTCGCAGAGGCTTCTCTGCGATCCTAATGGCCACTCAGGTCTCAGCGGCATCAGAAGGCAGGCCCCCTCGGTGCCGTGGCGCTCAGCCCAAGCGGGTCATCTGAAACACCCGCAGAGCCTAAGAAACTGCCGCCCGGAGCCCACCTCGTGGCAGGGGGACCGGACACCTAACACTGGTATGACTTAAAAGTGCTGCAGATGATTCTTCTGGGCAGCCAGGGTCCAGAGCCACTGCTCCAGGCGCAGGGACTGACGCAGGGGCTCAGCGAAGCCTTGGACGTGGAGCAAGGAGGAGACCCGAGTCAGGCCATCAGGTTTCGTATTCTTCCGAGAACCGTCGATGCCTTACATGTGGGTGTGTTCCTCGATGATGGGTCACGCCCATCTACCCGGAAAAGCTAACCTCTGGCCCCTCGAGCCCACTCCTTCCCCGTGGTCATCTGCTGACAGGCTCAATGTATGTGTTTACTTTTAACTGGGCTCCACAGCCGGCTCTGAGCCCAGCCTGGGGCCTGAACTCACGACCCTGAGATCAACACCCCAGCAGAGATCAGGAGTCAGACGTCCAGGGGCGCCTGGGTAGCGCAGTCATTAAGCGTCTGCCTTGGGCTCAGGGCGTGATCCTGGCGTTATGGGATCGAGCCCCACGTCAGGCTCCTCCGCTATGAGCCTGCTTCTTCCTCTCCCACTCCCCCTGCTTGTGTTCCCTCTCTCGCTGGCTGTCTCTCTCTCTGTCAAATAAATAAATAAAATCTTTAAAAAAAAAAAAAGGAGTCAGACGTCCACCTGCCTGCCCCACACAGGGGCCCCACTGACAGGCTTACGGGGAGGTGAATTATCAGGGGTCGCGTGGGTGGCAACAGGCCAGGGAAGCCCAACCCCCAGGTGGCGTTCCCCAGCTTCCCTCCAGCGTAGTAAATGCACGGGCAGGCCCGGCCTGGGTTCAGAGGCTGTGGGGCGACTGCGCGCCTTCCCCCGGCTCTTTCTGGGAGGAATGAGGACGCGGGGTGAGGGGGAGCCATGTAGAGGCGTTCCCCTGTTTCTCCATTCCCGCCCCCTGCCCCCATTCTCTGAGACCCTGCGGCCAGGCACCAGCCCCCTCCCCTCAGCAGCCCCGCCACAGAGCCCGCCCCCCTCCCTGGTGGGGGCACCCTGAGGCGAGACACGCCTGTGCCAGGAGCCTCCTTGGAGGCTGAAAGGCCTGAGCGTCAGGCGATGCTGAACCACATGGACCCCTCACCAGCTCTCAGGTTGAGCCCATGACTCCTCTCCTTCTGGGAGGCTCCAGGTGGGCCCTGGGTCCATCAGCTTCTGCAAACCTGGGGGTCACCAGAGGGCCAGTGTTCAGCAAGCTCCGTCCTCAGGAACGTCCTGCTTTTGGGCCAATGCCTCATCCTTGGTTCCCGCAGAGAGAACAAGGACAGGAAATGCACCATAGCCACCTGCTTCCTGTTTGGGAGCAAGGAAGTCCTGAGACCACTCCAGGACTCAATCCTGGGGAGGCTTGAGTGGACAATGACAGCTGACCCAAGGGGGCCATGGGTGGGCAGGAGAGGGGAGGAGGCCCAGCACCGTGGGAAGGATGGAGGCTGCAGGGGCGGGGCGCCCAGGGAGCGCTGTGCGTGCCCTCCCCCAGCCCCTTGTTCCAGCTGGCAGGTCCTGTGGGCCCAGAGGAGGGAGCAGAGCGTTCGTCCTGAACTTGCTCCCAGGGACAGGCCTGGGTGGGGCACACAGGGCCCTGAGGTGGCCCCAGGGGCTGGTTTCAAGGTGGGGGTGGTAAGACAGCTCGGGTAGGGGTCCCTTAGCCCAGTGAGCTTGACTGTCCTCTCCATGTCAGGGGCCAGCTGTGGGGGAGCAGAGGGAGTGGGGTGAGTGGGCAAACTCAATGCTGGAGCAGGGACAGAGTGTGAGAGAGCCTGGACCTCCCCCCCACCCCCAGCCCCAGGAACGGCTCTAGGGGTCAGAGCAGGGACGACCACCATCACCCCTGGCGACGGAGCATCAGGACTGGTGGCCAGTACCTGCTTTTCTCCGGCTCTGTGGGCCAGGGAACTGCGCGCAGAGAGGCCATGTGGCTTGCCAAGATCACACAGCTCGGAAGCGGCCCGTTCAGACTTGAGGCCTGGCCAGCATGTCAGCCCCGGGCTGCATGGGATCCCTGTCGTCTTAGCAGCTCCCACGCACACTGACCAAGGCCAGGGAGGCGCTTGACAGAATCCAAGCTGCGGGGCCGCCGCTCCAGAAGTTTCCAGCATTCGGCTCTTGAGGGGCACCCCCTGGGGGGTCGAGCACCAGCACATGCCCTGGGGTGAGGGCCGCTGAAGTCTGACCAACGCCCAGAGGCCGGTCTACCAGTGGCAGCCTCTCCCCGTCTTGTGCTACTGGCCTCTGGGACAGACGTGTCCTTCCGTGTCCTTCCGTGTCCCTGGGTGAGCCCGGCTCTTGGTGCCTCATGCCCCCTGCTTCCAGTGTGGAAGAGGGGGCCTCACCCAAGTGCTTACTGTCATCCACTGGGGGCACCAGCAGAGCTGACACATGGCGGCTCTGGCATCTGTAGGACAGACTTCTTGGGGGGAACCACGGGGTCAAAGGGTGTGCTGGCTGGGGCGCCTGGGTGGCTCAGTTGTTAAGCATCTGCCTTCGGCTGTGATCCCAGAGTCCTGGGATCGAGCCCCACATCAGGCTCCTCTGCTGGGAGGCTGCTTCTTCCTCTCCCACTCCCCCTGCCTGTGTTCCCTCTCTCACTGGCTCTCTGTCTGTCAAATAAATAAAATCTTCAAAAAAAAAAAAAAAAAGGGTGTGCTGGCTTAGCGCCCCCCCCACCCCGCCCCCTGCTAACAGCCCCTCCCGAAGGCCATGCTGATGTGTATGCCCACTTCAAGATTCCTGAACATCTTTGCTGCTTTGATGATGGAAAGCTGTGCCAGGCTCCAGCACCCACAAATGCCACAGCCGCCCAAGGGCCATGGCGGGGTGGGGGTGGGGTGCAATCGTGGGGGTGGGGGTGCCAGGATCTTGATTCCAGTGCACGAGTCCTCTGCACGTATTGACCTTGAAAATAAACCTTCCAGTTATTTTACCAGCAGAAATGGGTTTATTGAGGAATGGCCGAGAGTTGCAAGCTGGGGCAAGCAAAACACTGGTAGGACGGAGGAGAGCAAAGTTCCTTCGGGTGGGGGAGGGGGGCGCTAAACGGGAAGCTGGAAGCGTAGCGGCTGCTCAGGGCCCGGCCCATCTCTTCTGGGTGGATTTCTTGTGTTTTTTATTTTTTTTAATTTTTTTAAATTTTATTTTATTTATATATTACAATTAGCCGGCATATGGAACATTAGTGTTTGATGCAGTGTTCAACGATTCCGTAGTTGTGGGTAACACCCGCTGTCCTCACCACGCTGCCCTGCTCAGTGCCCCTCAGCCGCTCTCCCGTGCACAGCCCCCTCCCTTCTGAAACCCTCAGTTTGGTTCTCCCTTTTCGCCTTCTCCGTTCAGCTTTCGCCCCTCCCCTGTGGATTTGTCGCTGGCGAGAGCAGGAGGGCTGAGAACTCCCACTGCCCAGGCTCCGATTCGGGTTTAGTGAGGTTTCCTTTGATTGATTTTCTCAGGTGGGTGGGCCTGGGCTGCGCACCTACCGGCAGGCTGCGGTAGGAAAGACCCCCGTCTGGCCCCCAGACCTTCTCGTGGGGAGGGCCCTCGTGGGGCGTGCAGGTGGGATCCGCCCACGCCTGGCGCACATGCTCCCGAGGCTCGGCTCGCTCAAGCCAAATCGCCACGGAAACCGCCCACTCTGCGGGCAGGGGACACCCGGGGGAATCCGGGGAGAGGGTTTGCTCAGGGTTTGCAGTGGGCAGAGAGAGGCCCGTCTCCATTTACAGAGGTCAGGGCTCCTGGGCTGGCTAGCTGCTGCTGCTGCAAACCGCATGGGGACACAGGCATGACAAGCAGCCCTGACGGGTCATTGAGCGCCCAGACGGACAGACGGACAGAGTGTGAGGAAGCCAGCAGGAGCTGCAACCTGATGCGCTCGTAAGAGACGCAGGCAGCGGCCTGGCGCTTGTGAGATGGACTCTTGGCTTCTTGGGCGCGTGCTCCAGCACCCCCATCTATGTGCAGCTGCCCCCCCGGGCCAGGCTGTCGCCACCAAGCCCCATCTCCCCCATCCTGGCAAACACCTCCCTAAACTCAGCCCCGGGCTGACGCCATTCTCTGCCCTCACGGAGCTCTGTCTCAGCCCCTCGTTATGGGCTGGACGGTGTCCCCAAAATCCACACACCTAGTCCTGGTCTCAGGACTTCAGAGGGTGACCGTGCTTGGAGATGGGTCTTGGCGGAGGGGACTGGGATAGAGGAGGTCCACGCTGACTGGTGCCCTTACAAGAAGAGGAGAGCAGGGCGCAGACACGCACCAGGGGACGACCACGTGGGGACACGGGGACAGGACGCCATCTACGCACCAAGGAGAGAGCCCTCAGGAGGAACCAATACTGCTGACACCTCGACCTTAGCCTTCCAGCCTCCAGAGCTGTGAGACGGCACGTTTCTGTCATTTCAGCCCCCAGGCCGTGCTGCTTGGTCACAGCAACCAGAGCTGGCTAGTGTCCCCCTTAACCCTGGAGTCTCTTTCTCTGGGCTCTGGCAGGGGCAGGGTGTCAGCAGATACTCCTGTGACACAGTAGTGATGTCCTACACACTAGGGAGAGGTGTGGTCTGAATCCGGGCCAGCTGGGGGGGCGCGGTCCCCCGGGGACTGCCCCCCATCCGGGCAAGCCGGAGCCTATGGTCTGGTTGGTGGAGGGCAGCTGCAACTCAGGGCAAGGGTGTCGGGCCAAGCTCCAGGGAACAGCTGGCTCCACGTGTTCTGAAGGAGTGAGGACCCGGGCATCAGCCCTGTGGTGAATCCTCAGACCTGGAAGCTGGCCCCAGGAATAGCCAGGGCCTGAAGCAATGGCTCCGAGCCCCAGGTTCCCAGGCTCCAGGCTGGGCTGGAGTTTGCCTTTACAGTGTCCAGGGAGACCAAGCTTGCCGAGTAGATGGAGCCCACACAGAGCGTGGTGGGGCCAGCAGAACGTCCTCCAGCACAGACCTAGTCTGCCAGGCAGAGTCACTGGACCCTGGGGGGCTCGGGAGGGCGGGGCTTTGGCCTGTCCCTCCAGTGTGCTTAGACAGGCACATTGAGTTCAGCGGGTTAAGAGACAACCAGCTCGCATGTACCAGAAAGGAGCCCCATCCCCAGACACCTGCTTCCAGGGGAGGGTGAGTGCAGGTGTAACCTTCCCAGGGGGAGTGGCTTCTGGGGAGGACTGCCACCCTCTGGCTCTGCCACTGTCTCTCCTGCAGCCCCTGGGATCTGCTCGTACCAGGCACCCACCCCCACCCCCACCCCCCACCCTGGGGCCCCGTATCCTCAGTTGCATCTTCCTTGGGGGGCGTTAGATCCCCACGTGTCTGTGTGCCTGTGCCCCCGCTGGTCAGAGCTCGGCAGAGGGAGGTGTGGTTAGCATTTGTCCCATGAGGTGGAGTCAGGCAGCACACCTGGCTCTGCACCAGGCAGCGGGGGCACAGGCGCCAGGCAGCAGGGCACGGGCGCCAGGCACAGTGGTGCGTGGGCGCTGGCGCATCGGGTAGAGGGAAGGCTGTGTGTCACTTGGGGGACTGTCTGCCTCGAGGCTCTTCAGCCCAGGCAGCCCTGCCACCTCAGGCTGAGGTGACCGCAGCCTCTGGGCACGGGGAGGCCATCCCCATGGGGGCATTCTCGGGGAGCCTGTCTATCCACCGGATGGGTTGTCTTTTTCCCTGTCCCCCACTGGCCCGTCATAGATTCAATCTTAAAAACCCCAGCTCTCTAGGAGCCTGAATCTAGCAGCGGCAAAGGCAAGGGTGTCTGACCGTGTCTGGACGGCAGGAGCATTGCTAGAGGCCATGCGGGGGCTGAGAGCCACGCCGGACTTCTGGGCTGTGGCTCCTGTGACCAATGAGCCCTTCTGCTGGGCCCTGGGCCTGAGCTTTATCCTCCTCTGGTCCAAGGCCTGGCACACGGCCAGGCAGGCAATGGCCGGGGACTCTGATGTTGGGGGCTGGGCGATTCTCAGTAATGACTGGCTAACATCAGTCCTAATCCCCAGAACCTTGGGCTGTGTGGCCTCATGTGGCAAAGGGGTAATACCATGGGGTTGAGGGTCTTGGGAAGAGAGATTGTCCTCGATTGGGTGGTGGCCCCATGTCACCACAAAGGCCTTGATAAGAGGGAGGTAGAGGAAGACTGGAGGCAGACGGTGGTGAGGGGACAGAGTTGCAGAGACACGGAGCCGGTCAGATGTCCAGCAGTATCTGTGAGAGAGATCACAGGGCTTGACTCACGTCACTGTGGAGGCCAAGAGGTCCCGCGCCTGACGTCCACAGGCTGGAGCCCCAGGAAGGCCGGTGGCAGGATTCACTGGAGCCTGAAGGCCTCAGAACCAGGAGCTTGAGCGTCCAAGGGCGGGAGACGATGGAGGTCCAGCTCCAGAAGAGTGAACTTGCCCTTTCCGCCTCTTTGTTCCGTTTGGGCCCTCAGTGGATGGGATGAGGCCCCCCTACCTTGGCAGGGGCCATCTTTGTACTCAAACGCTAATGTCTTCTGGAAACACACCCAGACACAACCAGAAATCACCTGGGCCTCCCTCAACCAGTTAGGCTGACACAGAAAACGCACCATCACAAGCTCCGGAAGGAGCATAGCCCTTCACTGCAGACTTCTGAGCTTTAGAGCCATAAGGCGATATGTCCGAGCTGTGCTGAGCCACGGAGTGTGTGGTCACGTGGCATGGCAGTCACGAGACATGGAGGCGGGGATCCAGCTGGACACGCTCCGGGCCGCTGTGCGGGTGGGAGCAAAGGTGCTGCCCGGGCTGCTGCGAGAGGGGGCAGTCCTGCGGTACCACCTTCCGACTTCCGGCAGTTCCTTCCTGGGACTGGCCCAGAACATCCTGACCGTGACCATCCCTGGTACATCAGACGGGACGTGGCCTGGGGCTCCAGCGGGGTCTTGGCCCTCAGCCTGGTGTGCTTCCCTGTGTAGCGCTCGTCGGTCTTCACTGAGGCTGGTCCTCCCAGGAGCTCCCCTACCCGGCCACGTAGCAGACAAGGAAACCCATCTGGGGCATGGGGGGGGAGGTGAAGGGGTTCGTCTGGGTCACGGAGCTTCTGGGGCATGGCATTCACGCAGGTCATGGAGCTGGGGGGCGTGGGCTTAACTACCACTTTAACCCAGACAGGGTGACCCCTGAGCTCTGCTTTTATCTGCAGCTTTAGTCGGGGCTGCGTGGGTGAGTGTGTGTGACCACGAGTGTGTGCACTGGCGGGAGTAACATGAGAGCGTATGCACCTGCAAGAGCGTGTGTGTCGTGACAGTATGTGAAGAGGCAATGAAACCCCGCAGCCATTTATTTCCCTCTTAAGGAAAGGGGTCTCAAGGTAGGCAGCGTGGGGCTGGTATAATGGCTTCTGGTCACCAGTGATCTCTGCCCTTCCTCCATGCTGCTCTGCCATCCTCAGTGTGCTGCCTCATGGTGCAAAGTGGCTGCTGAGCCCCAGCCATCACTTCAGCTAGCAGGAAGGAGGAAGGAGAAAAAGAAAGACTTGTCTCCTCTACCCCAGGGATTTGCCCCCCAGCTAGGCCTTGAGGTTTTCTTTAATAAGGAAAGAAGGAAGCAGAGAGTGGGAAGCTACTCCACCGGCAGGAGCTACTTGGCAGGCAGGGTAGGACTCTGGGCTTCCCTACCCAGGGGCTGTTAAGCTGGTGGGGATTGAAGAGTCCTCTAAGCCTTGTTCCACACTGCTCTGATGGGGAAACTGAGGCCCAGATCCAGGCCTCTCCCTCCTATCCCAGGGCTCTGTCTTGTCGCCAGTCAGGAAGGCTGAGAGCCCCCAGCAGCCAGTGGTGCCAGCCTGGCCAGAGCAGGTGCTGGGGACCCTTGGGTTCCCATCCCCAGCGCCCCCCTCCCAGGAACCCAGGCAATAGTCATGTGGGGGGAGGTGTTTCCGTGGTGGGAAGGTGGGGAGAAAATGTGGCTGGCTCCCCTGGCCTAGGACGCATGTTTTCTCTCCCCAGGCTGTGTGGACACGCCCTGTGAGCAGTCGAGGCTCGGACCTGGGGCGCACATGCTGGCACAGGCAGGGAGCAGAGGAGGATGCCAAAGACGCCGGACAGACAGGAAGCAGGAAATGCGGACGGGGCTGGGACGAGCCCGTGCTGGCCGGACGTTCAAGATGCTGCACGTTTATTCGGCAAAGCCGGGGCTGGGGGCCGGGGGGTAAGGCACCGGACAGAGGGCTGGCCATCCGGGCTGTGAGCTGGGGTGGGGGCGGGAGCAGCCGTTCAGGACCCCGTGGCCTGAAGGCCAGGCAGGAGACCGAGCAGGAGCGCAACGGCCATCACGGCGGGGCCGCCCTGGGCACCCACGGCCCCGCTGCCCGGTGGGTCCTGCCAGGGTGGGGTGTTGCAGAGGGTGGACTGGCAGCAGGTCAGGGTCATCAGGGTCCCCTCCAGGGTCTTGGTGAAGGGCTGACACGTGTCTGCACACCATGCGGAGTAGGTGGTCAGAGGACCCGACTCTGGGAGGAAGGAGGGGTGGTGGAGAAAGGCTTCGTCACGCTAGACAGCTGGGGCAGGGAAGAGGCCCCTCACAGGGGTGCGCGCCTTTCTGCGTGGGAGATGGCGCTCCTGCCGCCCTGGCCACCCCGGGGCCTGCTCACCCGTGTTCCCGTGGGAGATGACGGCTTTGCAGAAGCTGTGGCTGCGGACACAGTTCTGAACTTGCTTGCAGCGCTCCCCCCTGTACAGGGACTGGCAGGAATAGCACTGCAGCAGCGCTGGGAGGCAAGGCAGGCTCAGGCCAAGGGGCTTCCCCCTGCAGGCCCAGAGCCTCCCGCTGCAGCCCAGAGCCTCCCCCTGCAGCCCAGAGCCTCCCCCTGCAGCCCAGAGCCTCCCCCTGTAGGCCCAGAGCCTCCCCCTGCAGCCCAGAGCCTCCCGCTGCAGCCCAGAGCCTCCCCCTGCAGCCCAGAGCCTCCCCCTGTAGGCCCAGAGCCTCCCCCTGCAGCCCAGAGCCTCCCCCTGCAGCCCAGAGCCTCCCCCTGTAGGCCCAGAGCCTCCCCCTGCAGGCCCAGAGCCTCCCCCTGCAGGCCCAGAGCCTCCCCTTGCAGGCCCAGAGCCTCCCCCTGCAGGCCCAGAGCCTCCCCCTGCAGCCCAGAGCCTCCCCCTGTAGGCCCAGAGCCTCCCCCTGCAGCCCAGAGCCTCCCCCTGCAGCCCAGAGCCTCCCCTTGCAGGCCCAGAGCCTCCCCCTGCAGCCCAGAGCCTCCCCCTGCAGCCCAGAGCCTCCCCTTGCAGGCCCAGAGCCTCCCCCTGCAGCCCAGAGCCTCCCCCTGCAGCCCAGAGCCTCCCCCTGCAGGCCCAGAGCCTCCCCCTGCAGGCCCAGAGCCTCCCCCTGCAGGCCCAGAGCCTACCCCTGCAGGCCTGTACCCTGTTCCCAGCTGATCCCTCTCAAAGCCTCTGCCCAAGCCTCCTGCACCCCTCCTCAGGGCTGGCCAGTGCTGCCCTGCCCCACCAGTACCAAACTGTCCTGTCTGGCTGAGCTGGACTCCATGCCCAGGGCCTGTATGCTCGCTGGTCTCTCCAGGCAGGGACTCCGCTGTGCCCTTCTCTGCCTAGTGAACCCCTATTCAGCCTCCCTGCCCAGGAGTGGCTCCTTCTCTAGGCTCCCTACTCTGATGGCCCTTGAGGGTCACAGCAAGGGTGAGAGGCAAGGGCGGTGCTGAGTGTCAGGGCCCTTCCTCTCCCCTCCCCTGCCCCCGGAAGGCTTTGCCCATCATTCCGCATCATGCCAGGCCCTCGCCGAGCACGGCACACAACGGAGCCCACACAAAGTGTTGCAAAAGAGGAATGGGTGCCTGCGTCCTCGGGTGGGGGTGAACAGTCACCTCTGCCCCTGCCACCTGCAGTCACACTGGCCTCCTCCTCCTCTTCTTCGTCATCATCGTCATAGCCGTCCATCCCAAAGTCCACGTCGTCCTCCTCCTCGTCCTGTGCCCGCCCCGTGCCTGGTCACACAGGGATGCCTGTAACCCCCAAGTTCCGCGGGCACAGAGCACACGCTCGAGGCCCAGTGCTGTGTCCCACCCCCTCCATCTGTCCTTCACCACTCCTCTGCCCTCTTCCTCCCCACTCTGTCCTTCCGGTGGGCCCAGCTGCTGGCCCTGCTTCCTTCCCCGCACCATCAGCTGCTGTGGGGCCCGTCCTTTGCAGCAGCTGCCTCCCCGCGCCCCAGTAAACCCTCAGGGTGGCCCGCCTGTTGGACGGAAGAGGACACTGAGGCCGGGACAGCCGAGGTAACCCCAAAGACTGCATTTCAGAGAGGTGGGGTCCGGAGCTAGGGACGGACAGGTTTGGGCACCTGCGGGAGCCCAGGACAGCCCACGTCCACGTCCTCTAGCCTCAGACTCCAGCCTAACCCCCCTGCTCCCCATGCTGTGTCCTGCCCCCAGGCTGGGTGTCCCAAGGGTCCCCATGGGCCCAGACCGTGCTATCCCCTCTCGCTGCAGGGGTGCCCCTTGCCGTGGTACCTGGCTGCCCACACAGCAGCAGGGCCAGCAGGAGAGCCGCGAGCGCCTTCATCCTGCTGGGGGCCGCTGGGTCTGCTCGCTCCGGTTCTTGCTCGGGCTCTGGATCTGTGGGAAGTGGGACAGAGGGCATTTCGGGGGCTTCCTGGAGGCCCCTGGGTCCTGGCCCCCCCAGCTCCAGCCTCAAACAATGGGCCTCACACCGGCTCCAGCGCCAGGCATCAGGCCAGGGATGGCCATTTCCCTCCCTGACTTCAGGGGCCGGAGGGGCCAGGAAGTCATTGCGGGGGGCGTCCTGTCCACCTGCGCTGCTCGGCCCTGGCCCGGCTGGCTGACGTGAGCACTGCGGCCAGCGAACCTGGCTCTGGGCTGGGGCGACACCGGACAAGCCTCCCACCATGGAGGCCACAGGAGCTTGTCGTCCTGGACCCTGAAGCTGCCCATCACTCACCTGTCACCTGCAGCCCTGAGTCAGCCTCACGGGCCTTCCGGAGCTGCTTTAAGAGTATTTGAATAAAAACACAATGGCTGTCCTGGATGTGCCGGAGGAGCTGCGATTCCGGCCTACATCAGTGCTGCTCCTCCCCTCCCCTCCTCAGGGCTCCTTCCAGCCTCCACCCATCCCCCCCCCCCAGCCCTGTCCTTCCCTGCCCTGGGGGATACCCCTGCCCTGGGGAGCAGGCGGTAGAGGGGCGGGGAAGCTTCCTGTGACTGAGCCTGCCTTCCTGGCTCCTTCTACCCTCTAGCCAGCTTGGCAGCCCCCCAGCTCTCTCTCTGGGGGCAGCCCTCCTCCTCTGAGGGCCACTGATCTGAAGGGGTGTTAAGAGCCCCTTCCCCCTTCCTGGGGGCAATGGGAAAGTGGCTGGGTTGAACCTGGAGCCCGGGGTGCAAGCCCACCTGCTATTTGCGCCTGGGGTCATTTCCTTGATTGTCAGCAGGTGCATGGGACGTTCTCTGGGGCCTCCCAGAGGTGAGAGGTGGCTCTGGGGTGAGACCAGCTGGGCCTGGGGCCCGGCTCCTTTCCCCCTCTACATCTGGGACCAGCCCCCTGGAGCCTCTGGGCCTCAGGGTCCTCACCGGATGTCTTGGTCATCAGTAGTCAGTGCCTGCCAGCATTGAGGATGGCGCCGGCCTCGGACCCCTCAGGGCTGGCTGCGACAACACTTCTCTGAAGCCTCAGCCACCAAGAGGCATTGTCCCTCCTCAGCTCCTAGGGAGCTGTGCACCCCCGGCTCCCCCAGAGCCACCCTGTTTCCAGAGGAGGCTGCCCCCAGACCTTCCCCACACCAGGGCCAAAGTCACTTTCATTCCAGGCCCCATCAGTTGGGTGCTCACGGCCCTGGAGGCCCCCCTCCCCCGCCGCCCCAGCAGACCCGGAGCTTCTCCCAGGAAGGCCCAAGAGAACTACTAGGGAACAGGGGTCTCTCTTGCCACCTGTGCCCCCTCAACCCCCGCCCTGCAGGCCAGGCCAGAGCTTGTGGTGAGAAGCCTGCAGGGTTAGTAACAGTCGCATTTCCTTTGCTGATGCAGCCGTGGGGGGAGGTATTAGAGCCCGGCCTCAGCCCTGCCGCCGCCCCTCCCCTCCACCGCAGGCACTGTGTCCTCTGCCCCATCAGGGAAGGAGCGGGCCCAGCCCTGCCCCTGCAATGCCGCTGCACAGCCAGGCCAGGGCGGGTGGCCCACGAGTGTGCATGAGGCCTGTCGAGGCTGGGGGAGCTTGGCCCCCTGCCCCAACATCTTGATGGCAGACACCTGGCATCCCTGGGACCCCAGCCTGAGGGCTGGGGGGTGTGTGTGCCCACCCCTCTCCCCACCCAGACCTTTTCAGACGCTCTGGTCCAAAAACATGCTTGTTAGTGGCAGCTCTCTGACCCCAGACTTCCAGGACGGGGGTGCCTCCTGCAGACCCCAGCGCAGGGACTTGGCTCCCTTGGACACCCCCAGGGCCAGGGCTCAGGGCTGGCGGCCCCATGGGCAGCTGAGGCCCGTGTTAGAGCTTGCATGCTAAACGGCCTGCACCCCGGGTTCAGAGCCCTCCCCCTTAGCCATGCCCATATCCAGAGGCAGCCCCGGGGCCCCCCACTCCTGGCCCACAGACCCCCGCATAGCATGGGCCCGGCCTTGCCTGTGCTGCCCTGTTTGGCCCGGCTGGCTCCAGTGGGTGGCCCTGTGAACCTGGTTGGTCTGCTGTTCCCCACCCCCAGGCCTGGCCTCCCTCCAGCCGGTCGAATCTAGTGGGTCACCTTGCTCTTCCTGGCAGGAGCAGCCTTGGGCTCAGACCTCAGGCCAGTCATGGACAGGGCATCCCGGCCATCCATATTTGCCCTTGCCCTGGCAGAGGAGATGGTGGGGGTAGGGCACGGCCCTGCTCTCCCTGGGGAACCGCACTGCTCTGTCCTGAGCACTGGGTTCCTCACCCTCCCCATGTGGGCCTCTGGGGTCACCAAGTTGAATCAGATCCAGACCTGGGGAGAGGTGAACAATGTTTCCGATGGAGGGGCAAAGTTCTAGCATCGGTGGGGACAGGAAGGGCATCTGTCCCCACCTGCAGCTCACAGGTCCCGGGGGTTGGGGCTTTTGGGGGCAGATGTGGGCTGTAGCTGTGCTGGTCCTCACGTGCACCTCCCTGCTCCAGGTGCTTTCCCATCCTCTGCAGCGAACCCTCTCGGTCTCTGGGAGCAGAGGAAGGGGCTTCCTTCTTAGAGTCCAGACCCTGTCACCCCCATGGGCAGGAGTCCATGACGGGTCTCTCCCAGAATCTCTCTCTCTCTCTCCCTCTCTGCTGCTCTCTCGCCCAGGCAGGCTGTTCCTGGGGCTTGCAAGGGGGCACAAGCCCCTTTCTTCCCTGGAATCCAGTACTGAGAAACAAGCAGACATGGGGGCTGCTGGCCACTGGGAGCAGTCTCCGGGTGGTCTTGGAGGGCACAGTGCTCTGCACCCCCACTCACACCAGGAACCCGCGAGAAGCTCAGGGTCTCAGAAGTTCATCCGTTAGTCCCTTCAGGCTGGCAGGCACGTGTCGTTCATTCGGTCAGCCCGCCCCCTCCCGACACCCTCCCTGACACTCATCCACACCCAGGAAGCCCTGGCCTTCATTTTTTCTAGTCTTTGGACACCCTTGGCTCCATCCACATCAACACTGGAGAGTCTCTGCTTCGCTTTACCCGGAAGCCCCATGGTGGAGGGTGACTGAGGGTCCCTGGTATCTGGCACCAGCTCTAGCAGAGACACCCCCCCCCTCTGCAGCTCCTGTCCGCGTCTCTGTTGTGCCACCTTCCCTACCATCCACCTCCAGAACTTTCTCGTCTTTCCAGACTGACGTTCTGCCCATGAAACACTAGCTCCCCTCCCCCAGCCCCAGGCACCGTTCCACCTGCTGTCTCTGACCCTGACGACCCTGGGGACCTCACAGAAGTGGAACACAGATGTGTCCTCTTGTGACTGGCTTATTTCTCTCAGCATAATGCCTTCGGGCACACCCATGTTGTAGGGGGGGCCGGATCTCCCCTCCTTTTATTTTTTATTTTTTTTTTAAGATTTTATTTATTTATTCGACAGAGATAGAGACAGCCAGCGAGAGAGGGAACACAAGCAGGGGGAGTGGGAGAGGAAGAAGCAGGCTCACAGCGGAGGAGCCTGATGTGGGGCTCGATCCCATAAGGCTGGGATCGTGCCCTGAGCCGAAGGCAGACGCTTAACCGCTGTGCCGCCCAGGTGCCCCTCCCCTCCTTTTAAAGGCGGAATACTATTCCTTCGTGTGGCTACATTTGGTTTCTCCGTGGGCCCGTGGATGGACGCTGGGACGGTGGGCACGTTCTGGCTGCGGTGCGTGCCGTGTGACCGTGACGTGTCCCTGCTGCCACTTCCTGCGGGTGCGCACTCACGAGCGGGGTGCTGGAGCAGGTGGCGCGTCTGTGCCTAATTGGTTCCCCTCCTTCTGCACGTCAACACCTGTGTGTCTCATTAAACTGCCGCTGAGCTCGGGCTTCCACGCGCACGCGCGGGTCGGGGCATCCGGGAGGCTGTGGCTCCAGCCCCGCCACGCACCCCGCCCACCCGGCCCGGCCCCTCTGCCTGGGGCGTTGCCTCCCAGAGACCTACTCCCCACCCCGTGCCCCTGACGAGGGCTTCCTTGGTTGGCCCGCCAGGTGCTTTACACCGGGGCTCCCCTTGGGAAAATCCACTGGGAGGGTACGAAGTGGTGCGTGTCATTTATTGTGTCTCTTTAGAAATCATTCTCCCGCACGCTGACGTGGTAGAACAACTGAAAATAATTCTGCAGGGGTGCTCCGCAACCGTATAAAGGGATGAGGAAACTCTCTGAGTCCTGAATCAGAACAAGATTACCTGGATAAAGCGGGGGCTGCAGAGCATGCGCACATGCCAATTTTTGAATGAATAGGGAGGTCTCCAAAGTACCATCTTCCATTCAAGTTTGCCCCCCTGGGACAGCCCACCCCCTGCAAAGGAAGGAGCGCGTGCGTGCGTGCGTGCGTGTAAGCCCTGGGGGCCTGGACGGAAAGACACTGATGGCTGAGCTGTCAGGGGTCCACGCGTGCGGGGGGGGGGGTGTCAGGGTTCCTTCAGTCCAGCAGGACGGCAGGGGAGCCCCAGAGTGAGCATAAGCCCCCTCACCGGGTTATGGGCTGGGTCTGGCCCCCGGGCCTTGCTGGTGGCCGAGGTCCTCCTGGCAGCACTGTGTCTCCCACCCATCGGAGCAGGGGACCTGTGTCCCGGAGAGGTCCCCCTGGATTCCTGGCCAGTGTGGTGGCAGATGCAGCGTGTGGACAGGAATAAAAGGAGACCTCACTTAGGTGGAGTCTGGAGGCCAGCAGGGGTGGCTCTCACCCCTCCACTCCTTCCCCACTGTAGGCCCGACAAGGAGAGGTGCACCTTGCAGGTGGATACTACCTTACTCAGTGCGGAAGGAGGAAGGAAAGTTTCCTCCTCCCCCAGCCGATGAGAGACTGTCAGAGCTCAGCCAATGAGAAGCCACTACACTTCCAGCTCCCACTTTACTCCAATGAACTTTCAGTTTACAATCCCCTCTTTCTCACACCCCACCCATCTCTCTATGAAAGAACCACCAAGGGGCGCCTGGGTGGCGCAGTAGTTAAGCGTCTGCCTTTGGCCCAGGGCGTGATCCCGGCGTTATGGGATCCATCCCCACGGCAGGCTCCTCCGCTATGAACCTGCTTCTTCCTCTCCCACTCCCCCTGCTTGTGTTCCCTCTCTCGCTGGCTGTCTATCTCTGTCAAATAAATAAAATCTTAAAAAAGAGAAAGAAAGAAAGAAAGAAAGAAAGAAAGAAAGAAAGAAAGAAAGAAAGAAAGAAAGAAAGAAAGAAAGAAAGAAAGAAAGAAAGAAAGAAAGAAAGAAAGAAACAGAAAGAAAGAAAGAAAGAAAGAAAGAAAGAAAGAAAGAAAGAAAGAAAGGAAGGAAGGAAGGAAGGAAGGAAGAAAGAAAGAAAAGAGCCTCCCCTCTTTTCTGTGGAGGCGCCACCTGCTTGTCCCACATCACTGTCTCTGCTGTTCTCTCATAAATCCACTTTTGCTGGTAAAAGAACCGGCGGTTTTATTTTTAAGTGTTTAAAAACAAAATTTGATGGAGTAAATGTGAAGATCTAGGTGACTTTGCTAAACGATAAGTGAATCAGGCATCACCCCATCCAGCACGTAGAGGGGAGCTTGGAGAAGTTATGCAAGATGGAAGGTTTTTGTAGGAAGGAGGGTGAGGGAAGAAAGTTATAAGCTGTTAACCTTAAAAAATAAGGTTTTATCTGAAACCTGTTTATGTAATTAGAGTCAGCCCTTCATACTCTTTCCTGTCTGGACCCTTTGACTCCCGCTGGGCCTATAAGGTCCCTCTGTACTGTGGGTTAGATGTCGTTGGTTTCCTTCGTTGCTGCACAGTGGCGTGTCACGGGAACACACCCACAGTTGTTTTAGCCACCGCACAGCTGATGAGCTGTGGACAGTTTTCAGTGTTTGGCTGTGAACGTTCTTGTACATGTCTTTTTGTTTCATGAAAAAGACGGCAGTAGAATTTACGTGCGGCTAAGTGCAAATCTCAAGTGTAGAGACTGATGAAAACATATATATATAGTAAAAACCACTCATATCAATCAAGATGCAGAGCGCTCTAGAAACCCAGAAGGCTCTCTCGGGTTCCTCTCAGTCAGCCTCCACCCCCTGAGGGTACCACCATTCTGACTTCTAATACTGCACGTGGATTTTGTCTGTTGTGAAACTTTGTGTAAATGGCATCATGCAGCATCAGCTGCTTGTGTCTGACTTCTTCTATCCTGCCACACTGCTGTGACCACTGCCCCAGGCCACGAGCGCTGGAGGTTTATTCACATGCATTTTTGCTGCCGTGTAGTGTTACGTGGGAATTCCAGAGCTGGTGCCTCATCTAATGGGGGTAGCGTTTGGATGGGTTCCACTTTGGGTTTTTATACTGCTCTGCATATTCTTTACACCCATTTTGGCGTAGATGAGACCTCATGTCCATTGGGTGGGCACCAGGGGTGGGACTTGTGTGTGCTCAGCTCTGGTAGGTACTGCCAAACATTTTCCACGATGTTGGAAGAGAGTTTTTACACACTGTGTCCACCGGTGTTGTACGAGCTCTCACGCACTGTCACCGGTGTTGTACGAGTTCTCACGCACTGTGTCCACCAGTGTTGTACGAGTTCTCACACACTGTGTCACTGGTGTTGTACGAGTTCTCACGCACTGTGTCATCGGTGTTGTACCAGTTCTCACGCACTGTGTCACTGGCATTGTTCAGTTCTCACGCACTGTGTCCACCGGTGTTGTAACAGTTCTCACGCACTGTGTCCACCGGTGTTGTAACAGTTCTCACGCACTGTGTCCACCGGTGTTGTAACAGTTCTCACGCACTGTGTCCACCGGTGTTGTAACAGTTCTCACGCACTGTGTCACCGGTGTTGTACGAGTTCTCACGCACTGTGTCATCGGTGTTGTACCAGTTCTCACACACTGTGTCACTGGCATTGTTCAGTTCTCACGCACTGTGTCCACCGGTGTTGTACGAGTTCTCACGCACTGTGTCACCGGCGTTGTAACAGTTCTCACGCACTGTGTCACCGGTGTTGTAACAGTTCTCACGCACTGTGTCCACCGGTGTTGTACGAGCTCTCATGCACTGTGTCCACCGGTGTTGTACGAGCTCTCATGCACTGTGTCCACCGGTGTTGTACGAGCTCTCACGCACTGTGTCCACCAGTGTTGTATGAGTTCTCACACACTGTGTCACTGGCGTTATAACAGTTCTCATGCACTGTGTCACCGGTGTTGTACGAGTTCTCACGCACTGTGTCACTGGCGTTGTAACAGTTCTCACACACTGTGTCCACCAGTGTTGTAACAGTTCTCATGCACTGTGTCACCAGTGTTGTACGAGCTCTCACGCACTGTATCCACCGGTGTTGTACGAGTTCTCACACACTGTGTCACTGGCGTTGTAACAGTTCTCACACACTGTGTCCACCAGTGTTGTAACAGTTCTCACGCACTGTCTCCACCAGTGTTTTAGGAGCGTTCCAGTTGCTCCACAGCCTCACCAACACTTGGTATTGTGAGCCTTTCAAATTGTAACCATTCCGGTGGGTGTAGTAGTGCTCATTGTGGTTTTAAGATTTTGTGTGTGGAAATTGATAAGTGGATTCCAAAATCTGTATGAGACCAACTGTACATTAGAGTCCTCTCCACTCTCCAATTCTGCTTTCTCATTTCTCTCTCTCCCAGGGGTGGCCTCTGCCTTGACCACAGTCAAATTCTCAGGCTCTCAGCAACCACAAGGTGCCATGTGCTCAGGTGACCAGAAGTAGGTTCCAGGGCAGGTCTGCCCATTTCCCGTCTCTGGAATTTTAGTCCTTCTTGTCGTTGTTGCTTCCCCAGCTCTCCAGAGTTTAAACAGGACAGTTTCTATGATTTATCAGCTCTTATGTATCAGCTTCTGTCAGTGGGAGCATTAGGCCATTGCAAACGACTTTACCCTGAGATGGAAGTCAGCTGTTAGGGAAACAAGGGGGTGGTATGGTGCTCATTGCCAATGTCCAGTCAGAAAGATGCTAGTGTCCAGACCTCTAGGGCAAGGCTGGGGGTACAGTTCTATGTCAGGCGGCAGGGGTGTAAGGAGAAGTCCCAGAAGCATCTATGAAGCCAGGTGTTTTACCAAGATTTCTACCTGCACCTGCTCACTTAGTGTAGGGACTGACCCCCACTTCACATGGGAAAACCAAGGGGAGCAGGGAATTGCTCAAGATCACACAGCTGGTAAGCAGCACAGCTGAGACCCGAACACCAGTTCTTCTGCAGAAGTTCTATAAAATGTAAAGGTTCTTCTGATGGTGGGACACAGCAGGGTGACACTGGGAAAGATGGAAGTCAGACTCTGTGACTCATGGCAGGACCACGGGGGGCTACACCCGCTGGGGGTCTGCAGGAGCGGCAGCAGACAGCCAGCAGGGCTGGGTAGCTGAGATGTACAGGCTCCCTGGAGATTGGCTCATTTGAATAATTTTGGCATCTCTAGGCACAGGGGCTATCTCTAGGTGTCTGGTACCAACCCTGGGGCAGGTAAGGTAGGTGTGCCAGGGTCTGGAGTATGGAAGTCGGATAAGAGACGCCACCGGCTGCCCACAAGAGGGAACTGACTGGCCTTCAGCCAGGACTCAACACTGGGTCGGGGTGCCTGGGCGGCTCATCCATTAAGCATCTGCCTTCGGCTCAGGTCATGATCCCAGGGTCCTGGGATTGAGCCCTACATCAGGCTGTTCGGCCGGAGGCCTGCTTCTCCCTCTCACACTCCCCCTGCTTGTGTTCCCTCTCTCGCTGTCTCTCTCTGTCAAATAAATAAATAAAACCTTAAAAAAAAAAAAAAGCCCACACTGGGTCAAGACCACAGAATCAACACTGTTTGACAGCAGAGCAGGGGCCTGGGCTTAAGCCCTTCCATGCCCCAAATTCCTGTTTCCCCTTGACTGGTCCCAGCATTCCCCTTCCTGGTGTTTGGGACTCTAGATTCTGCACTAACTTAAAAGAAGACAAATTCAGGACACCTGGGGGCTCAGTCAGTTAAGCATCTGCCTTCGGCTCAGGTCATGATCCCAGGGTCCTGGGATTGAAGCCTGCATCGGGCTCCCTGCTCTGCAGGGTGTCTGCTTCTCCCTCTTCCTCTGCCTGCCGCTCCCTCTGTTTATGCTCTCTCACAAATAAATAAATAAAATAAAATTTAAAAAGAAGACAAACTCAATTAATGACAGAAGTTTGGGCAACTTTTTTTTTATTATCCTCATGCAGTCAAGGAGACACATGGGGACAGGCTCTGGCCCCTCTCCACATGTAGACATTTCATTATGAACATTTCCAAGCGGTCACAGTAGCAGAGCCCTGCGGCATCGGGATTTGTGATGAGAAATACCTACAGGCACACCGCGTTTTATCGGACTTCGGAGAGACTCCTTTTTACAACTGAGAGTTTGTGGCAATTCCACAAACAAGTCTATCCACACCATCTCTCCAACAGTGTTTGCTCATTTTGTGCTCCTGTGTCACGTTTTGGTAATTCTTGCAATATTTCAAACATTTCAATTATTACTAATTTGTTACCATGATCTGTGATCGGTGATCTCGGACGTTACTATTGTAATTGTTTTGGGGTGCCGCAAACCACACTAGTAAAAGATGGCAAACTTAATGGATAAATGTCTGTGTGCTGACCGCTCCAGTGACCGGCCGTTCCCCGTCTCTCTCTCCCTCTCCCCGGGAGCCCTGTTCCCTGAGACACAACAATATTAAAATTAGGCCAGCTAATAACCCTACAGTGACCCGTCGGGGCTCAGGTAAAAGGAAAAGTCACGCATCTCTTTATATTGAAAGCTAGAAACGATCGAGCGTAGTGGGAAGGCATATCGAAAGCCCAGACAGGCGGAAAGCCAGCCCATTTGCACCCCACAGCCACATCGTGAGCACAAAGGAGAAGTTCTGGAAGGAAATCACACGTGCTTCTCCGGGGAACACGTGAATGGTAAGAAAGCGAAACAGCCTTACTGCTGACATGGAGAACGTTGTACTGGTCTGGATGGAAGATCCCACCAGCCACAGCATTCTCTCAGAGCAAAGCCTCACCCAGAGCAAGGCCCTCACTCTCTTCAATTCCGTGAAGGCTGGGAAAGGTGGGGAAGCTGCAGGAGACCAGCTGTCGGCCAGCACAGGTTCGTGAGTTTGGAGCAAAGACGTCGTCTCCATACCGTACAAGTACCACATAGGACTTGTACCGCAAGCACAAGACGAAACAGCAGTGCTGACGTAGGAGCGGCCGCAAGTTCTCCAGAAGACTGCGCTCAGATCATTCACGAGGGTGGCTGCACTAACCAGCAGACTTCCGGTGTAGACGAAACAGCCGTCTACTGGAACGAGACGCCATCTAGGGCTCTGGCAGCTGGAGAGGAGAAGTCAGTGCCTGGCTTTAAAGCTGCAAAGGACAGGCTGACTCCCGTGTTAGGGGCTCATGCAGCTGGTGCCTGTCAGATGAAGCCAGTGCTCACTGGCCGAATATTCTGGAAGTCCTAGGGCCCTTAGGAATCATGCTAAATCCACTCTCCCTGAGCTGCATCGACAGAACAAGAAAGCCTGGGCAACCGTCACCTGTTTACAACATGGTGTACTGAATATTTTAAGCCCACTCTTGAGACCTACCGCTCGGAAAAAAAGATTCCTTTCGGAATAGGACTGCTCACTGACAATGCACCCTGTGACCCAGGAGCTCTGATGGAGATGGACAAGGAGATTTATGTTGTCTTCATGCCTGCTAACACAACATCTGTTCTGTAGCCGGTGGATCAAGGAGTAGTTTTGACTGTCAAATCGTCTTACTTAAGAAGGCAATAGCGGTCATACATAGGGATTCCTCTGATGGATCTGGGCAAAACCAACTGAAAACCTTCTGGAAAAGAGTCACCATTCTAGATGCCATGAAGAGCATTCCTGATTCATGGGAAGAGGTCAAAATGTCAGTAGTAACAGGAGTTTGGAAGGAAGGGGCTCCAACCCTCCTGAACGACTGAGGGGCTCAGGACATCAGCGGAGGACGTCCCCGCAGACGTGGTGCCAACAGCAGGAGAACCAGAATCCTGAGTGGAGCCTGGACGTGGCCCACACTGCCGCGATCTTGTGCTCAAACTCACGGATGAGGAGGTGCCGCTCGGAGGAGCAGAGGACGTGCTTTCAGGAGATGGAAGCTGCTCCTGGTGAGGGTGCTGTGAAGACAGGAAATGACAACAGAGGATCTAGACTATTCCATGGCCCTAGTTGGTAAGGCGGCAGCAGGGTTTGAGAGGACAGATGCCAGTTTTGGAGGAAGGTCTGTGGATGAAATGCCGTCAGACAGCATCACACATTCCAGAGATACTGTTCGTGAAAGGAAGGGTCAGTTGATGTGGCAAACTTCATTGTTGTCTTGTTTGAAGAACTGGCCAGCCCCCCCGCCGCCCCCAGCTTCAGCAGCCGCCACCAGATGAGTTCGCAGCTGCCACCGTGGGGCCGAAGGTTGGACTCACTGACAGCTCAGGTCGCCGCTAGCATTTGTAGCAAGAGGGTATGTTTGGTAACGAAGGCTCGTACATGTAGTTTAGACACAAGGCTGCTGCCGGCTTCATGGACTAGAGCGTGGCGTCCACATAACCTTGATGGACACCGGGAAGGCAACATGCTTGGGACTCGCCGGACTGCGCCATCTGCCTCCTGGTGGTGTCAGAGCCCCACTGCCCTCACCCTCTGAGGTGTGCCTGTGCCTGACAAACATACTGATAAGGAGATGACATAGTATGTCAGACGCTGGAATATGCTGTGAAAAAAATTGCATGGCAGGGCCGGGAAGTCCGGAGGTGGGGGAAGAGACCAACTAGGGTATTACAGAGACTGCTCTCTTCCCCAAATGCAGGCGGCATCTGTGACTTGCTTCAAAACCACGACATGGGAGGAGCCTGGGTGGCTCAGTCGTTAAGCCGCTGTCTTTGACTCAGGGCGTGATCCCAGAGTCCTGGGATTGAGCCCCACATCAGGCTCCTCCGCTGGGAGCCTGCTTCTTCCTCTCCCACCCCCCTGCTTGTGTTCCCCCCCTCTCTCTCTGTCAAATAAATAAATAAAATCTTTAAAACAAAACAAAACAAAACCATGACATGGCAGAGGTGACAGAATGTCAGTCCTGTGGTTAGGTCACACTGTATGTTGGTGACAGGAGGTCACTCCCACGGTTGGGCTGCATTCTATGAGACTCCATCTGAGCAGAACGGAGAGAGAGGCTCTCTTGCTGGCCCTGAAGAAGCAAACAGCCATGTTGGGAAGGCCCCATGGCAGGGAATGTGGGGGGGCACTAGGACCCAAGGTCCTCTAGCCAACAGCTGGTAAGAAGCAGGCCCTCAGTGGCACAGCCCCCAGGAAATGCATCCTGCCAACAAGCAGGGGAGTGTGGAAGCAGATTCTTCCCCAGTTGAGCCTCCAGCTGAGAACGCAGCCAGAGGACTCCGTGCCTGCAGCCTGGCGCGACCGCACAGAGGCCATCCGAGGCAGGCCCGGACTCCGGGATGCCTGTCCCACAGGAACTCAGGTAACAAACAAGTGTCGTTTTAAGCAGCTAAGTGTGCGGGAAGCAGGAACTGAATACACACAGGGAGGCGGGGTGGGCGCCAAGGAGGAGCCGAGCTCTCCGGAAGGACGTGGGGTGCGCCAAGCCAACAGCTGGGGAGGGGCGTCCCAGGCAGAGGGAGCACCAGCGCAACGGAACACCGGCCGGGTGCACCTGCTGTGTGCGAGGAGCACAGTCAGGGGCGGGAGAGGAATGACGGAGGGGGCGGGGTGAGAAAGGGGGCGCAGGGGCGAGGGAAGGGGCAAAGGCAGGAGGGAGGGAGGGCCGGGGAGAGGGAGGGCGCGCAGGAATGAAGAGACTAGGATGCTGCGAGGGAGGGGAGGACAGAGAGAGGGGGCGGGGACAGAGCTGAGGGGCGGGGCCTGAGGGGCGGGCCTTCCGGCGGGCGCGGCCGGGGTCGAGGAAGCCGTCGCAGAAATGAAAAAGAGAAGACAAGCCGGCCGAGCCAGGCGCCGGCGTACCACTGAGAGGCCCGGGGCCCCTCCTCCTAGAGCGGCGCCGGAAGGGGCGGGCCCTTCCGGTGGGCGCGGCGGCCCGGCTGCTCGGCTGGGCGGGCTGGGGAGCGCTGCCGCGGGAGGTCGGGCTGCGCCGGGGCTGGGCTAGGGGCACGTCCGTTCCTGGGCCCCCGCCCTCCATCCAGGGACTCGCCGGTCCCCTCCGGCGTCGCTTGGGCCCGCCCCTTCGGCCCAGGGCGGCGGCCTCTCCTCCTTCGCCTCCCGGGCGCCGCGGGGAGGAGGGCGAGGAGCAGCGAGGAGCGGATCGAGGTGAAGGCGGCGCCCCGGGGCCCTGCACGCTTGGCCGACGAGGCCCTGTCGTTGGCGGGGGCGCATCGTGCTGCCCCTCGGGGCCCCTTTCGTCGGCCTCGACCCAGCTCGTGGCTGCTGGCAGGCGGGGGGCCCAGCGGACTGTTGGGGTGCATGTGTGCCTTTGTATCCCAAAGCAGCTCGTAATCCAGGCTCCCCTGAGACCCAGGCTTCTGAAGGCGGGGGGACCCAAAGCTTGCAGTTCAGGAGGCCTGGCCCAGAGAGGAAAGGAACTACTCTGAAGTTGCACAGCGGGCACAGCACCCCAGCCCTTGGGCCCGGTGGATTGAGCGCCTGTGTGGCTGCGGCAGGCACCCCCGTGTACAGGCCTGGGAAGTGGGGGACCACGACCTCGGCTCTACTCCGGTTTTGGCTCTTGGATAACTTGGTGTGCTCTTTGCCATCAGGCACCTGCCAGCCTGAATTGGGCAGATGAGACGAATATCTAGAATGATTCCTGAGCGCTGATACGTGCTGGCTGTGGCCTCGTAGCCAGGGATGCAGGGATGAAATAGCCGTAGTTCTTGCCCTTGGGGAAACCGCGGCCTCCCTACCAGTCTCGGCAGGAAACGAGCGCAGAGGAACCCCACGCAGGCCCTCCAGCGGGTGGGTACAGGGTTGAGGGCGCTTTCATAGTAGTTCTTGGTTTTCCTCAGTTTTCTACTGAAACTAGACAGCAGCCTGTGACTCCAGTATCCTTGCCTGGTGCTGTGGCCCTCTGCCCTCCCCAGCAGAGGGCCCCCCGTTTCTGCATGCTTCCCGCAGCCCCGATGAGCTTCCTGTACCTCAGGTCAGGCTCCCACCTGATGCAGAGAGCAGTCTCCTCCCAGAACCTGCCTCCAGTAGAGCCTTCGGGGCAACACAGGCCTGAATCCAAACGAAGTGTACAGCCGGACTCTCAGACTCCTTGTCGCGAGGGAGAATCTCCAGTCATTTTATCATTTCCTCTGCACGGGGGAGGAGAGGAAAGCCCAAGGTACCCTTTTGACTTTAAAAAGAGTTCGAAGTATTTATACCTTAAAACCACTTGGGGGCGCCTGGCTGGCTCAGGCCGTGGATCCTGCGACTCTTGATCTTGGGGTCTTGAGTTCAAGCCCCAAGTTGGGCATAGAGCTTATTTAAAAAAAAAAAAAAAAAGTACAGTGTTTTCACACACAGGAGTTGGATAGTCACACAGATTAAAATGTTCAGGTAAATAAATGGGATGGAAAAGAAGATTCGAAGAAAAACACATCACTGAGGGTATTACCACCTAGGGCATCACAGTTTGGGGTGAGACAGCCTGTCAGGGTTACAGGCCTCCTAGTAGGTCAGGGTGGCCGTCACAGGCCACAAGATACCTTTGCTAAGAACGCTGTTTGCAGGGAATGTTGGAAGATCAGAATAGGACCTGCCTTTGGAGCTTTTTTTTAAAAAAAGCCTTTTTCTCAGTCTTGTGGAGATCTCTTTCACTAGCAGTTAAAGAGCCTGGAGTTTGTCCAGGCTCGATGCTGGAATTCCGTAGTTAGCACTGAGGGGAGACGAGGGCAAGGAAGTTCTGGAATAATACAGGAACGAAATAGAAGAGGGATCTCAACAAAGGCACTAGGAGCTGTGTGGGTGACGCTCCTCCAGACACCGGGGGCTGTTGGATCCTGTTTGAATTTGTGGTGGAATTGGGTGCTGTTAGACGGAGTTGGGGACAGGGAACATCAGGTGTCTCAGACAGTACGCAAGACCTAGTTGATGGAGGAGTTGCTCTGGTTAAGTGCCCTGGGGAAGACTAGAGCCCAGTAAGGGAACAGGGAGTGGGGGCGGTGTTTGGTTGAGTCAAGGAGGCCTCTCTGAGAAGGGCCCATTCAGAGGTCTGAATGAAGTGAGGGGCCAGCCCCATGAACATCTGCTCTTGGCCTGTTTCTGGAATCAGCCAGGCACGGAGGCAGGAAGGACTGGGTATGTTTGAGGAACGCAAAGAAAGCTGGGTGGCTGGAGGGGAGTGAGGAGTGGGCCGAGGGACGAGGCAGGGCCAGAGAACAGGCCAGGTTAGGCATGTGTGGGGCTTGTAAGTGTGAGGCACTGGCGGTTGGGGCAGGTGCATGACACGGGGTGCTGGCAGAGATGGACCACGGGAGGAGGGCTGGGGCGCCCCTTGGGGAGCTAGCCCCAAGTTTGATGCAACTCAGACCCCAGGCTCTAGGTGACAGGAGGGCAGCTCCCAAAGGGGCACATGTGGGTCCTGTGGCTCCAAAAGCACGTCGTCTGGTCCCGAATACAGGAAGTGGAGAAGGAGGGAGAAAACGGTGGGGAAAAAACGCCAACGTGGGGACCACACGGAGCTGTTGGTCTGTGATCCATGTCAGACCCCGCTGGACTCAGGCCTGGAGACCCCATCCCCAGGGAGAGGGTTAGAGCGAGTGTCCTGTTTGGTGAGAGGCTCATGAGGTGTCCAGGGAACACACGAGCAGGGAAGGGGCCGAGTTCCCCGGCGCCCCCCGTCCATCCCGTAGCCTTTCCACCGCAGGAGCACACAGCTCTGTTCTTCCCACACGCCCGCGTGATCTAACCTTCATGGTCTGGCTTCTCCGGCAGCACGAGGATCGGTGGCGTCCTCTCTCTGGCGCAGCCTTCCTGCTCCGGAGCTCTCGTTACAAGCTCAGAAAAATGAAGAGCTGTGACTAAAGCGAGAGCTTTCAGAAGTGGAGGGTCTGGCCCCTGGCCTTTCTCCTTAGCCCTTCTTGGCTTCCAGTGGCCCTTCCTCTCTCCTGGGAACAAAAAGATGGAAAAGCCCACGGGCAAAAAGAAGGCACAGACCCCAAAGGAAGGAGGAGATTTGCTACAGGGCACTCCCAAAGGAGAGAAAGCCCCTGGGGAGAAAAGGGCGAGCAAGAGGTCCACTCTGGCAAAAAAGCACAAGGAAGCCAGCCTGAGTCCCGAAGATGAAGAACACATATTTGATGCTTTCGATGCTTCATTTAAAGATGACTTTGAGGGGGTTCCTGTGTTCATTCCTTTTCAGAGGAAGAAGCCCTACGAGTGCAGCGAGTGTGGACGCGTCTTCAAGCACAAGACAGACCACCTTCGCCACCAGAGGGTTCACACGGGAGAGAAGCCCTTCAAGTGTGAGCAGTGTGGGAAGACATTCAGGCACAGCTCCGATGTCACCAAACACCAGAGAATCCACACTGGAGAGAAGCCCTTTAAATGCACCGAGTGCGGGAAGGCCTTTAACTGCGGCTCCAATCTCCTAAAACATCAGAAAACGCACACTGGAGAGAAGCCGTACGAGTGTAAGGAATGTGGGAAAACCTTTGCCTACAGCTCATGTCTCATTCGCCATCGGAAGCGTCACCCACGGAAGAAGCACTGAGTGCGGGGAGGCTGTCTGCCGAGATGCGGTGCTTGTGCTGATGGGAGCCGTCCCTCCTGCAGCATCTGATCGGTGCCGGGGGTCCGTGAGCTCAGCACACCTGTGCCCAGGCGTCCCCCTCATCATCAGGAAAATCAAGCCAGTGGAGTAAGCAAGTGCTCGAGCGCGGGAGACACCTTCCTGGTCCAGAGCATCTCCGGATCGAGACCCCATGGTAACGTGGGCAGGGCTCGCGGAAGCGGCACCAGAGACCCTGGGGCTATCAGCAGCTGTCCGTGGGGCGCGGGAGTCAGCGGCTGCTTGCCGGCAGCCCAGCACCTCCCACGGCGCCCTCTGCCTGTGGCATCCCCTGTGGTCTCAGCCCTCTCACCTGCTCCTTTGAAGACTTGAGTCTGCAGACTCGACCTGCCGGGCCATCCCTGTGCAGCCCGGCAGTAGGCCTGTGGCCCTGAGCTGAGAGCCATGTTCTGTGGTGGTGCCCACGGCGCTGCACCAGATGCCTGCTATCCCCACTCAGCTGGCCATGGTGACAGCGGTTTGTGCTCTGACTTCCCTCCTCGGGCTGCAGCGCCAGTCCTGGAACTCACCATTACCACCATCCCCCACCCCATCCCCAGGAACTGGACCCCTTGTGTGCCCCCCTGGCCTGGCCCCCGTCCCAGGGGAGCGGCCTGACTCACCCAGGTGGATCACTTAGGACCTACCTGCTGCCGCCGTGGGAGATCCCTGCCCTGGACACACGGTGGAGGCCCCAGGAATGTGAGGGCAACTGTGAGCCAGCCTGCGTCTGCCGTGGGGTCTTCAGACATGAGGCGGTGCACCCTGCCCCCCAGGATCGGCTCTCCAGGTTAGTGCCACTTCCTCATGCCTGGCCCCCAAGTTCCATCTTATCCCCCGGGCAAAGCCATGTGCTGTTCCCATCCTTGGTTTCCCCCTGGAGTGGTCTGGATGGGGCTCCACGCTCTCGGGGTGGTGCAGTGTGTCCCAGAATTTCTGACAGTGTAAGCGGACTGAGGTGACCGTCAACCAGGAGGTAATGGGTAACTGGGAAAATGATGCCCACACTTTCAGCTATTCGGACCCCCAAAATGGCCTTACTCTTTGAGGATTCTGTCCTGCAGGAAGGTCCTGAATCAGGGGGAGACCCATTTCCCCATTAGGAGGTCACAGATGCGCCCAGTGGAAATGCTTCCCCAGGTTGTTCTTGTTCTTTCTAGAAGCTGTGATGTTATGACACCTGAGCTGGGCACCTACCCCGCCCCCGCCGGCGCAGCGGGCCCTCCCACACCTGACGCAGCTCGCCTCCGGTGTGGCAGGAGTTCCGGGGGGACACACACAGGGTATAGTCCTGGACTGGAAAGGTAACTGTAAGGGACCTTCCTGGGACATTTGGCAAACCTTGTGTCCACACTGTCCACTGGGTGGCAGGGCTGCACCAGTTTCCAAGTTCCTGCTTGGACTGCGGCCGTCCTGACCTCATCCTTGTGAAAGATACTCACTAAGGTTTTCAGGGGCACAGGGTCATGATGTCTGCAATTTACTCTCAAACGTTCAGCAAAGAAACAGTAACAAGACCTGTATACGCTCTGAGAGTGACAAAGCAGATGGCTTGCGTGTCAGTCATTCCTGAACCTGGAGCGAGGCTGGCAGACATTTTCTGCAAAGGGCCAGATAGTAACTCTTCTTGGCCTTGGGGCCCTAAGGCCTCTGTCACCGCTCAACTGTGCTGTGACATGTGACAGCAGTCAGACAACACACAAGGGAGTGAGTGTGCCGTGTTTTATTTACAGAGACAGGCGGCGGCCAGGTTGGGCCTGTCGTGGGTGAAGGGCATGTGAGTCACACCATCCCGTGTGCGCTGGCATCCGCAGGACTGGCTGCTGGGGGGGAAGCCGGGCGCAGGAGGCGGCAGGAGACCCTGCGAGGGCCACGGAGGGGCTCAGAGCAGTGAGCCCTGGTGCCGGAGCGTGGGCGGCCACGGCGCGCACATCCAGGGTGTCCGCGTCCTCTTCAGAGTGGTTTGGTCTGTATTTACTAGGCCTGATGACATAGCAGGACACGTGTGTTACTGTGTAATGTGGGGCTGTGTGGCATTTCCCTGTGCGGACGGCCGCGGCCATGGTCTGGACTGCTGCCTAGAGGGGCGCTGAACAGAGGGGTTGGCCGTCTCCTAATGGGCACGTGGGTTGTTTCTGGTTTCGGGCATTAGAAATAATGCTGAGATAAATACTTTTCTGCATTTAGGGCCAACAGGATGGGTCCCCAGGCACGGAAACAGGTGGAGATCGTGGCGGCAAGTACCCCCATCCAGGCTGTGCGGGGTGGGCACCCCGGCGGCACACAGACAGCAGGCTTGCCCTGGCGTCCCCAGCAGCAGGCAGGTGGGTTTCGTCATTGCCAGTTTGTTAGAAGAGAAAGAAATGTACTCTGACCTGAGGCTTTGATTTCTAGAGAGGAAGTAGGTGGTGAAGGGCACAGGCTCTCACCAGGGGTTAGCTACTTGAGCTGTGTCTGGCGATGTGGGACCGGGGGCATGTACTTAACCTCCTCATGCTGCCTCAGTTTCCTCAGTCGTGACATGGGGACGCTGACGGAGCTTAACCTGACTCAGTGAGTCGACGTGTGAAGTCTTAAGTGCAAGTCTGATCTAAGAATGTCAGCTCTGAGGGCGCCTGGCCGACTCCAGGGATGGAGCTTGCAACTCTTGATCTCCAGGTTGGGAGTTCGAGCCCCGCGTTGGGTGTGGGCCTTCTTGCTCTGTGTTTGTGTTTTTATTTTTATTTTTTTTTAAGATTTTATTTATTTATTTGACAGAGAAAGACAGCCAGCGAGAGAGGGAACACAAGCAGGGGGAGTGGGAGAGGAAAGAAGCAGGCTCCCAGCGGAGGAGCCTGATGTGGGGCTCGATCCCAGGACCCTGGGATCACGTCCTGAGCCGAAGGCAGACGCTTAACGACTGAGCCCCCCAGGCGCCCCATGTGTTTGTGTTTTTAGCGAGGTGGACATTTGCTCGTGCGCACGGGAGTGGCCGTGCACGCCGATGGCCCTCAGTGCCTCTCCCGGGAAGACGGCAGCTTCAACTGCTTCAGCCTGGAAAAGAGCAACAGAAGAATACTTTTTAAAAAGCAAGGCTTAGAAATTTTTTTTTTTTGAATACAGTTTACAGTCAGGAGAAAAATCACAAAATCAAATTCCATTCAGTGAGTGGCCTTTTCTGCCTCCTGTCGTTCTGGGAGTTTTGAGGATTTTTCTGTTGTTCAAATGAAACTCCTGTCCTAGGAAAAAGAAAGCTTTCTCAATAATCTGACTCAAGTTAAAAAAACATGAAACCTATAAAATACTCAGACCTCACTGACACTGAGACTAGGACTCGCCAGAGCTTCTCTGGGAGCCACTGAAGCCACACACGGACGTATAGCCCTAAGCGCTTCCATCAGCGGCCCGAGCTAGAAATCAGAGGCTGAGCCTTTGACTTTGAAAACGATAAAAAGAACCGCGGAACAAATGCAAAGTGGCAGAGAGGGAACCACAAAGAGCAGAACCACACAACCAGTGGGAACGGAGGCTGTCGTGGGCAGGAAGCCGGTGGACGCTGCTTGTCTGCAAGGACCGTTCAGGCTGGCATGGTCCCGCAGCAGGGCCCAGGAAGAGAGCAGGAGCCAACGAAGCATCGCGAATGCAAAGGGGACGTGACAGCGGGTATGTCAGAGATCAGAAAAGACAAACTCGGAGCCAGGGAACGTGAGCACAGGTGAGGTAGGGAAGCCGGCCCAAGACAAGCGGCCCAAAGACCCCGTGCCTGCCACGCAGAGCGTGTCTGGAGTCTAGAGTCTTCCCCAAAGAACGCAAGTCCAGAAGGCACACAAGTGAGTTCAAGAACCCATTCCAGTCCTCTGCGGACTCGAAGATTGAAAAGAGGAAACACGTCACCTTATTTTATGAGCTGGGACAGCCACGACGTGCGTGCTCGCGGGCGCAGGGGCCCAAGCACGGTGCTGGCAGACTACGCCCAGCCGGCCAGCAGCGAGCGCGGAGCGCGGCCAGATGAGGTCTCTTCCAGGAAGGTCAGTTTGGCTTAAAACTGATGTGATTTCTCCCATCAACACGTTGGGGGAGGGGCATATTATCATCTTAATAGTTAACTATGTGCCAAAATGCACCATCCCTTATGATAATCTACCTTCATAAATAAGGAATATAACAGCATTATCTAAGCCTGGTACGGAGCGTCTCCCAGCCCCTGGAGCCCCACTGCAGCCTCGTCCCGTGTAGCCGGCGTCCCCTGTGAGCACAGAACACACGAGGGCCGGCCTCACGGCTCCCCCTGTGCCCGGAGCCAGACTAGGAGGAAAAGACACACATCAGATTACAGTGGGAAACCCTGAGTGGGTTTATCAGCAGGTGAGCCTGCCGTCTACGTGGAGTCTGAACACCGTCACCACGGACTGAAACTAAGGGCCCAGCAAGCTTGTCGCAAGTTGGTCAGGAGCAGGATTCCCGGAGGCCCAGAGGCAGAAGGGGAAGCAGGCTCGTCAGGGACGGGCTCGGGAAGGTTTGCAGCAGGCACTCATGGTGGCCGTCAGTGGACGCAGCTCGAGTGTCCCTCACCAGACGAACGGACACACGACACGTGGTGCTAGACCCAGGCACAGCCGTCAGCCGTGCGGGAATGAAGCGCAGACCCAGGCTGCGACCTGCCCCAGCCTGAGCCTCGGAAGCCGGCCCGGGACACCGCGGTGTGGCCTGCTCTCCGGAGGGGCCGAGGCGGCGTCCCCCACACACAGCTGCAGGGTGGAGGTTCCCCGAGGCCAGCACAGGGGAGTCTGGTGGGGGCAGGGTTTCTGTTGGGAGCGATAAGAAGGCTGGGGAAAGATAAGGGTGTACTTAATGCCACGGATTGTACACAAACAAAATAATAAACACCGTGTATATTTCCCCACAGTGAAAAAAAGTCAATTGAATTTGCTGTGCTATTAACAAAATGCAGTTTTAAAAAGTTATCAATCCACTTTAGCAACAAAAATAGCATTTCCTAGCAAGTTACAGATGTGCCACACGGTGCCGGCCCAGGAATTTCACTCATTAAAACACCGTAGAGAACTTTCCTACATGCCCAGTAATATTTATAGCGCATGTGGAATGTCAGAAAAATTGGAAATAACCCAAATGTGCATCAACAGTGAAGTGGGGGTAGGGAGAGAGGAGCCCGGCCCCCTCCGGCGCGGCGTCGGTGGGGAGACTGGGTCCTAAACCGCGTGGGCCGGGAGCAGAGCTGTGAGCAGCTGTGCATTACACCGTATTCCCCTGAGGCTTACCTTTGTTTGAAATGTTACATTTGCTAACTTTCTGAACTTTTTTGAGACATGAGCACTTTCCTCCCGGTTCTGTTGCCGTCCAGGTCTGGGGTGCGTGGGTGGAGCCCCGACCGCCAGCGCTGGCCAGTCCGGCTCCCACAGCGTGGGAGGGAAGGGAGCACGGCCTCACTTGTGTGCTCGTTGCTTCCCAGCAGCCAGGTAATAATTGCGTTTCTTTGTTCAAAAGGTAATTCTTGTCCTTTTCTGGTGTGAGAGCAGATCACCCCAGTCAAGAAGCTCCTGATGAACTGTGCATAAACGTGGACCTCCCAACTAATGAAATTGCCCCAGTCCTGAGCCCCGAGGAACCGTCTGAGGGACGGTGGGGGCGCGGGGCCCAGGCAGGAAATCCACGCTGGGGGGGCAGGGCTGAGTGATGCCACAGGTGAGCAGCGGCTTGTCTCCAGTCCCCTTGCCGAGCCCCATGAAGGCTGCGGACTCCCTGTGGGGCCTTTGCTGGTTCCCCAACCTCTCCCAAAGCCATAAAATTCACACCTCTGGCCCCGCCCCCCCCAGGAGGGCAATGCTGACGCCACCCAGCCTTCTAGGAATGCACTGCAGGCAGAGGAAACCCCGCAGGCAACCCAACAACTTTCCCAGCCCAGCGTCCTGGGAATGTCTCTGGGAAATGCCTTTTCCAAGTGGGAACCCTTCAGGGTGCCCCCTGCTGAGCACGGTTCTCTTGGGTGGGGGCACGGAGGACACCTGCGATGTCCCAAGGAGGTGACCTCGATCATCCTTCACTTTGGCGTCCTGGGAGCCCGGCCAGCATCTGTCCCTAGGGGGCTCACGCTGGCCTTGATCTGAGGGAAGGTGGGAGCCAGCGCTGTGGGGGAGTGGGCCGTGAGGGCCACACAGCAGGCGGGGCTCTGCTTCCTCCTCCCACACGGATTGGGGGGCTCACTTGTGACCGGGTCCACTGCATCCCCGGGGAGGCTATAGGCACCGGGGTGTTACCTGGGCTTGATTTCCAGTGACCTCTTGTGTCCCTCCCCAATCCGGACACCAAGCTGTGATCGTTCCTTTCCCCTGAAATTGAGCAAGGCCCCGAGACAGGCTGAAGAGTATGCAGGTCCGCAGGTGCCCCGCAGCCGTGGCTCCAGGCGCGAAGCCTGGGCTCCCAAGTCCTGGTGTTCGAGGCAGAAGCCTGTGGCACGGGGGACACTTGGACATTTGCTCTGGAGCAGGACCGGCTAGGGCAGGGTGTTCAGCAGGACAGAGGGGTAAAGAGGTATCCCCAAGGCCCACGGAAGCAGTGTTGGGACCAGAGAGGGAATGGGCTGAGGGCCAGTTCAGGGTGGGAGCGGCGGCAAAGATGATGGGGCAGACTCCGTGTCTCCTGCCCAAGGACACAGCTCGGGGCTCCGAGCGGTGGCCCACGCCTCCAGCGACCTGTGCGCGCTGCGCGGAGAGTTGCTGGTCTCCTGGTGTCCTCCTTACCAACTCCAGCTGCCTGTGCCACGAACCACAGGGTCCTCCCCTTGACCAGCGTCCTGCCAGGACCCAGATGGGGCCATGGCGGCCCGTGGACGCTGCTGCCCGTGGTCATCTGCAGTCCTCATAGACATGGGCTCCCCAGGCCTGCAGCATGAGCACCCGGGGTCCTCGGCCCTGGTGCACACATGGATGCCGGCACCGGGGTCCACACGAGCTCCCCATCACTCCACATGTGCCCCCGGTGTCAGCAGCCACCCCGCGGCATCCCGGTTTTAACACGTGCATGTTTCCTGGTGAGCTCGAGCACTCCGCGTACGGGATTGTCCTCACGCCCCCGGTGGAGTGCACGTCCCCGGGCTACCTGCGCTCTCCGCAGCTGCTGGTCGTGGGCGCGGGAAGTGGGACTTTCCGCACAGGTCCATCTGATGAACTTGGACTCTAGTCTCTTCACTTCCCTCCGTCCTCAGAAAGCGAGTCTGCTCTGCATGTGGGGCACACATTCTGTTTTGTTTTATCCTGGTTCTGTGGTTTCTTCCACGTGGGGCTGTCTCCATCCCGACGGATGTCCCACTGGGTCCGCGGGACTTTCCAGCCGCCTCCCCAGCATTCACCCCGGAACATGTCCTTGTCCTGCTGCTTGTGGATAATCTGTTTTCTCCCGTAATAAACATCTGTTCTGACCCGTTCACTGGGTCCCGCTCATGTCCCTGCAGTCTGGGGGTGCAGTCGGGACTCCCCAGAGAGGTGCTGGGTCTGGCTCAGGCCTGCGGAGCCAGAGACCCAGCTGGTCCCTGCCTCCAGACGCATCTCTTGGGGGCTGCCTCACATTAACCAAACTTGTAAGAGACGGACATAAACCAGAAAGGAATCTGCTGTCTTAGTGTGAGAGTGAGCCCTCAGGGGACAAAATACTATGTCCCTCTAGAGACATGGCCTTTCTGGCCCCAGATTCTGGGAAACTAGGGGTTCCTTGGTTGCTTCGTGTTACGTAGTCATAATCCTGGAGGGGCTGCTTCCCTGAGTTCTGAGGAGCCCAGCTCGGGCTGCCCTCCCATGCCCTTGCTCACTTTGCGTTCCACAGAAGAGCTGCTCTCCCGAGGGCAGTCCTGACCCCCAGAAGGGGGCATGATCATATCTGGAGACATTTTGCTTGTCCCAACTGAGGGGAGGCGCCACCGGCATCTGGTGGGTGGGAGCGGGGAAGCCGCTCGGCACCCTGCAGAGCACAGGATGCCTGGTGGCAAAGGACCCGGCCAAGGATGAACTCCAGCTGAGCCCCGGAGTCAGGTGGCGGGGAGGACAAAGAAGAGAAGAGCTGTCAGCAAGGGGGAGGCCAGGCAGCTCTCAGCAGAAACCCAAACACTTGACAGGAGGCCTGTGGAGGCTGAGGAGCCTGGCGGCACCGCGGGGCGGGGCCGCATCCCCTGAAAGTGGGGCAGAGGCAGGCGGGACGCGTGATGGGCTATAAGTCTGCGCAGCAGTAAATACGCCCCCATCTCCCCACGCCACTGAAGCTAAGCCAGCGGGGCCACACACAGGCCAGCAAGGAGAGGGTGAGGGACAGGCAGAGAAGGGGACTGGCAGCCCCCAGCCACCTCTCTGCATTGTGGGCTGCCAGTCATGTTTCAGCCTGAACCCCAAGTCCTTGTGCCCCACATCCCCGCAAATGGCAGGTGCTGTCAGTTTGGTCCCCAACACGGGCCCTACCCAGCCCACTCTCTATCTAGACCACCTGTCTCCTGCCTCCCTGCTGTCCCACACTGATCTTAAAATGCACATCAGATCTCAGTGCCCTGCGCAGGACCTTCGGTGGCTCCTGGTGCACTTAAAATCCAGGCTCCTAATCACACCTGCGAGACGGCTTGCCCACCTAGTTGCATTCGCTCTTGGCCCACCACACTCCCAGCTTGCCTAGTCTCTTCCAAACCCTTGGCAACGCTCATGCCTCAGGACCTTGGCGCATGCTCTTCCTTCTGCTTTGAAGACTCTTCCCTCTAGCCTTTGTGCAACTAGCTTGCCCTACTCTCTTCCTCCCTCTCCTCTGATGTCACTGCCCTAGCGAGCCCTCCGTGCACCAGTAGGCGCTCGTGTGCACCCTCCAAGCTCTTACCCCGCTGTGATACTGGTGTGTTGCCAGTTTGTTGGTGCTCTCTCCCACACACTAGAATGGGAGCTCCATCGAGTCAGCGAGCTGCCCTCTTCCCCCTATACCCCAGCTACTGGCCCAGGGCCTGGCATTAGGTCCGGCAGAGGGGAGCAGCGGGCGATTCTTACAGAGCCTGCAGGGCTGAAGCCTGCGGTGGGGGGGCTGCACTCTGCACTCAGCGGTTCCAGGCTGCCCGTTCCCAGCTCTCATCCTGTCTCGCCGCCAGCTGAGGACCGCACCTCCCCACACAGTCGCGGAGTCCTGCACTTGCCCCTGACCGTCCAGCTTCCCTCCTGCCTGGCACCGGCCCCGGGCATCCCTGCAGCCTGGGGCTCCCTGGTTGTCCTCGCGCCGTCCGCCGGCCTGGGCTCAGGGCCATGTGGGCGAGCAAGCCCCTGCGCGTGCACCCTGCTGGGCTGGTTCGCAGAAGCCTGCTCGGCGGTCTGCTTTCCGGACCGGGAGTGACGCGTACTTTCCTCTCTCTGGGGTCGTGCGGGCAGGACTGGAAAAGAGACTCAGGGTGCGCATCGGAGGATTTCCGTGGTGAGGCTCTGGGAAATTTTGTAACAGCCACTTCTCAGGCCCTAGGCTTTGGGAACATTTTGGTGGTGGACAGTTTGCAGGGGCGTTTGAGACACCCCAAAAAGAAGAGATTTGTTCTCAGCAAGCTGGCCAGCGACGTGGCCGTCCAGCAGAAGCACCGCGAGGGAAGCACGGCGGTACTGACAGCGCTCTGGCTGCGACGTTTGCACTGAAGCCACAGCCGCCTGCCGAGGACTCCAGCGGACCGCCAGCCCCGCCCCGCCCCGCCCCGCCCGCGCCACGGAGGCGGCGGTCCTCCGGCGCCCAGAGCGTCCCGGAAGTGCGCGCGGGCGGGCCGGGGCGGGGCGCGGGCGCACTTCCGGCCGGCGCGCGGGCGGCCGCCTCCCGCTCGGAAGGTGAGTGGGCGCCGGGCGGCGGCGGCGGCTGCGGGGATGCTCGGCCCGCCCGTGCTCGCGCGTCGTCCCCGCGGGCCCCGCCCCGGCCGCACCCCGCGTCGCCGTGACCTCGGCCCCGGCCCGCCCGGGGGGCGCGGGTGAGCGCCCCGCCGCTCCGGGGCGCAGAGGAGGCCTCCGCGGGGTGGCGGGCCGCAGAGGGCGCACCGGCCCCCGACGAGCGCGGGGGTCCGTGTGCGGGGCGCCTCCCCACGCCCCCGGAACCGCGGGGACGGAGCCGGCGCTGTGCCCACTTTGCAGGTGGGACGCGGAGGCTCAGAAAAGTCCGCGGCCGGGGGCGTGAGCGCCGGACTCGGCCGGGCAGGCTCCGCCCTGCCGCCCAGCGCCCCGAGATCGGGCCCTTCCCCGCGGGGCTCAGGCTCCAGGCCGGGAGCAGAGGGGGCGGGAAGGTCTGCTCCTGGCCGTGGCGTCAGTGTCCCCTCCTCCTGCCGCCGTTCGCAGCAGTGTGGGCGTGGAACCTGCGCTTGGAGCTCGTGCAGGCGGCCCTGTGCGAGCGCCACCCCCGCGCGGACAGCCAGGGTGGGGGGCGTGCCCCTTCCCTGCTAAGTCCAGGAAGCCAACTCAGTGACTTGAGCTGAGACTTAGGAGGCTGAGGGCCCGCACCCAGATGTCATGACTGTCGCCCTACCCGTGTCCCCCTGTGTCCACTTCTCTGAGTGCCCGTGACCCTTCCATCATTAGGGAATGCGGTCTGCTGAGAGGGCCCAGGCGCTGGCGAGGAGCCGTGTGGGGGCTGCCTCCCCACCTCCTTGAAGCAGCCATTGCTTAATGAACTTCTGTCCTTCCTGCGCCCTCTTCACACCCTCATAAGGAATCCTGCTTCACCACAGTACCAAAGAAAAACCCTTCTCACACTGGACCAAACCGTTATTGCAAACCGAATTAAAGCCAAGTACCTTCGATCCCAGAGGAGGCTCAGAGCACTGTGGGCCACCCTGTGGTTTCCAGCCTGCAGCCCTCGGGGCTCCGCAGGGTCTGAGGAAGGCAGTGTTCCTCTCAGGAATTGTCGCGTTAAGGTTCGAGCTAGAGCGTTCATGCTCCGGCAGGCCAGCAGCCCCCGGCTGTGCTGTGGGCAGTTTTTCAGGGAGACCGTGCGTGCTTTAGGTTCTGGGTGGGGAGAACCATCCAGACCGGTGCTTGGGCCTGGTCCCTGCGGGAATGCTGGTGCTGTTCACATGGCAGGATAAACATCCCAGGAGCCCAGTTGCTCTCACCCCAGGCCCCACATGGCACGTCCTGGCATCCCTGTTCCTCTCCCTCTGTGGAGCCCCCAGCTTCCCTGTGGCTGACGGGCAGCTGGCATTGACCCCGCCCTCCACTCTTCCCTTTGACCCCCCTCATCCTGCCATGGTTTTCATTTCCCCAGGTCCCAGGTGTGCATACCTTCAGCAGGCCTTGGGGAAGATGGCGACCCTGGGGTATGGTCAGGAGCCCCCTCGTGTCCCGTCCCCTGTCAATCTTGCATCACCAGGGACACCTGGAACCCACCACCGCGAGGCCCGGCTTCACCTCCAAGGTCATCAACACGGTACTCACCCTGCGCTGTGCTCCCTCCGCCTCCCTGCACCATTTGCCCACCCCACACCACTGGCATTGCAGGCTGGAAACAAGGCAGCTCACTGGGTGCTCACTGGGTGCTGGGGCTCCCGCACCTTCACACTTGGGTCGGGATGGGCAGCAGTGGTTAAGGCCGGAGACTGGGCCTTGTGAGCGATGGCCCCCATAGTCCCCTGGGACTGTGTTTTGGGGGATTGGGGAAGAGCAGCCTCAGTGGTAGGTCCCTGTGTCCTCCCATCTACTTTTATGGGCCTTTGCTGCCACCCCAAGAAAACAGCATCTGGAGTTCTGGGCAGGCTGGTTTGGGTTGGGGTCCCCCCGGGACCTGCAGGGATGGAGCTGCCAGCCTGTCCCACCTTCCTGGCAGGGTCTCAGGCTGTCAAAGGATAGAAGTAGCCAGTGACTGACGGGGCATTGGGGGCGGAGAAGATGTCCAAGCCCCATGACATGGGGTGCCCCTGGGTCCTGCTCACACTCAGCCATCAGGAAGTCCCAGGGGCTTTGTCCGTGCCCCACGTGCCACAGGAGGCCTGGCCTCACTCCTCGCAGTTGAGGACCCAAATGAGCTGATGACTGCCAGGTTGAGGGCCTGGGCATGCTTCATCCCACCTGTGTCCTGAAGAGCTGGCCCTGAGCCTGGGGTCGGGGAGGGCCTTGCTCTGCATCCGGGGCTCTCTGGCGAGTCTGGCAATACAGGGAGTGACGTGATGACGGTGGAGAGGTGCCAGCTCCGTGCTGAGGGCGCCGCGCGGGCTGTCTTAAAGCCCAGTGACCACCCTTGGGGGCATGAACAGATGAGGACGGTGAGGCCCACAGAGGTCACACGGAGCTAGGGAACATGGGATTCTCTCCCAGCTCAGTTCAGCTCAGAACGGGAGCAGCTCGTAGCCATGCCCTGGGCTGCACCTGGCTCAGGGGTTGCTCCCGGCCTCCTGCCCGTCCCTGCGGTGGCCAGGCTGGGGGTGGGAGGGGTGTTGCTGGGTGCTGCCGGGAAGGAGCACACACTCTGCGGCACAGCTGCCTCTCCCTGCAGGTTTCAGGGCCTCTCCCAGACCCTCCCCATGGCTGTGCCCCCTGACCCCATGCAGTCAGGATTCTGGGGCCCACTCTTCACCTCCAGTTTCTCATGCCACCCTTCACAACAGCCTGGCAAGGTAGGACCTCCTGTCCCCATGTTTCTGACAGGGATGTGGAAGCCCAGACGTGAGCCAGTGGAGGCCAGTAGGATTCAGAACACATCAGTCTGACTCAAGCCCGGGGCCATCAACCCCGCCTCCCCCCACCCGGCCCAGCAAGCCGTGGCTTGTGGTTCTTAACTGGCAGGACATAGGACCGGGGAGGGGCTGTCCTGGAAGACATGCTGACCCAGCCAGGTCTGCTGGACGAGAAGACTGGCCCCCAGGGTGCGGGTCCTCCAGCCCACGCAGAGTGGGGCTGCCCCTGATCCAGCAAGAGCCTGAAGGCCGGGCTCGGTCCCCCGAGTTGCAGCCATGTGCCCTCAAGTGCCCAGGGGCCCTGCCCAGTGAGGGACAGCGTGGGCTGCCGCCAACAGCTTCGGCACTCTCTGTACTTTTCAGAAACAGAGTGTGTGGGGGGGGGCTGCCCGCAAGGAAAACAACCAAGATGGACCTTAAAGAAGAGGGGGTGGGGCCTCTGGCAGGCTCTGAAGGAGGAGGTGTGGCTGGAGGGTGACGGAGCCCAGGGAGGTCCAAGGGGCCAGAGGGAGGACAGGGGATGCCTTCCACCCCTCCTCATGGAGACCAGCCCAGCAGGGAGAGCTGGGCCCCGTGACCAAGGTGCTGTCCAGGGCAGAAGCTGCTCCTCGCAGTCTCTGGACCTCATCGCCTTTGCTGGTGAGTTCCTCTGTGCCCTGGGGTCCACACGTGCCCTCAGAGGAAATACCCCAGCATCTCAGGAATCTGCCCAGGGTCCTCCAGCCAGTGAGGCCAGGACTTCTGGAGCCCTAGCCTCCCAACTCCCAGACAAGAGTGGGTGAGGTGGGCCACAGAGAGTGTTAGGGGTGTGGTCTGCCCTGCGAAACCTGGGGTCCCTCATGACCACCCCAGGGCTGGATCCCACCAGTCTCCCACATCACCTCACGCAAAGAGCCAGTTTTTAAATCTCTGTGACTGGGCACAATGCTGGGGGGGGGGGTATTTGTCAGCTCTAGCGGGCAAGGGGAGCAGCATGGGCACCACGCACTCGGCCTGGTCCCTGGGGGTGGGGGGGAAGCTGGTGAGGTCATGCAGCAAAGAGCTGGCATCCACTCCTCCCCGAGCCTCCAGAGCAGGGAGTTAGGCAGGTGGGGTCTGGAACAGGACAGACATTGGGAGCCAGGACTGTGCTGGGCTGGCCAAGGGGCCCGGCACAAGGCTGTGCCTGCCAGGACTTGTGCTTCCAGAACTCGTTCTGGAAGGTGTGGTCTGGAGCCCTGTGGTAGGAGGGGCAGCCTGTGGGCAGGAGCAGGTGACAGAGAAGGACGAGCAGCCCCAGGGTGGGCAGGTACCAGCTGCCCGGAGGTGGGGAGGAGCCGTGGGGCCAGGGCAGCGCCATCCCCCAGCCAGGAGCAGGCCTTCCAGATAGGGTGCCTGGCTTCGGCACCCAAGACCTGAACTCTGACCCCACCCCAACTCACTCCTCCCCGTGTCCACATCCAAGCATGGACTCTGTGCCATTTTACAAACAAGGAGCGCCCCTTCCAGCCAGAAAAGCCCCCCGCCCTTCTGGCCCCAGCTCTCCCTCCTCTGGAAGGCCGGCCCCCACAGTGTGGTGTCCATGAGAGCCCCAGGCCTGGGGGCCTCCACGCCGGCATGGCAGGTTCAGGGTCACAGCCTCCCCAGGAGTGCCCAGTGTTGGGGCCCCGGGCAGGGCCTTCAGAGGTGGTGGGGAGTGATGGGGGAAGGGAATGTGTGGAGGTTGCAGCCCAGAAAGGCCCATGTTCCCAGGACCGCCCCCCACCTCCGGAGCAGCCAAGCAGTGCCTTGGGGCCCGTCCCTCTCAGGGAAGGACTGTCACGGGGCCACCAGGAGGGCAAGGAGGCGTGTTGCGTGAGGAGCAGCCAAGCGAGGCCTGGGCTAGGTTGGAGAGGAGGGGGAGATGAGCCCCCACCCCCTGTGCCCCCAGACTCCACTGGCGGCGGCCCTGAGGCGCTCTCCCAGCCACTGCAGGAGGAGGAGCTGTCCGGCCTGGATCTCCGAGATGTGGAGGAGGCCCAGATTGGCAGAGACACCCGCCGGCCAGGTGAGCGAGCAGAACCTTCATCCCGTCCCTGCCGAGGGCACTCACCATGGCTGCCACGTGCCAGGCGCTCTGCAGCACCCCACCGCCTCGGGCACCGGCCCTGCCTTAGTGCTGGCTTCTGTCCTCGATGGCCCTGCCCCGTTCAGTTCCCGTCTGTCACTGACATTTCCCCAAGCTGTGAGTGCAGCCCACACCTCTTTCCCGAGCCCAGGGCTGTCGCCAGTCGGCATCTCCCGCACAGCAGCACTCCCCGCCCAGGCCAGCAGCCAGGGGGTCATCCTGGGTCCCCCTTCCCCACGTAGTGCCCTGGGCCTCCACGAGTCCCTTAAATTAAGCTCTGGTCCCCATCCCCTTCTCCCCACAGCCTGGCTGGGCTGCACTAATTCAGGTCCTCAGCCCCTTGCCACACACACACCCCCCCCCGTGGAAGCCCTCGGGATGCCCCCTTTGGGGTCTCTGCGCCCCCCAGGAGGTCCTCCCTGGAGCAGACCCTCCCTGCCACAGTGCCAGGAGATCCCCGGGGCAGCAGGGGGACCAGACCAGGAGACGGTTGTGGAGTTCCTGGAGTGGCCCGGGCCTGCAGAGCGTCAGGGGAGGGGCCGCACCCCTGCGGGGAGCCTGGGCAGCACCCTTTGGAGCAGGGTGCTTTGCCGCTCGCCTCTGGGGCTAAGTCTGGGGGGGGGGGGTTGTCCACCTCGGTCCGCCCTCACCGCGGCGCCCCCTGCTGGTCCCCTCCGCTGGCACGGAGGGGGAGGCCGATGCCCGCGCGGGTGCCACCTGCCCTCCCTGTCTCGTTTCAGACTCGGAGGCAGAGCCGGAGCAGCCTCCGTCATCTCCCCGCCCGCGCCATCCCGAGGACGAGGTGGACCAGGCCGGGGGGGCACTGAGGACCCTTCTGAGGAGCCTTCCCCGTAGACCCAAGTGTGCGGACCGGTTCGGGCAGGAGTCCAGCTTGGAGCGGCCCACGGGCCAGCCGCCGGGGACCGCGCGCTGCTCCCAGAAGAGGGGCCCCTGGCGCATGACGCTGCTGCCCCAGGGAGCCTCGGGGACGGCGGGGGAGCCCGGGCGGGCCGGCGAGCCGGAGGGCGGCCGAGGGGCGGGGCCGGGGGGCCAGCGGGGCGGGAAGCCGCACCGCTGTGAGGCGTGCGGCAAGAGCTTCAAGTACAAGTCCCTGCTGCTGAAGCACCAGCGCATCCACACGGGCGAGAAGCCGTACGCGTGCCACGAGTGCGGGAAGCGCTTCCGCGGCTGGTCGGGCTTCATCCAGCACCACCGCGTGCACACGGGCGAGAAGCCGTACGAGTGCGGCCAGTGCGGCCGCGCCTTCAGCCACAGCTCGCACTTCACGCAGCACCTGCGCACCCACAACGGCGAGAAGCCCTACAAGTGCGGCGAGTGCGGCCAGGCGTTCAGCCAGAGCTCCAACCTGGTGCGGCACCAGCGGCTGCACACCGGCGAGAAGCCGTACGCCTGCAGCCAGTGCGGCAAGGCCTTCATCTGGAGCTCAGTGCTCATCGAGCACCAGCGCATCCACACCGGCGAGAAGCCTTACGAGTGCGGCGAGTGCGGGAAGGCCTTCCGCGGCCGCTCGCACTTCTTCCGCCACCTGCGGACCCACACGGGCGAGAAGCCCTTTGCCTGCGGCGCCTGCGGCAAGGCCTTCGGCCAGAGCTCCCAGCTCATCCAGCACCAGAGGGTCCACTACCGGGAGTAGCGGGGGACCAGGGGGAGGTTGCAGAGGGAGGGCTCCTGCTTCCCCCTCTTCCTGAGCCGCACAGCCAGCCCCGCACGCCCAGTGGCCCAAATAAATTCTTTTTAACTGATGGAAATGGGAGTCACTCCTGCCTGTCTCTGGAGAGGAGTGGCTGGCGTGTGGTCCCCCCAGGGCCTGCGGTCCGGAGGCCTCCTGACTTAACCTGGACCCATAGCCAGGTGTTTCTGGGGGCAGAGAGCCGCAGTGGGGCGGGCGAGGTCCGGTGGTGGCTGCCCGAGGCGAGTGCCTCCTGTCCATTACCCTGAGCCATACGCCAAGTGTCCCAGGCTTCACAGCTGCCTCCAGCCCCCAGGAGAGGGGGGCGCAGGGTGTTCACCTCCTGATAGGCAGAGACCTCTGCGGCTGTGGCCAGGCCTTGGCTTTGGCCCTCCTCAGACCTTTCCTGTAGCTGTCAGGCTTCCAGCCCGAGGGACAGGAGAGCTCAGCTGGGTGGGGGAGTGTGCACTTCCCCTGTCCCACCTGCTCCCTCCTGAATACTTCGGACCAACCCCTACCCACATTGAGCAGCTGCCCAGCCCGTCCCCTGGCTGCAACTCAGAGCCTTACCTCCCCAGTTCCAAGCCCGAGGGCCCTGTAGCTGGGCTGCCTCACCTCTCTGGGCCACACTCCCACGGCCTCGTGGCCACCGAGCACTTTAGACTCCCTTGCCATGTGCCCCCACTCGGTGAGAGCAGCTGTAAGGGAAAGGAGAAGTCAGGCAGTCTCTGCATCAGCTTCAGGGCTCAAGGCACCTCCTTAGTCACCTTTGCTGGTGCGCTGTAGCCTGAAAGAGGAGGGAAAGCTGCCTTCTGCCCACTCTTTGCTCCCCCTAATACCGCGAGGGTAATGTGGGGCCTTGGTGCTCCAGGAGCCCGCACGCACAGCCCCTAGGGCTTCACGGGGGTCGGAGGCAGCAGCCCATGCTCTGGAAGGGTCATCCTGCCACCTCTGTGCAGAGGCTGCCCTGGGATGCCAGCATCACAACTAGACCTGGTAGGCGGCCACCAAGAGCAGAGACTGGAGGTCCTGCACACCGCCCTAGACTGTCCCACAGACGCCAGTGCCCCATGCACCTGTCTACAAGGACTGGGTGGGCCGACTGGGCCCTTTTGTTCTATTGTTCTATTGAGCCCCTTAACTGATTGAATGGGGCCCACCCACAGAGGAGAGAGCGGCCCGTTTCACTCACTCTGCTAATTGAAATGTTCATCTCATCCAGAAACAGCTTTACAGACAAACCCAGAATAACGTTTGACCAAATATCTAAGCACCCATGGCTTAGTCAAGTTGACACATACAGCCAACCACCACAGCAAAGATAAGAACTGTACTTAATGCCATAGGGTTGGCCTAATTCCTGCCGCTACAGATAGGCTCTCACCGTGACAGAGCAGAGCGCAAAGCAGCCGCAGGTCCACCTCCTTCTCTTAGCCACAAGAGGGGCAAGGGCTCTTCTCGGGCCCCAGCAGCTTGGACACATCCCCGGGAAGGGCTCTGCTGGGTTCTGTGGGGGGCTCGAGCCATTCACCATCCATCCCTGGGCCAGGGGCTGGGACCAAGAAGCTGGGCTCAGAGATGGCTCTCAGCCTCTCAATCACACCACCTTCCCCGGGCAGCTTGCCCGGGTGCGCAGACTGAACTGTAAGTGTTCACACACGTCTTTTTCCGTTGATACGCAACATTCCGTATTGCACTACCCCAGGGTTTCAGGCTTCGAGACCCTAGATGAACAATAGCGAGCCCAGAGGGGGGAGCACCTGCTGTGCGCCCTGTGCCCCTAAGCAGGTGGGTAGCTAGCTCCCAGCATCCAGCTTCTAAGGACACCCAGGCTACTCGGGAGGCCTTCTGTGCCATCTTGGGCAAGGTACACCCGGTCTTTGAGCTGCACTGGTATCCTGCATGTGACTCCGTACCACAAGGTTCGTGTGAGCGCTGAGATCGTGTGGGGAACAAGCACAGCACGGGCCAGAGTCAGAAGGTAACAAGTAGGAGCCCTAACCCACACAGCCACCATCTGGAAAATAATTACATCCTTTGCCATGAAAATTCATAACATTTATGCATTCACTCCAGTAAACCTCCCTCTCTCTCTTTTTAAAATTTTGTTTATTTATTTCAGAGAAGAGAGAGAGAACGCACAAGCAGGGGGAAGGACAGAGGCAGAGGGAGAAGCAGACTCCCCACTGAGCAGGAAGCCTGCTGCGGGACTCCATCCCAGGACCCCCAGATCATGACCTGAGCGGAAGTCAGATGCTTAACAGACTGAGCCACCCAGGCGCCCGCAGTAAACCTTGCTTGGGCACCTGCGCTGTGCTGGCGGTCCCCACCTCGGAGATGGCGGTCCGCGCACCAAGTCTCATCCAGCCGCGCCCTTGGTGCAGCTGGGTGTGGGTCTGTGCGTCTGCTGCACGACTCAACAGTCACTAGGAGTCACCCAAGTGCATCAGTGATCGGATCCCCTCGGCTTTATCTTGTAAACCCAAGGTCGTCGTCTAAACCAGATCTGGCAGCGTTTCTCCAACGCTAGTGAAAACCAGGCAAACTGCTCTTCCCAGAGATGCCTGTGTAGGAATGTCTCTGACTGGGTTCTCTGAGCTGGACCCGGACCCTGCGGAGGGGTGAATCCGGGAGGGGGTCTCGGGGCTGGGGGAGGGACGGGCTGGACCCGGACCCTGAGGAGGGGTGAATCCGGGCGGGGGTTCTCGGGGCTGGGGGAGGGACAGGCTGGACACACACCCTGCGCGACGAAGCTTTGCACTGAAAAAACCGGCAGCGGGGTGGACAGCGGCGGAGAGGAGAGTCCCGCGGGGCCGCCAGGCTGGAAGCGCAGAGGAAGGAGCACGTCCCTCCCTCCCCGCTGCGCCGCCCGCTCCGTCTGGCGCCCCTAGCGGCGGAGCCTCGCATGGCGGCACCGGCCTGGGAAGCGGGGTCTGCAGAGCCAGGCGGGAGGGAGGCCGGCCCCGGGAGCGCGGGTGGTGAGGGACAAAATTTGATGTCTGGTGCCACTTGCATTTGAGTGTTATTCAGAAGATAAATGCTAAAGGCCAGAATTTAGTCAGTGCTCAGACAGATGGCCTCAAGCGAGATTTTGCAGGAAGTCCTCACCCACATGCAGCCAGCGTCCGAGAGCCTCAGACATGGGGCCACAGGTGCGGACCGGCCCCCAGTCAGAGCTGGAAACGTAGTGCGCTCGAGAGACAAGGTGGATGTGGTGGCCGGGGCGGGGCACGGGCTGGAGCTCAGGTGTTAGGAAGCACCAGAGACTTCTCAGTACAGAGACACCTGTACACGCACCCGAAGGGGACGGACCGTCAGATGCAACAACGCGCCGGAGAGTTTGGGGGGCGAAGACCTCAGGAACGTCGGGAACGCGCGAGGCGTTCAGCGCTAGCTCAGGCTACGTTCCACATCAGAGAGTTCACACCGGAAAGAAGCCAATGAGTGGACGAGACACGGCGAGGCCTTTGGCAGAGGGTCCGGCTGTCGGGGATCAGAGTTCACAAGGAGAGAGAGCCTCTGAATGTAGTGAATGTGGAGAAGCGTGCTGGCTCACAGCGGAGTCAGAGACGGGACCGTGGACGCAGGGCTCGCGGATGGGCATCCGTAGTCTGCACTAGAGAGCCTCGTCGCTGTCCTCATGCAGGATGGAACCATCGCTGAACACTTTCAGCATCTGAGGAATACCAGCCAGACAGCCCGCACCCACCCCGCAGGGGGCCACAGCAAAGCCTTCAGGCAAGGATCTCGTGCCCCCAGACACCAGCACTGCCACCAGGGAAGCAGCAGGAGGTGAAGCTCTCCTTCCCTCCTGTTCCGCCAACGCCACAGCCAGGGCGCTCCCTCCAGAGGCCTGTGTGCCTCCCCCACACGCTGAGCCCAGCTACCCTCCCTTGCAACAGGCAGAGAGCGTCTCCTGTCGCTGCTACAGGCCCCACCAAGAAGTCCAAGAGAGGCGGCTTCTCTACGCAGTCTTTTCAGACAGTGGATACATTTCAACCATTTTTCCCAGCCTTGCCCTCCCTGTTGGTCAAGCTGGACCTCCTTGGAGAGGCTCCATACACCCCTGTCTTGGCGTGGGAGGTCTCATGCTGGGCTCACCGAATTCGTAGGAGGCTCTGGCCTCCTGTAAGTCCCCTTACCTTGCATTTTCTAGGATCTTATTTCGCGGGGTGTGAGCACCCACTGAGGGGCCACATGGTCACATCACCTGGGGAGCCTGCTGGACAACACAGCTTCCCAGGCCCCATCCCGGGGAGACAGATGAAGTAGGCCCGGGCTAAAGCAGGGGCTCTGGTTTATTTCCAACACCCCCAGTGACAGTGACAGCGCTCCAGGATGGGAACCTCTGGTCTCACCCGCCCTCAAAGGAGGAGCACCTGCGCAGGCAGGTTCAACTCAGCCACCACCTGGCCAGGCCCTGGAACTGCCGGACGGACAGCTCTGGCGCGCCCAGCTGTCCCAGGCTCGGGCTCTTTCCTAAGCACTCGGCGCCTTCGGCCGGCCGCAGCGTTCTTGGACTTGCCGTAGCGGTGGACGGCGATGCCCTCGCCCCAGTCCGAGTCCAGGCTGCAGCGATGCGCAGCCTCCGCGGGCCTTCCCGCTGCCCTCCGCCATTCCTCCCCTGGACCACTCCAACCACCCACAGACCAGGGGGTCTTCTCGAGTCAGACACTGGGTAGGTCCCTCGCTTGCTTCCCAAAGCCCTTCCTACGGCCTTCAGGGCCCTACATGCACTTCTCAGATCTCATGCCCCCAAAGATCTCATGCCCACCGCCCGCGCAACCCCGCACCTCGGACAGCTCCAGGACCCGCTCTCAGACTCTCCCGCGCCCCCGCGTGGGCCCCTGGGGCGAGTCCTCCGAGCTTCCTAGAGCGCCCGGAAGTGCCGGCGCTGCGGGGCGGGACTTCCTGTGGGCGGGCCGCGCGCCTACGGCTCCGCGAAGACAGGTTCCGCGACCTCTTCGGGCCTTCCGACCTGCCGTCGCCGCCCCGCCCGGTACGGCCGGAGTCCGCCCGGCTGGAGCTGCGGGAGGGAGCCGCGGAGGGAGCCGGCGCAGCTGCAGCGCGGGCCGGTTCCCGGTCTCGAAACTCCGCAGGCGGCGGCCCCTGGGAGAGCGCCCGCCCGGCGGGTGTCGGCGCAGAGCCGCCCGTGGGCCCCGGTCCGCAGCGTCCGCGGCGCCCTCTGAGGGGCCAGGCCCTCGCTGCGCAGCCTGGGCTCCGAGGACGGCGCGCTGCCCTCTCCCGCCCCAGTCGTCGTCCCTCGGACCCCGCATCTGAGCAGAAACTGAAGCCCGGTCTTGAAGGAGAACAGATTTTAACAGACTCTTAGTTTCACGGGGAGAGGCAGTCGCGCTCTTTAAAGACAGTTTGGAAAGTGGGGGGAGAATGGAGCACGCCCCCGCCCCGAAAGAACTCACTCGGCGGCTGCAGGGGGTGTTGGCATTCTCAGCCACCGTCCACGCTCTGGGGCTGACTGTTGCCGCTGTTTAAACAGTGGACTCCGTGCTTAACCGCGCCCTAAAATAACATTCCTGTCCCGCAGGGCTCAGGCTTGCCGGGAGCGGCGCCCCAGCACCCCTGACTTAGAGGCAGGAAACCAAGGCGGAGAAGACTTAACCACAGCCTCAGTGTGAACGCAGACTTGGGACCCTCAGACCGATCCCCCCACCCACACACAGTTTGCTGTAACCACTGGTGGACGCACCATCCACTTGCTCGGCACTGTGTGCCAGGCCCCAGGTGCCCAGATGGAAAGCTGTGGTCTCTCCCGTGGACGAGCTACACAGCCCAGGGGAGCTAGGAGGGGACAGGTGTCCACATGTGCCGGTGGACTTGCAGCCCTTTCTTAGGTCTCAAGCAGGTGAACTCATTTGTCCAAATTATGCAGCTAGTACCTCCCAGTGACAGCATCTGACGGTGTTCCTGACCCCAGGTTCAGGGCTTCCTGTCCAGCCACCCTGCATTCTGTATGCAGCACCACTGCAAGGCCACTGTCCTTCTCAGTGCACCTGACCCTCAGGCTGCCCCATGGGATGAGCACCCCCTGGTTCACAGGGCAGCAACCTGCCAGAGAATGGTGGACAGTGAGCCAAACCTGGGAACAGATTTAGTGACCTGCAGGCACAAGGCAGATTGCTTCCCGGGACCCCAATCCACTTGTCCACCCAAGCAGCACCCCTCTACCAGCTCCTGCCTGGGAGAGGGCACCACCGTGATGGAGCGGGCTGCATTTCTTCCGTCTCTGAAAGCTCTAGAACACTCTCCATGGTCCTTACACTTGAAGAGCAGCTCAGGTATCTAAAATTCTTGGGGTGTGTGTTTGTGGTTTGGGGTTTTCCCTTGCAGGTCTCTCCTGAGTCTGTCCCATGTTGGCACTGTGGGGCCTCATCACTCTTTTCTTGCCCCTGAACTTGAATAGCTTCACCACTATACATGGCTGCTGTGGGACACTGTATATTGATTTTTCCTGGGATGGAGTGGTTAATATTTTTAATTTTTTTATTCGGTTATAATTTAACATATTTAAAACTCCCACATCTTAAGTGTCCTGCTTGACTTTTTACATATGTTTCCTCTCCTGTAAAGCCACCCAGTTCAAGACATAGAACTTTCCAGAACCTCCCCCCCCCCAGTCAGTACTTCCAAGGTGACCACTGTTGGAGCCTTAACTTCAGATACGTGGAACCGTGACCTATGCAGTGCTTTGTGCCTGACTTCTGCGTTCAGCAGAGTGTTTCTGAGGCTCACCCGTATGGCCCTGTGTGCCGCGGCCCGCCCTTCTGTGCTCCTGACGGACAGCTTTACTCCTTTCCATAATCGAAGGACCGGTCATCTTCTGCAGAAGAGCCATCGGGAAGCATCCTGCTTGTCTTCCTCTGCCTTTCACATCTTCTCGTCTTCTTCCAACTGTTGTCTTCCACTTCACTCTGTGAGGCTCCCGTAGACCCACCTTCCACCTCCCTGACTTGGCTTTCTGTTGTGTGAATTCAACTTCCTGTTGCTTCTAACGTTTTTACTTCTGATAATACCTTTTTGTCTTACGGGAATAAACATTAAGTAATCCAGTGCATTTTCCTTTTTCACAAGAATTACCAAGAAATTAACAATGTACAATGAAATCCTAGTAAACTGTTCTAACTTGTGCTTCGAAGAGGACTTTAAAAATTCTAAATAGCTTCTCAACATGAACACTTGTGTGACCCCATTTTTGCTTCTCGAGGTTGTTTCTTAGCTAGAACCACTGGCAGCTCCAGGGTGGTCAGTGCAGCCGGGCTCCTGGCCCCCTGGTTCCCCGCTGTCTTTGGCCGCAGAGCCCCTCCCACCCTCCTGCTCACACTTCAGAAGCCGCTCGGGCAGTGCCCGCGGCCGCTGTCCCAACAGAGTCGGCGGCTCCTGCCTCGGATGCTGAGGCAGCCGTCGGCACTCTGGGCACCTGCCATCCCGCACCGCCGAGCCTCTGAGTGTCTCCCTTCTCCTCTGGGAGCACCCCAGGGGCAGGCACTATGATGCGGGGTCCGCGTGTGCATCCCCATCGTCCAGCTCAGCAGGAGCAGGCCCTCGGCCGGTTCTGCTAGATTCCACCGCACGCTGCGGGTTGAGACCAGCCTGGGCAGCCTCTGGGTCTCACTGTGCTGCGACTCCGCACCCCACACCCGCTGAACTGGCATTTTCCACTGGAGGGCCACCGGGGTGTCTCCCCTCAAGCCCTCTCTCAGCCCACATGCCATCTCCGATTGCGGGGGGCGGAGGCCCGGGTGGGCATGCCTGGGGCCCCTCACTGGCAGCGGTCCCCATGCTGGCTAGGCGCGTCCTCACCTGCAGCCCCGCTGCAAGCTCCCCCGGCCCCTGGAAGAATCGGGTCCTCGTGGCTGTGGGGTGATCCCTCAGCGTCTGCTCTCCTGCGTCTTCCTCCACGTAATGCCTTTCCTTCCGTGTCTTTTCTGCGTTTTGCTGATTCGACCTCTATCGTGACGTCAACTCGTTCCCTTGGTCCGAGCTCCTCGTGTTTGTCGGTCGGTCGCGCCACGTGCAATTTCACTGCCCTGGGAGGAGCCATCTGGGCCTCTGGCTGCGCTAGCACTGCCCTGGGGGAAAGCAGGCGGCGGGGCCAGACCTGCTGACCTCAGCTCGGTCCTGCACGGGGCCTTGGCCCCTCGGTTGAGCATGCGGTGCGGCCATGCGCCCTCCCACTGGCCCCTGCCCTGAGGCCCGCAGCTCCGGTGGTCCGGCCAGACCTGTCAGCCAGGGCCTCCCGGGGGGCCGCACATCTCACCTCCCCCGCTCCCGTTCCATTCACAGCAGCCTGAGGCAAAGAAGTAAAGGCCTCTACGCAGTTACCTTTGATCAGAAGGCCTGGTTTCCTTTGCGGAAAAGTAAGCAGAGCTTAGAGTTCTCAGTGACTCTGCAGCGGCACACCAGCGCCGAGACGGCAAGAGGCAGAGCAAACACGCGGGGCAAGGTGCATGTTTTCAGTCCCACACAGGCTGCCCCTGTGCAGGGAGCCCGGCGCCCCGCCAGCGCCCAGAGCGGGCGCCGCGCAGTCGGGGGGGCCGGTTCCCTGTCGTGCTTCGCGAAGCCGTTTGGGCGCCAGAACGCCACACGTGCTAACTTGCACCTTGCGGGTGCTCCTCACCACAGCCCCGCAGGGACCCACACCTGCAGCTCCCAAGCCTCCCAGGTGAGGCGTGACCAACAGGAGACCAGACTCCTGGTGCTAAAGCCGCACTGATGTACACATGGGGGTGAGGACGGTCCCAGGGCCCATCGCCAGCCCTTTCCCGTGTCCCCGCAACCCCTGCCTAACACCCCCCAATGCACACCCCTTCCTACTCCGGCATCT